>NW_006408526.1:32990191-33059471 GCF_000296735.1 Chrysochloris asiatica | reverse complement strand
TCTTTCTCCCGTGGAGCGGCTGGTAGTTTTAAACAGCTGACCTTAGGGTTCACAGCCTGATTCGTAACCACTATGCTACCAGTGAACAATAGACCCTAATTAATCTTTGTCTCTCCAAGTTCCCATCCATACACCAGCTATCAAATAGCACAGGCTGCCCCTGCCTCTTGGTGGCTGCAGAGGCTGTTATGAGCTGTGCTGGTCCTTCTCTCTTTGTCTTGCCGTAGCATGATGTTAGCTGCTTCCTTGAAGCCATGAAATATCTTCTTGACCAGAGTGCAGATTTTAGTACTGTTTTATCCTTATCTCTCCTAGGCCTAGTCCTTCACACCTGCTCCCCAGAGAGAAGTAAACTGTTCAGTCCCCTTCCTTCATCCTGCTTCTGGAGGGCAGACCCAGAGAGAGGGAGAGGAAGATCATTTCTGACAGTCCCCAATCCATTGGCCAGTGGATCACCTGAGATGCAGCTACAGATGGAGACGAGGAAGCAAAATCCTGCCCAAGTTATCTCCTGCAGCTCTTCACACCATCCACTAGCCTGTCACCACTCTCCAGAAATTATGCCAACCACTCAGGAGTTTCATGGTTAGTCTCACGGCCTAGGACCTCAGGAAATGAGAAGGGACAACAATGAGCACAAGTCCCTCCCATCTTTTTCCTCCTTGTTCCCCGAGAGGCACGGAGAAACGCACAGCAGTAGTGTGTTCTAACAGGTGTGCAGACAGCCTCCTGTAACCACGGGATTCACCTAGAGGGTCCAACTATTGTTCTCAAGGCCTTCTCTCTAGTCCCTGCTGCTGTAGAAGTCCCACTCTACTTTTAGTTTTAAAGCCATTCCAAGAGAAAAAATTCTGTCACCTTCAGTAAGCCTTCAAGCCTTGGCTCAAACATCCTCACCGCTATGAAGCCCCTCTCTCTCCTTTCTCATAGTGCCTGCTTTCTTGTGCCGCCACTTAGACAATAAAAATGCACCAATCATAGACTTTACTTTATGACATTTCATGTTGTCACATAGCTATCTCCCCCACCACACTGTGTTATTCATATCTACAGCCCACTTAACATAGTGTTGGCACATCTTAGGCACCTATTGATGAATGGTGATGGATGGATGGGCATTGGATAAATGGAAAGCTTCCCTGAAACATCTTCCTCAGCTTTTAAGAACTAATATAAATAAACCTGTCCTGCTTCTCACTTTCTCAGCAATCATAACTCTTGGTCTATATATGCAGTTCTAGGGTTGCTATGGGTCGGATCCGACTCAACGGCACTTAATAACAACAACAACAACATAGAATATCTTCATATACCTGACCACACTTGATGGATCAGTGACTCTTATTCTTATGGACAAGAGAAGAAAGACAATTATGAACCTCAGAAAAATGTACGTATGCACTCATTAATTCTCCTGGAAATCCGAGGACTCAGGTTCAGAATTCCAAAGTGACGGTCCACACAGAGTCCAGCGCTCTCTACCCTGGTTCATGAAGATGGAGGGAAGTAGGCATCTGCCCGCCCTTGGCTTTCCTTGACTGAAGAACATTTCTAAGCATCTTTCATGCCAACAAGCTGGTTAAATCCAATTTGAAAATACACAATCCCCTTTGGAGGGCTAAGTTGTTCCGTCTTAGGAATCCCTAGGTGGTACAAAGGGTTACCATCCTCAGTTGCTAACCAAAAGGTTGAAGGTTCAAGTCTGTCCAGAGGGGTCTTCGAAGAAAGGCCTGGTGATCTACTTCTGAAAATTCAGTCATTGAAACCCTATGGAGTTAGACTCTGGCACATATGGGGTCACTGGTTTGATTTTATTTTTTATTTTTTGTATTCTGTCTTAAAAATGGACTGCTTAATGGCAATACTTAGGATTCTCTGGATAGCCCCCATAAGAAACCTTAAACTGGTCCTAGCAGCCACAAAACATGGTAGTGATGCCCATCCTGCACCACCCCAGCAAGAATGGCAGGAAGCTATGCTCATCTTCATTTTTTCAGCAGGAGTTCTCCTCAGACGCAGTGAATTTTGTCCTTGGAATATAAGGTGAAGTCGGCTGAAAGTAAACAGAGTTTAAAGCCTGAGGCCTCGGGTGGGGGCTGTGAGGGAGGCAGGCGGGGCTCAGCCCTTCTGCGCAGCAAAAAGCAATGAGGTTGAACTTTATATTTATTGATCATGGCTTCTCTAGACCTTTACTATCATTTAACTCTCACTTCTAACCAAATCCCCTTTATCTCTTTTTGCCAACTTCACTACCCAGAATCATTGTTGGTTTTTTGGTGTGTTTTTTTTTCTCTCTCTCACCGTAAACACACTTCCATTTCAGCGAACAATCATCTTGCAGTAGACAGCCCTCTCTGTGTTTGTTTATTTTTGCCCCTGTCCAACAACCTAGTCATTAAAGGGCAAGATGGCCTGGAAGGGGTTAAATTCACTCAGTAAATAAATAAAGCACCTTCTCCATTTCTGGAACAAATTCAAAGGATAAGCTACACATAAAAGCTTAAACTGGTGAATCTGAAGATCATTTCTGTTGGTTTCTGAATGAATTTGGTGACAGGTAGGGGGCGGCAGTCTTTCCATTTGAATATGGAAACACTTTCATAGTCTGGACTGGCCATGAATTATAAACACTCAAATAAGATATAAAAATGAACATTTAAAATAAAATAATAAAGCCACAGCTGAAAGGCTAATCTTCCAAGATGCCTTTCTTCCCCCTTACTAGGGCCCACTTCCTGCTGGGGAGAATCATGTAAGCAAACAGCCTAAATGGACATGCCCTCTCTTTCCTTCTAAACTCTCCTTGGTGCCTGTTTTATCTTCTAATGAGGTACGAAATGTGTTACGTTTTGATTAGGAATAAATCTGAAGGTTCATTCCCCTCTCTTGCTGAACTCTGAGAGGCAGGACCATAAGGTATACTTCCTCCCTTTCTCCACCTCCTCAGAATGGTGTGTGGTTGGCCTCCTGTGAGCCTGTAGTATGCAGGTAGGTTATGAATATAAGCAGCTGTTCAATGGAGAAAGACTTGGTAAGAGCACACAACTTCATTCTCTCCTTTTGCCACAATCCCTTCCAACAAGCTCTTTTCATGACTGTTGGAGGGTTCTTCGGAAAAGAGTGCAAATTTAGGGGTTACTCTCAGATTAGTATAAAAAGTCCAGACCATTCTCATGTCAAAGCCTCAGATTTTTATTCCATTGAAATTCCCACCCCTCAGCTTAGGCCTGGTCAATTTGGAAGTTTGGAGTGGATAGGGCCCATAGCCAATGCCATCACAATCTTCTCATTTTAACTCTTCTCAGATCTTTGACTCACGATTGGGCCTTCCAAGAATAGATAGTGCCAAGGTCAGGGGCAGGGGTAGTTAAAGTCCAGGGTCTTACTTGACTTATAGGATGGTAATACAGTAATCCATAAAGTTTTCATTGGCTGATTTTCAGAAGTAGATTTGCAGGACTTTCTTCCTAGTCTGCCTTGGCTTAAAAGCTCCGTTGAAACCTGTCCACCATGGGTGACCTTGTTGGTATTTGAAATAGTTTGAATAGTTTCCAGCATCTCTGCAACATCCAACCACCACAGTACAACAAAGCTGACAGGCAGGTGGTGGGTTATTGACACAAGAGCCCAAGTAATTACTCCAATAAGACATACCAATGAGCATGAAGATGATGCAAGGCCAGGCAATGTTTCGTCTGTTTTACATGAGGTCACAGTGAGTCAAAGTCAAAGCAATGGCAGCTGACAACAAGAGGGTGTTAATATGGCATCTGTGCCCTCTGGTTCTCTTACCTACAGTTCCTTTCATGGGGGCAGCATCTCCTGAACTGGCTGTAGACTCCACCCCTCTAGCCCTGCAGCTAAGTGTGTATCCCAGACCCTGGACCTGGTGTGAAACCTCTGTGTGCAAAGTCCTGGTCTCCCTTAATGAGGTCTAGCCTAGCCCCTCCTTGCCTTACTAAGCTCCAGGAGGAAGGCAATTGCTGAGGCCCTCCTGTTTGTCTCTGTGCTGCCTCCTCAGGTCTGTCTAGCCTACCACTCAGACTTTCCTAGGCGTAGACCCTCAGCAAATTCTCTGAGTGTCTCTCTCAAAGTCCCTTCACTTAGTTGGGTGAGTGGCAAATGTCATTTCCCTGTCCCACGCAAGAAGGTAGAGTACAGTTTATTGAGCGTAAACTCCAGCAAGACCTTCTCAGAATCCCTTTTTTTTTTTTTTTTTTTTTTTATGGCCTTGAGCTAGATGATGAGCTAAGGATGGCAAACCCGTTTCATGAACTTATAGTCTGGGTGAATGGTAGACATCGCACTCTTCTCAACTTTAGAACGCCAGCCCCATTTTGTTTTACACCTCACCCATGTGTCTGAGGGCTGAACTTCTCAGGGTTACCCCACGTATTCACTCACCCACAAACATTCTTGGATTGCTTACTATGTGCCAGGCAGTGCACTGGGTACCAAGGGTACAAATCATCCACATGGCCGGAGACTTGTCCTCTATGAGTATGAATATAACTTTATTGACAAAAGATGTTTTGCAGAAAGACCTGTGTGTGCAACAGTAATTTCACAACAGAGTGAGAGATGCCAAGTAAGGACCCAGAAGAGGGACTGATGGCCTGCCACAGAAGTGTGTGTCCCTAGGAAGGGCTTCGGGCAGAGGAGACCCCAGAGCTCAGTCAACCTACTCATGGAAACAAAGGGCCCCTTCCTTCACTGGCTGCTTCTTGGTAGGAACATCTTCCCACGCAGTGCAGACACTCTGATACACAACCAGGCTGAGTTTCAAATAATGCTGGATGATGGATTGGGCCAGAGATCTCCCCAGTTTTATCAAAAAAAAAAAACAAAAAACAAAAACTGGAAATAGAACATTCTACCCCTATTATGGAGTCCCTGGGTGATGCAAATGGTTAACACACTGAGGTTGGAGGTAAGAGTTCACCCAGAGGTGCATCAGAAGAAAGACCTGGTGATTTACTTCTAAAACCTCACCCACTGAAAACCTTATGAAGCACAGTTCTACCCTGACACATGCGGGGTTGCTATGAGTCAGAGATGGCAGCTGGTAACTGTTATTCTTATTTTGAAGATTAATAAACAGATTGAAATGCAGAAGTGGGTCTCAGCATATAGGAAGCACATCTTCCTATGGCTCCAGATATAGCTGTGTGTTATTTTGGGGAGAACAAACCCAGGGGCTTTAATTCCCAATGCCTGTGGGGTTAATCAAGGGGCCCTGGCCATGCTGTGCTGCTAGGCATTGGGCTGCTAACCACAAGTTTGTTGGTTCAAAACCACTAGCCACTCTGTATGTAGGAGAATGATGAGGCTGTCTGCTCCCATAAAGATTTACAGTTTCAGAAACCCTATACAAGGTCACTATGAGTCCAAATCAACTTGATGACGTTGGGTTTTGTTTTGATGGGGATAATCACTAAGCAATTTACACAGACTTACAGCTTTTTCCTCGAAATACCATAAAGGAAAGTTTTTCTAACTCCAGGTTCTTTGTATTTTGTTTAGAGACAGAGATACAACTGCATTTATTATTCCGTCTGTGGCTGCTCAGTGAGGGAAAAGTGCTTCTGTCTTAGGCAATGCAATCCATCCAAACCTTTTTAATTCTGTTAAAAAAAAAAAAAAAATGAAGGTAATTTACCAGGATGTGCCTGTCACAGTTTGAAAAGCAGAAAGACCTCTTTTACCCTCTGCTTTATTTACAGACGCAGTCTAGTGACAGAGACAAGGTTTTCCCAGTGTAGTGGCCTGGAGGGACTGGGGAGGCAGGGATGGCAGTGGTCAGGGCACCCTTTCATGGTCACCAGCAGATACCCTCTTGTAGCTGATTCCACCCTGTTGGAGTCACCAGCTGACTACTTCCTACAGTTGGTTCTCCCTCCTGGAAGAACAAGTCTAGATTTCTTCTCACTTCTCCCAAACTCCAGGTGGTGGAAGAGAGTGCTTTGCAGACTCCTATTAGGAAATCACTTGCTCTTCAAAGCAGATATGACTATCCTCACTGACTAGGTAGGGAGATGAGGGCCCAGGAAAATTTGGTGACTTGTTCCAACTGGAGTTATGACTAGTTCTTAGATCTCCTTTCCTCCTTTTGAAAGGAAGACATCCAAAGAACTTTGTTTCTAAGATTCCGCTAGGAACAAAATGAGGGCTAAGAGTAGCTCTGACATCAACTTCTTTTCTGGAAATTTTTATGCTAGAACATGAATTTCTCATGTTGTCTTAACAAGGGAAGTCTTTTAACATTTTCATGGAAACCCTCTCTCTCACGGAGCCCTCTGGACACTGTTTTATCTTTAATAAATGTACACAAAGGGGAGGACATAAAGGGGAGAGTGGGGCATGGGGTGAGGAAAATGGTACATTGTCGCTGTTGTTAGGTGCTGTCGAGTTGGTTCTGACTCATTGTGGCCCTATTCACAACAAAACAAATGACTGTGTGGTGCCGCACTGTCCTCACAATTGTTATTACGCTTGAGCCCATTTCTTTTACCACTGTGTCAGTCCATCTCGTTGGGGGGGTCTTCCTCGTTCTTACTGACCCTCCACTTTACCAAGCACAACGTTCTTCTGCAGGGAATGGTCCCTCCTGATAACATGTCCGAAGTATGAGAGATGGTTTCTCCTTCCTGACTTCTAAGGAGCATCCTGGCTGTACTTCTTCCAATACAGATGCGTTTTCTTTTCTGGAAGTCCACGATACTTTTAATATTCTTCTCCAACACCATAATTCAAATGCAATGATTCTTCTATGGTCTTCCCCATTCATTGTTCAAATTTCACATGTATATGAAACAATTGAAAAGGCCATGGCTTGAGTCAGACACAGCATAGTCCTCAAACGGATCATTTTGTTCCAAGCATATTAAAGAGATCTTGTGCAGCAGATTTGCCTAATGCAATAAATACATCATTTGATTTCTTAACTGCTGCTTTCATAAGTGCTGATTGTGGATTGATAACTTCAATCTATCCTTCATTTACCATGATGTTATTCACTGGGCCAGTTGTGAGGATTTTGTTTTCTTTACATTGAGGTGTAATCCATACCGAAAGCAGTACTCTTTGATCTTCATCAGTAAGTGTTTTAAGTCCTCTTTATTTTCAGTAAGCAATGTGGCATCATCTACATATCACCAGTTATTAATGGTGGTGGTGGTCATGTGCCGTGGAGTCGGTTCTGACTCATAGCGACCCTGTACAGGGTTTACGAGGCTGTAAATCTTTACGGGAGCAGAAAGCCTCATCTTTCTCCCGCAGAACAGCTGGTAGTTTTGAACTGCTGACCTTGCGGTTCACAGCCCGATTCATAACCACTACGATACCAGAGCTCCTTGATGAGTCTTCCTCCATTCCTGAAGCCATCTTCTTCTTCATATTATCCAGTTTCCTAGATTATTTGATTAGCATACAGATTGAATAAGTATGGTGAAAGGATACAACCCCGGCACACAAATTTCCTGATTTAAAACCATTCAATATTTCCTCTTTTGTCCTAAAAATGGCCTCTTAATATATGCACAGGTTCCTCATGAGCATAATAAAGTGTTTTGGAATACCCATTCTTTTCAACATTGTCCATAGTTTGTCATGGTCAACACAGTCAAAAGCATTTGCATAGTCAGTAAAGCTCAAGTAAATATCTTTCTGATATTCTTCTTTCAGCCAAGATCCATCTGCCATCAATAATGATATCCCTGGTCCCATGTCTTCTTCTGAATCAGACTTGAAGTTCTGTCAATTCTCTGTCAATGAATTGTTACAATGTTTTTTGAATTATCTTCAGCAAAATTTTACTTGCATATGATATTGATTATATTGTTTGATGATTTCCGTATCCGTTGGATCATCTTTTTTTAAAATGGGCACAGAAATCGTCAGATAGCGATCTTCCAAATTTCTTGGCAAAGATGAGTAAGTGCCTCCACAAGCTCATCAGTTTGTTGAAAGATTTCTATTTGTATTCCATCAGTTCCTGGAAGCTTGTTTTTTGCCAGTGGTTTCAGGGCAGCTTGGACTTATTTCTTCCTTCAGTACCATTGTTGTTGTTGTTATGTGCCATGGAGTCGGTTCTAACTCACAGTGACCCTGTACAGGGTTTCCGAGGCTGTAAATCTTTACAGGAGCAGAAAGCCTCATCTTTCTCCCACAGAACAGCTGGTAGTTTTGAACTGCTACCTACCCTGAGGTTCGCAGCCTGATTCGTAACCACTACACTACCAGAGCTCCTTTCAGGACCATTAGTTCTCGCTTATATGCTGACTCTTTAAATGGCTGAACAACCATTTTTTTTTTTTTTTTGGTACAGTGAGTCTGTCATTGCTGGCATGGTAAACCACATTATTACTAATTTTAAATGGTCTATGCCAGTTCATTCAGATCATTAATGCATTCCATTTCATTTTGACAACTTCTGATTTTCCTAGATTCATACTTCATACATTCTATGTTCTGATTATTAATGGATACTTGCAGTTTTTTCTCCTTATTTTGAGTTGTGTCCCATCAGAAAACCTTACTCCAATCACATCATTATGAACAACTCTACTTTGAGGAGGCAGATTTTTTTCTCTTTTTAAAGTTTTTATTGTGAATTAAGTGAAAGTTTACAGGGCAAATCATCAGTTTTACAGTCAAAAAATCATATACTTTGTTTCATTACAATGATTATAATCCCTTCCGTGTACCATCAGTTAACATTATTTCTCTATATTCATTTTGGTTCTTTTTTTTAAAAAACACTCAAGCATATATAATAATTTATACCACCAAAGGACATGTTCTGCAAGTCTGCCTCCTGGCCGCCAGTGAGGAGGTAGCTTTTTTGAGTGCAATTTATCCTAGTCATATTTTAAGTGCCTTCTAACCTGAGGGCTTTATCTTCTTGCACTACATCTGACAATGTTCTGGCACTATTCATAATGTTTTCATCATCTGGTATCATATCTGTCAATGTTGTGCTGCTATTTACAAGGTTTTCCAGTGGCTAAGCATTCACAAGTAGTCCATCTATTCTTCTTAGTCTGTCTTAGTCTGAAAGTTCCCCTGAAATCTGCCCACCAGAGATGACCCTGCTGGTATTTAAAATACCAGTGGCATAGCTTCCAACATCACACCAACATGCAAGCCACCACAGTATGGCACAATGACAGAAGAGTGATAGAAATGGCATGTTGGTGGCATATAAATCATCACAAGCCAGAATTTATCCTCAAATCTAGCATGAGATCTGGCCATCAAACGCATTTTCTCCCTTGCCAATAGTATTTATTAGGCCTCTACAGGAAATGAGATGTGATCCTACTCACAGTCGGGTAGACGAGACAAGCAAGAAAGGAAATGTACAAAACATAAGGCTGAACTAAGTACCTAGTTAATCGAGGTATCTGCAATGTGTCATAGGAGCACAGAGAAAGAATTAATTAATTTTATGTTGAGGCTCAAGGAAGACATAATTTCCCAGAAAGGCAGCATTTATACTTGCTGTTGTATAATGAAGAGTTTTCAAAAGAAAATTTGGTAGAAGTGGATGGTAGCAAAAGTGGAAGCCCTTACCAGGACTGACTGTGAGTGTTGTAAATGTGTAAATGTAAAAGTAGACATTTTGTAACAAAAGAAAGGGAGTGATTGATTTTCCATCCAGGGGCAGAGGACCCTGGGACCATCAAGGGAAAAGAGCAGAGTGCGGGACCCTATCCAGAGAAGCAGTTATGCCAGAGATGGAGGCAGAGATGATGACGTGGAGAGGTGAAGTGGCTGGGGACTCTGGACTCAGGGAGGAAGAGGGGCTGTATGCTGATGGCCAGGGGGGAAGGCTTGTGGGGAATACCCTTTGGTTGTTTGATGATGCATGGAGGGGATTGTAATCATTGCAATGAAACAAAATACAATAAAATGAAAGTAAAGCTGATGTTCTCCCAGGTAAGCTAGCACTCAATTCACAATAAAAACTTACAAAAAAAAAAAAAAGTGGAAGCTCGGCTCAACCAACTTCTTAAGAAAGGTTCAGCAAGTCCACAGGCATACATCCCACCTTAGGCTCCCATAGTCCTTTGGGGCTTCTGTTTGGCTCAACCTCATGCTGGTCCTTGTTGCCATGGTGCCAATGTCTGATTCCAACAATCTATCCAGTAAGTACTGTGAGCATTCCCCCAGCAAAAACTCATACTTCCAAGCACCCAGGACTCAAAGGGAATTTCAAGTGTAAGAAGCCACAGCTGTGTGGAAACTTCCAGAGACCTGTTACATATAGTAGAAGAGGTGGCCTGAAGGTAGATTCTGAGTTCACAGCTATTCCCTTAATAGTACTGGGGGTGGGGTGGGGATTAGCAGGCACTGGGGTTCATATCTTCAGGTCTTTTACTCCATCATAACTGAGGACCAAAGCAATTTCTCCATATAGAGAGGGCCACACGGTCTACAGTCCTTCATCATCTGCTTCCTGCCTGACTCCCCAGACTGAGTACCCCCACTTTCTATGTACCCTGAGATCCACGCTCAGTAGTACATCTCATTTCCCTAAATATATTCTCTCCTTCCATCTCTCAGTGTGCTCTTTTGCTCCTTGCTTAGTGTTTTCTCCTTCTGAGGACACTGTCACCTTCATTTAATCCTCACTGCAGATGTGATTGTTCCCACTTTTCAGGTGGGGAAATGGTGGCTTGTTTAGTCCAAACAGAATCATGAGTAGGTCTCACATTTCTTAATTCTGAGCCCTGACCTCCACCCACCACCATTCTGGTTCCATCCTTTTAACTTCCCAGGACCCCTTTTGATATTTTTCCTTCCACAGAGCCCTGGGACACCTATGATGTCACCAGCAGCCAATCTTATCTCCTGAGTAGCAGGAAATAACCACTATTAGCACTCTGCCTTGACACAATCCCAGCTAAAAGCAGAGAAGCCCAATGTTTTCTTTCAGTGAGCAACCCGAGTGCAGAGAACAGTGTGATTTCTGCAGGGCTATTTGAGACATTGACAGAAGCTCTTGGAGACTGATTACTACTTTCCCTGGGAGACCAAAGACCTCTTCTTAGGTGGGAACTAAAGCACTATTTCTGCAGTGATCACAATTTTCAGTAGAAAAACCAGGACCCATAGTGTGACGACTATGAAGACATGTGATAAGAGAAACCATTTGGAATCTGTACTATTTCAAGAAACCTGGGTTAGAGGGCCATTCATTCACTTACTAATTCACTCGCTTATTAAGAACCTACTATGTGCTGAACCCAAAGTATTCTGGTAGCATAATGGTTATGAATCAAGTTACTAATATCAGGGTCAGCAGTTCAAAACTATCAGCTGCTCTGCAGGAGAAAGATGAGACTTTCTGCTTCTGTAAAGATTTATAGCCTTGGAAACCATATCAGGGTCACTATGAGTCAGAATTGACTCTGCAGTACATCACCACCACCACCACCACTATGTGCTGAGTCCTGGTGTGGCACTGTAGGATAAACACTGGACTGGTAACCACAAGGTCAGCAGTTAAAACCTGTCAGTCACTCTTGGAAACCCTATACAGGGTTGCTATGAGTTGGAACCCACTCAATGGCACATAACAACAACATGTGCTGAGCACATAATAGTGCTAGGTGCTGGGGTCATAGTGAAGACTAAGATGGGGTTCCTGTCTTCATAGGTAGAGCAATAAGGGAATTTACACATCATGATGCTGAAATATGTCGATACAGAAGAGAGAATGACAGTCTGGGGCAATTAGCGTAGTGGTTACAAATCGGGCTGCGAACCTTAAGGTCAGCAGTTTGAAACTACCAGTTGTTCCATGGGATAAAGATGAGGCTTTCTGCTCCTGTAAAGATATACCGCCTCGGAAACCCTATACAGGGTCACTATGAGTCAGAACCAACTCCACGGCACATAACCACCAACTGAATAATGGAGTCCTGGTGTGGTGCTGTGGGCTAATGCATCAGACTACAAAGTCGTTTGAACTGCAAAGTCAGTGGTTCAAGCTCACCAACTGCTCCTTGGAAACCCAGTACAGGGTCACTATGGGTTGTAATAGACTCGATGTCATTTAACAACAACAACTGAATAATATTAAGGAAGACTCATTAGCAACCAAGATATGCAAATGACACAACCTTGTTGGCTGAAAGTGAAAAGAACCTGAAGCACTTATTGATGAAAATCAGAGACTATAGCCTTCAGTGTGGATTACACCTCAACATAAAGAAAACAACAACAATAAAAATCCTCACAACTGACCAATAAACAACAATATGATCATTGGAGAAAGGATTCAAGTTGCTGAGGGTTTCATTTGAGTAGGATCCATAATCAAAGCCCATGTAAGCAGCAATCAGGAAACCAAGTGACTTATTGAAATAGGCAAATCTGCTGCATAAGATCACTTTAAAGTGTTAAAAAGTGAAGATGTCACTTTGAAGACTAAGGTTTGCTTGACTCAAGTCCTGGTATTTTCAATCACAATCATATGCATGTGAAAACTGAACAGTGAATAAGTAAGACTGAAGAAGAATTTTTGCCTTTAAATTATAATGTTGGTGAAGAATATTCAATGAACTTCAAGAAGAAGGAATCAATCTATGTTAGAAGTTGTACAACCACAATGCCCTAAGATGAGAGGTTGGTGAAATTTCGTCTCATGCACTTTGGACATGTTATCAGGAGGGACCAATCCCTGGAGGAGCACATCATGCCCTGTAAACAAGAGGTTAGGCAAAAAAACAAAAAAAAAGAGGAAGACCTTCAATGAGATGGATTGACATTGTGACTACAACAATGAGCTCAAACGTAGGACTGATTATGAAGATAGTAGGGGAATAGGTGATGTTTGTTCTGTTATACATAGGTTGATATAAGTTGGAACCAACTCAACAGCACCTAACAACAACACCTAGTGAAAGTGTCATCTGTGTGATGGGTGCTGTGCTGGGCACTGAGAACACAGAGGACCTCCTAGGGTTTCCTTGTGACTCCACCATCCTTCACACAGCCAATGAATCCCAGAGGAGGCAACTTGGAAGGCTGGGAGATATTGGGATATGTGGAGACAGGTCTAGGAGAGGAGATAAAAAGCAAAGGACATTTGTTCAGGATTCAAAGAAGTATAAGACACAGTTTCCAAGTCAAGCATGCATCCAACAATACAAAGTTGTCTGTGCTTGGTGCCCAGGGATGGGCCAGCAACAATGTATGTTGTCCAAAATGGAGATTGGAATAACAAAGGAAGGTTTCATGGAAGAGGTGAGACTTGAACTGGGCCTTACAAAGCAGGTAGAGAGGACAGAGAGAATGTGTCACGAGTGTTATGAAACCTTGGGGACACCTGGCAGGGTCTGTTTGTGGCCTGAACACCAGGCTATATAATAGGACATCATTGGATATATGTTTGCACACAGAAGTGACATGGTCAGAGCAGCATTTCAAAGAGGCCTCTGGCAGGTGTGTGAAGAGGACGCTGAGAGGAGACAGACCCTTTGGTTGGGGAGGGGCAGGCTGTAAAGGCTGCTAAGAAAGACAGGAACGAAGACCTATAGCCCTCACGCTCTCTCCATCTGATAGGCTGGACAGCTTCTAGAAGAGGGTGGGGCCTTTGCAGAACAGATGAGTCCACAGTCCAACTGGCAGCAGAGGGCAGCTCCCACACTGTAAGGAACTGCCATCACTGGCTCGCCATGTTCTTGTCCCATTCTGGTTCTTCTATGCAATCACTCCCCATTGAGCAGATCCTCCAGGAGTTCCAGAAAGAGAGACTCAAGGACATCAGTGTGGTGATGGGGCCACCTTCACTGGGACAGGGTGAGTCACCTTCTCAGGCCAAGCCCACAAGAGGTCAGGAAGGAGAGTCTGGAGGAGGCAGAAGACAATAACTTCCTTTCTCTGAGCAACAGTCACTCAGTTGCTCTGACCACCCACCCACCTGACTCCTCTCTCTGCCCCAGGGCTCAGTTCAGAAAAGTAAAGTTCTGGTGCAAGAACACATCATGCAAACAGCCCAAGAGGTGCTGGCAAGAGTTGTGGTCCATTAATCTCTGCCAGGAATCGGCATGGAGGGCACTAAGGAGGGGCTTTCCCCCGATGATTGATGGTGTTTCCAGAGGGTTATTAACTGAGCTGGACGTGGTCTCTTTGGGCTGATCTATGATCCAGAGACAGTTTTAAAGTATGTGGCTTTCTAGCACTGGATTATCGAAAAGAGTTAAAATTGAAGTAGTCACTCAAAGCACTACCATCTGTCATAGCTGCTGGCTGGGGTTCCTGCAGGTCGGATAGTGTAGTGAGACTGTGTCTCAGCCCCACACTACCCCCTGGAGCTTCTGCAATGCTTCCATTGTCCTGTCTGATGACCCTGGTCCCAGGCAGCTGGTTATCTGGACAAAGCAGAAGGGACAGTAAGAGCCTGGCAGGGTGCAAGGGAGTGAGAACACCAAAGCCAACTTCTCCACGGGGGCAAGTCATCGGCTGAACATCACAAAAGCATTCCTCTCAATAGACAAAATCATGCCAGTGATTTTAGCTAATGTCTGGGAAGCAGTGTTGGTAACATGGTACAATGCTCACCTTCCATGTGGGATACCAGGGTTTGATTCCTGATCGGTGCACCTCATGTGTAGTCTGTGAGCGGAGCTTTGCGTGTTGCTATGATATTGAAGAGGTTTCAGTGGTGTTTTCAGACTAAATCCAACTAGGAAGAAAGGTCTGGCAATCTACTTCTGAAAATCAGCCACTCATGGACACAGAATAGGATAGTTCAGAGTATTGTTCTAGTATGCATGGGGTAGTCGTGAGTTGGAGGCCAATTTGAGGGTAGCTGAAAACAAAGTTAATACTCACCAAGAATATATTATGTGTCAAGCATTAGTCTAGGTGATTTACCTGTATTGTCTCGCCTAATACTGATTGATAATTCTCGGAAGGAAGCACTATTATGATACTTGTTTACAGAGGCATGGAAGGCTAAAGCAATTTGGCCAAGGTCACATCATGAGAAGAGGCAGCCGGGATTTGAAGCAACGAGTCTGGCTCCAGAGCCTGGATTTTAGACACTCTACTGACTGTTGGGGGAGGGGACCTGGAGGCATATGCTCACTCTGTTTTCTCCTCTCACACACTCTCCCTCTTCTTCCCCAGTCAAGCCTGTCCAACCTCTGCCAGTCCTAGAGACACCACCTAACCCTCAGGGCTCTTCATGGCCTGGGGACCAATGTCCAGGCTTTTTTCTTCACCCTTATTCTCCCTTCTCCCTGGCTCCCTCCACCATGTTGACTTCCTTAGGGCATCTCCCTGGCACATTTATACTAAAGACTGTCTTTCCTGTTAGACTCTCAGGTACAAATGGCCAGACAGAGCCCCATACAAGGATGGTACTATCAGGGAGGGGTGGCTGGGCTGGGCTGACATTTCTGGCTCCCTTCTGGCTGGCCTGAGTAGGCCTCTGTGGGGGAAGTGCTGAGTCAGGAGCAGCAGGGTGTCTGCCTCTGAGGAGTTCCTAGGGCCCAAGGTGGTCTCCAGAGCAGCCCTTCATCACTACCACTGTTCTTAAGTCTTCTTCAGACACTCTCGGAGGGCTCCTCCACGGCCTCTGCACTGCTCTCCACACTTCATCCCTCAGCGGGCCCCTCCCTGGTTCTCCATCAGGAGCATGAAATATTAATAAGGAATTAGCCACTGGCTGCTCATCTTCACACCAGGACAGCAGCCCAGAAACTGTGATGAGGGTAGGAAGAAGACAAGGGGCCTGGAGGGGCTCAGTGAGACAGGAGTGCTGGCCATCAACTGTGCAGATTCAAAGTCCCGTAGGCTCTCCAGGGGCCATTTCATCCCTGCTTCTGGCTTAGAACAGGACCCACCAGTGCGTGATGGAGGCTCTGCCTGTGGATGGCAACAGAGCAGCTTTAGCCCCCTGCATAAGCCCTATCAGGCCCCAAACCAAAGAACTAATACATGCCCTCCTCCGTAGGCAACTGACATTTCTCAATCTTATGTAAAACAAGTGAATAAGAGCATTTCTAAAAAAAAAATTTCTATTTTTGTCAATTTATAACAAACAATCCCTATAAAATCAGTGCATGTTGCCTGTGATGCATATGTAGTTTCAAGACAAGACAAGAGACCCAGCCAATCCCACCCCCACCCAGTGTAAATAGGTTTCCAGTACCAGTTGATTCTGACTCTTGGTGACCCGTGTGTCAGAATAGAACTGTGCTCTGTAGATCACATGACTGTGATCTTTCAGAAGTAGATTTTCAGGCCTTTCTTCCAAGGCCCCTCTAGATAGATTCAAACCACTAACCTTTTGGTTAGTAGCCAAGTGTCTAAATGTTTGTGCTATCCAAGGACTTTTGTTGTTGTTGTGAAGTGCCGTCGAGTCAGTTCCGACCCATAGTGACCCTGTATAGGGTTTTCAAGGAGCGGCTGGTGAGCTTGAACTGCCAACCTTGCAGTTCAAGCAGTTTTGCAGTCTGGTGCATTAACGTACAGTGCCACACCAGGACTACTTGGCCCATAATAGGTGCTCAGTAACTAGGTTACCCAAACCAAACCAAACCTACTGCCATCAAGTCAATTCTTGCTCACAGCAAGCCTGTATACAGTTTCTAAGAGTGTAAATCTTTACAGGAACGGACAACCTCATCTTTCTC
This sequence comes from Chrysochloris asiatica, assembly GCF_000296735.1. NCBI lineage: Eukaryota > Metazoa > Chordata > Mammalia > Afrosoricida > Chrysochloridae > Chrysochloris > Chrysochloris asiatica. The sequence continues at coordinate 33,042,819 of NW_006408526.1, read as the reverse complement.
TCACAAAGACGCTGGTGAGTTTGAAACACCAATTTTGAGATTAACAGCCTAACTCATAGCGCCCTCAGGGCACCTTATTGCCTCTCTGTAAAATCCCTCCTATGAAGGCTCTGGCTGGTCACTAAGGGACCCAGCTTCCTCCTTCAGGGGAAAGGGCAGCTCCTACCACCTCCTTTTCTGACCTGTAGCACATGGATTATACTTGAAATAAACCTCTCTGTATCTCTAGCCCGCTTCCTGCATCATAAAACATAAACCCTTTGGAAATTAGTTTATTGCCTACCTCCCTAGCTACACTGTCATCCCCACGAGGGCAAAGACCATGCCTATCCTGTGTAGCTCTCACCCCATGCTCAGATGTGACATGTATTCTTGGGTGGTTTCATCTCACCATCTCTCTGCTGTCTATTCCTTCCCTTCTCTGAATTCTTTCTCTTTCTGCTGCTACTCTCATCCTCCCATTTTACTCCACTTCTCTTGTTCTGTCCCTGCCTATCTTATTCTTTTTCTTATCTCCTCCACTCCAACTTCTTTTACTTCCCACTCCAGTGCCTCATTCCCCGTCTTCAAATGACTTGGTGCAGAGAGGATGATTTGACTAAAATGATGCATTCATTTATCATAATAAAAGCTTGGTGTGGTGCTGTAGGATCATCACTGGACTATGAACCACAAAGTCGCCTGTTCAAACCCACCAGTTGCTCCATAGAAACCCTATACAGGGTTGCTATGAGTTGGAACCAACTCAATGGCACTTAACAACAAAAAAAAGCCTGAGATCCTGATGGGAAACATTCATTTTCAAAATGAAAAATCGTAGAAACATTGCCCCCCCCCTCAAAAAAAAAAAAAAAAGACAGGAACAAATTGTAATTGTTAGATGCCATAAGTCAGTTCTGACTCATAGTGGCCCCCTACCCATACCCAACAGAACAAATCACTGCCCGGTCCGACCTAGGCCATTCTCACAATTGATGTTCTACTTGAGCCCATTGTGGCTGTCTCTATGTCAATCCATCTTGTTGGTGATCTTCCTGTTTTTTATCAACCCTCCACTTTACCAAGCATAATGTCCTTCTCCAGGGACTGGTTCCTCTTGATAATATGCTTGAAGTATGAGAGAAAACAAATTAGAGAAAGCAAATTAGAAATAATCAAAGGTAGAGTAAGACCCCCAAATTTAAAATTCCATATCTTTTTATTTTATACGGTTTCTTTCATTGTTTTGTTTGCTTTTATTATTTATTCTCCTTTAAAAATCTTACTACAAATGCAAAGCAAAAAAGACAGATGAAAAAAAGAACATAAAAAACTCTTTTGAGGCCACCCATTAAGATACAGCCACTGTAAACATCTAGGTACATATATACACTTCTACATTATTCCCTCTGTGTGTGTGTGTGTGTGTGTGCATTTTCTCCACTTCCCAAAGAAAGTTGCAAAATTTTAATCCCTTGAGATGTAAAATAAAATAGCTAACAGCAACAACCTCTATGATCAATGTTCAAAAATTATTATATATTTTTTCCTTTCCTTGGAGCTTCACAGTATTCATTTTAATGAATATTTATTGTAATATTCATTGTAAATTAATTTAAAGCTCTGCAAAGGAAAGATATGCTTAAGTTTAAAAAGTCTGTTTAACTTGGTTGTTCCCTAAACTTTTTGACTCCAATTTTTCACATGGCAGCTGTTCATGTCTATCCTGTGTTTCAGAGAAAACATTTTGCCAAATAATGAGAGACAAATACTCACACAGAGGAGGGTAAGTCCAAAAGTATTGCTACAAAATGGTAGAGATCTTTATTAAATTAAATATTGGAATGTGAAACTATTGTTCTCCACATAGTCTGCTCCATCTGAGTCTACAGACTTCTGAAGGTGATGTTTCTAGCTCTCTTACCCTTCCTCTAGAGAATTATATGCTCTTTGACTTACACTATGTCAAAACTAAATGTTGGCCCTTTTAAATGTTCTTTGAGTTTGAGGAACAAAAAGAAATCTGAAGGGTCAAGATCAGGACTTGTGAGTGAATAGGGTTTCCCAAGGAAATTCTTATATGACAGTCCTTGCTACTCTCAAAGAATAAGCAGGTGCATTGTCGTGATGAAAAACAATTCCTTGGTACAACTTTCCTGGCCTTTTTCTCATTAATGAAATTTTCGTTTTTCTTAAGACTTCTTCCTAAGAAGTCCCTGTGATCATCCTGTGTCCCTCAACAAAATCTATCAAGATTAATCCTCCTTTGGAATACAAAAAACAAACAAACAACCGTTACCATAATCTTCTGAGCTGATCTCCCTATTGTTACTTTAGCCACTGTTTTGATTGGACTTTTTTTGAAGGAACCCTAACAGAGACAGTGAGACATGTTACTGAGAGAACTGTTTCCAGCCACCCACTCATCACAGAGACAGGTTTAAACATGTTTTATGTGGAATAGACCCATGCATGCATGCATGTGTGAACTGGAACCCTAGTAACACTTCATGGCTTATCCTTGTATATATGATGTATGTACATATTCCATAGATTTTGTTTACAAAAATAGAATCTCCACCATATATTGTTTTGTTACATTGTATGTGTTTTCAACTAATTCCTATTTTGGGGTATTAGGTTATTTCCAATGTTATTTACCATTGATATCATCATAAACAGTTCAGAGTAGGAATAAAAAGTTGCACTTGAATGGGAAACAACAAACAAAAGGAAATAACTCCAAATTTCTGAAAAAGAGACAAAAATACTTAAAAGTACATAAAGATTACAAAACCATCCTTAAGATACACTAACCTTCCCAATACAAGGTATAAAAGAGTATCCATTTGTTTAACAAATATTTATTGAGGACCCACTATGTACCAGGAGGTATTCAAGGTTCTGGGGTAATATAATGAATAAAACAAATAGAAATCCCTGTCCCCTTGGAGACTATATGCAAGTGGGAGGAGCTGAGAGTAAGCGAACTGAACAAGTGGAAGAAGACAGTGCATGAAATCAGGGGATTGGGGGCCTTGCTGAAAAGGTAGCATCTAAAGCAAAGACTTGACAGAGGTGTGAGGGAGCCAGAGTCCCCCTGTCTTCTGAAGGGAGACCTTTGGTTCCTTCTCTCCTTCCTAACTGACCTGCTTCTGTCCACTAAGCAACTCCAGGAGTAAGAGGACTGAACTTGGGACTGGGGACAGGGTCTGCAGGGTACACCTGGGTTTAACACAGCAGCCAAGGAACCCCATATTATCAAGGTTCACTGCAAGATGTGTGAGAACCACTGAGAGGAGGAGATTGAGGCAAACACAGACGTATAAACACCAAGAGGGAATATAGGAAGATAGGTTGACTTGAGGAAAAGAGAAGCATGAAGAAAATATGCAGAAGACAATGACACATACATGCTAAAAGAAAGACAAACAAATAGAAAAACTGATCAAAAGGAAAGAGAAACCAAGGCATAGAGAGAAAGACCAAGGATAGAAGAGAAGTGCATGGCCCACCTTGAAGGAAATACAGAGGTGGGACCCAGGTGGAGAAAAACAGAGAGGAAGTCAAAAAAGACAGGACTCAATGAGTTTGCTTCCAGATGGTCCTAACTCCCACTGGCATGTGGAGCCCAGAAACTACCTTCCAGGGAATGGGGAAAATAAAAAGGAATGGGGAGACCTCGAGCACTGTTTGTGTACACAATAGACCTGTGCTGACTACCTACAGAATTTGAGACTGTGAGCTAGGGATGGGACCCAGTGAGCTCAGACTTGCTTATATTCATCCTTGAGAATGACAAATCCAAAGACCTTAGTGATTACCCTTAGGCAGAGACAACAAAACAATGAGGGCAAAGGCTGCTGCTCTAGGTTCAAACTACGTAAGTTCATATCCTGGCTCTACCACCTCAGAGCTTTGTGACCTTGGGTCAGTTCTACCACCTCTCTGAACCTGTTTCACCATCTTTAAAATGGGCATTTCATTGTTGGGAAATTCAAATTAGATGAGACCCATAAAACACTGAGCACAGCGACACACATAGTCCCTTCATAATTGCTAATGGTGGTATTGTTACTCCATCTGGAAAGCAGATCAGAGACCTGCATGTCCAGGACACTAGGGGACAGAACAGAGCATGGTCTACATGCTCTCCCTCTTCTTCTTCCTTTTTAAAGTTTTTATTGTGAATTGAATAATAATTTACATGGGAGAACATCAGCTTTACACTCATCCTATTGTATTTCGTTTCATTGCAATGATTACAGTCCCCTCCATGCACCATCATTCAACAGTATTTGCTTTTCTTCCCTCTGTTTTTGTTTTTCTTTTTTTTTTTGGATGTACACCGAACACTCAGGAATATGCAATCATTCAAATACCCAAAGGGCATACATTGCAAGCCTGCCCCTCTCCCCCACTCCTGCTAGCACACAGTCTCTCTCCCTCCATGAGTCTAGAGTCCCCAGCCACTCCATCTCTCCATGTCATCATCTCTGCCTCCATCTCTGGCATCACTGCTTCTATGAATAGGGTCCCACATTCCCCTCCTGCTCTTCTCCCTTTATGGTCCCAGAATCCTCCATTCCTGAACTGCAAGATCAACCACTCCCCTCCTTTTATTATAAAACATCTACCTTTACATTTGCAACAATCACAATCAGTCCTGATAACAATTACTCACTATTGAACTTCAAGGGTCTTATCCCCATCTCCTTTCACCAGCCCCATCTAGACAAGTTGAAAACCACTCAATGGAGAATCCTACCTTCCCCTGAACTTAAGCTAAACTCCCTCTTGAAAACTTGTAAGCCAGTCACTTCATGCCTTTATAGCACCCTCATTTTAGGTAGCCAACCCACCCCTTTTCTTGATTCAGTCCAGACTGGCTCTGACAGGTACATATAGCTTCCAAGACCCCCAAGGCCAACACATTGGGTGCAGCCTTCCTGAGTGCAAGATGCCTAGAGTGTCCTCGAGGATCCATAGGCCTTTAGAATATCCCACACCCCTGCCCATAGCTGTCCTGCTCAGAGTTCCACAAGCACAAAACCAATCAATCTCAGCATCTTGTGGTATAAAAGGTTCAGTCAGAAATGGAGGTGAAGACATTGATGCTTGGGCCTACTTGGGCACTGGTCCCTGTAGCCCTCCTCTTCCCAAGTATGATGTTGCTTCTCCAACCCCACCCCACCCATAAGCTCTGCCACAGGATCTAGCCTTAGGGTTGAGGGGGTCTTGGTAGTTCTGGTCTGATGCTCTGGGTTATAGCATCATGGTCCCTAATGTAATCTGACCATGGGCTACAGGGCTGACAACTGTTCGAGTCTGCACTGCTCCTGGTATATAAGACCCTGTCTTGCTAATCTGTGTGCTCCCTCTGCATGAGTCTCAGGTCCTTCTTCATGGAATTGAATCCTGCTGCCAGGATCAGAACACCCTGAAGCTGTCCATTGCCATCTCCATCACTCCCCACCTGTTGGGATATCTACTACTCTATCTTGGCTGCTGCCCACTAGTAGCCAGGACTGTTACCTCTTGGGCCTGAAATATTTCACTTCTGCCTACTAGCTCTCTACCCCACACTAAGACTTATTCTCATTCCACAAACCTGCTCAATTCATTCAAAATGACAGGAGCTCTCTGCTGATAAATCAGACCAACCCAGATACTGCTGTTTCTGTGAGTTGATTCCAGGCCACAGTGGTCCGGTGTGTGACAGAGAGGAATTCGGCTACATATGTTGTTATTTTTTCCCCAATGGTTGTGACCTTTCAGAAGCAGATCACTAGGTCTGTCTTCCAAGTGGATTTGAGCCTCTAACCTTTCAGTTAGCAGCCTGCATGTAACCTTTTTTTTTTTTTTTAATGTTTAATTGTGAATTATGTGATAGTTTACATGGGAGTACATTAGTTTTATATTCATTCTATCATATATCTTTTCCTTGCCATGGTTACAATCCCCTCCATGCATCATCAACCAACCAAAGGTATGCCTTGCAAGTCTGCCCCACACCCCACCCCACCCCACCCCCAGTCTTCAGCACACAGTCCCTCTCCCTCTCTGGATCTAAAGTCTCCAGCAGCTCCATCGCTCCACGCCATCGTCTCTGCCTCCATCTCAGGCATCACTGCTTCTCTGGGTAGGGTCCCACTTTCTGCTCTTCTCTATTGATGGTCCCAGGGACATCCGCTCCTAGACTGAAAAGATAATCACTCCCCTCCTGGCTATAAAATGTCCACCTTTACATTTCCAACCCTCACAATCAGTCCTGGTAAGAATTAATCACTATTGTATCACAAGAGACCCATTGCATTTCCTTTCATCAGTCCTGCCTAGACAGATTGAATACTACTCACTGGAGATTCTATCTTCCTCCAGGCCCTCTGGATCTAGGTTCCCTCTTGAAAGCTTGTAAGCCAGTCACTTCTTGCCTTTGTAGCTCCCCCTCCCCCCAACACACACACATTTTGTGTAGCCAATGTTGCGTGTAACCTTTTGTACTGGATTGTTTTCTCATGCCTTTATCTTCCTCCTTTGCTTTCACTCCTTTTACTGGTTTATGTCTGTCCCAGCTTCCCAGGGAATAAGAATACTCTCTGTCTACACCCTCTGCCCAAGAATCAAGTTACAGGATAAATCCAACTCAACCTTGGTTTTATCTGTTTCTGTACATGCCCCTGATGCCAGTCTCAGTCCCTCTGAGAAGTTCTCTCATTTTCAGACTTTCTGTATGTCTCTTTCTCTGTGCCTCTCTCTGTCTCTGCCTCTGTCTCTGTTCCCCTCCCTTTCTTCTCCCTCTCTTCTAAAATGCTGTGTTGTCAAGCATTTCCACTGTCAGCATTTGCCAAGTTGAGAGTTCCTCCACTTGTGCAGCAAAGCCGCGTGGGCAGGCTGGGTAATATCTGTTTTACCCTCTCTGTAATGAATCCCATCTTCTTCTCTTCTCCGTGATGGTTATTGATTCTGTCTTGACACTTTGGTTTGTTTTCTGCTGGCTGCTGCCGTCCCTTCATCTGGCTGTGGCCATTTCTTCTATCTTATCTGTAATTTCCTCTCTTGTTACAGCAGCCTCCCCCACAAGCAAGCACAAGGCACCGGGGCAGGGGGTTTTGTTATTAATTTAGTAGTGCTGTTTCATCAGCCCTCTCTGATGGGGTGAGTTTTGGTGTTGGTCATGAACAGGAAAATAATGGTAAGAGGAGGAAGGCAGAAGAAGCTGAGAACCAGCCCTTCTGGCTGTTAGTTGTTTTCAAGCAAAGCTTGGACCACAGTCCCTCCCCTGCTGAGAAACTTCCCATACTTCCCCTTGACCCATAAACAAAGGATGTGATTCTTATCTGGGGAATACACTCCTTCAGCCTTACTTCTATTGCAGCCTTAGAACCCGAGTCTTGATATTACAGACATACATAACTGGCTACTCTTCCTCCCATACCTCCAATTCTTTACTCATACTGTTGTTCGAGCCTGCAGTGTCCCTTCCTTACTTCTCACTCTATTTTTTCACCTGGAAAACCCTTCAGCCTTCAAAGCCCAACTGAAATGTCATCACTTGTAGAGAGCCATTCCTGGAAGACCCCATACTGGCCCAAACTTGAGGCAATGTTAAGTCTCCACTCCTCTGGGTCCCCAAATTCTTTGTATAAAATGATGGCCCATTGTTTACCTGGGTCCCCCAGAAATGAGCTGGGTCTTGTTCACCTGGTAGATATGCAGAAGAAATGGCTTGAGTAGAATTGAATGGAATCTTTGACCACTACAATTTTTTCTCCTAAGATTTATCCAGAAATTGCAGTGCTTCCAGAAAGCACTACTTTTTCCAAGACAAGGATGTGTGACCATTGGGGACCTAGATAAGTCTGGAGTCAGGATGTGGGTGAACACTAGGTACCCTAAGCCAGGGGTGTCTCCAGCCCCTCAGCTACAAAACAGTCCTTGCTATAGGCCAGACTGTCTTTGGCTGGGCCCTGGAGTTAGAGGTAGTGAATGATTAGCGCTTCCAAAAGCCTATAACACAGACCACCAAATGGATGAGCCAAAGGGAGGGAGGAAGTCAGGACTCGAACCCAGAGTCTCTGATCAAGCCTGCAGATTTCCCCCACACCTTACTGTTGTACAGAAACTTAAGTCACTGGGACCTGGCATCTGCCCCGTTTACTATAGCCCACATTCCTCCATTGCTTCTAGCCCACTCCCCTTTGCTGCCATCCCAACAGCCTGCAGAGACTTCACATGAGGTTGATTACTCAGGGCTTCATCCTGGTGCTATTTAAGCAGCTAGCTGTTTCAGGCAAGCATTAGTATCCATGCATTAACAAGTACAATATGGTGGAAAGTGGGCCTGCAATTACACAGGAGAGGGGCTAGGTGGGGGTCACTAAGCAGGCAATGGGGAAATAATTTGGGGTCCTTGGGAGCTGTTTTAAGACATTTCAACCAACCATATCAGGATAGGGAGAAGATGTAATTCCTATGCCCCCCAGCCTCCTACTTTGGGTGGACCTCCATGAGTTTGTCCAGGGAGGGGAGGCAGGAGCTCTTTGGTCTGGTTGAATGGTGGGCAGACATATAATGTGAGGCACTAATCCTCTTTTAACGGACAGAAAGCTAAGGTGATGAGGACCAAGGTTACTTGCCTGAAATCCCACGGGTAGTAAGTGACCAAGTTCCAAGTCAATCTCAGATCTTTCTGATTCCATTCTCTCCATTATTCCCAATCATGGAGATCATAATCTTCATGACACCTTGACCCCAACTATCTTTCTGCCCCTGCTGTAGTAGCCAGATTCCAAGACAGCCCCCAATGATCCACTTGGTATTCATACCCTTGTATGGTACCTTCCCATACTGACCCTGTGGCCAACAGAATACAGTGAGAGTGATAGTATGAGATTTCAAGGCTTCTGTCTTGGCCTCGTGGGTTGCTCACAGTGAGAAAAGCACCATCATGTTCGAACATTCAAGCAACCTTCAGAGAATCTACATAAAAGGAACCATCTTGCCAGCGTGTGAGGAAGCCACCTTGGAGGTGGACCTGCCTTCCCTAGCCAAGCCTTCAGATGACCACATCTTCACTGCTACCTCATGAGGAACCCTGAGTCATGATCACCCAACCAATCTGGTCCTGAGCGCCAGACACTGTGAGAGATAGTAAATGATCACTGTTGTTTTAAGTCACTAAATTTTGGTGTGATTTGTTACACAGCAATAAATAACTAGATAAACAAGAGGCACTAAAGAAGTCTTTCCAGTCAACATTGTCAGGGCCTCCTATGCAGAACACACAGGTCAAGGGCTGGACAGTCCCCGGTTACTTTCCCTAGATGTAGGGAAAGCCATTGGGTGGGTACCAGAGCCAGAGACCTTATGGCCAGAAATCCCTTTATCCCAAGACACTTACTTTCATCTTCTTAGGGAGGTCCAAGAATTCATCTCTTGTTGAAACCGCAGAATAATCTCCTGGCAACTCTTTTGGCTTTAGGGCGAGAGACGATGAAGGTGAAGTCATCCCCCAAACTCAGCAGAAACTGTCCTCTTCCATAATGCAGATAAATCCTGGCATCTGAGGAGGACACTAAATGGATACAAATGACCTGGCAGATTTATCAGATGGATGTGTCTTCCTGAGACCTACAGCAGAAGACAGTGATTCCTGCCTCTGCAGATGGCCATCTCACACTTCCTAGGAGGTCAATGGACATACTGCCCTTGGAGAGCCCTGGGGTCATCTCAAATAAAATATGCCCTCTTTGCTCTCAACTCTCCCATTCTTAGCTGTGGCCCTGAGGGAAGTGTTGGGGGTACAATGTTGCCCATGTGATATCAGACCCAAAGACTTCAAGATGGGTGGGCACTCGAATTCACATCCTGACACATACTTAACTTTCTCTAGACGCCCCTACCAAGTGTGATTTGTTGCAAATCCTGGTGTAGGTTGGGGGGGGGTGGGGGGTAAGGGCGAAGACTAATTTCTAGGCTGGTGTGTTATGTTCTTATTTGCAAGATTGCCTTAAAATGCAGCCATCTGATTTTTATTTATTTATTTTTTTAATCCAGTACTTAGAGTCAATTCTGATTCATGGAGATCCTGTGTGTGTCAGAACAGAACTGTCCTCCAAAGGGTTTTCAATACCTTATTTTTCAAAAGTAAGTCACCAGACCTTTCTGCTGAAGTACCTCTAGCTAGACTGAAACCACTAACCTTTCGGTTAACAGCCAAGCAGGTAACCATTTGTGGCATCTTAGTCATCCCTTTCCTTTTAGATGTGAGGCCGGTGTCTGTCATGTAAAGGACCTCCTGGGGTGGGAACAAGGGTGAGCATGGTGCCTAAAGACCCAAGAAAGTCATGGACTAGTTCCCATTCTCAGACTCTCAAGAACAGGAGCCTAGAACTCTGGGGGGAAAATATGATGCCAGCCAGCCTCAGGGACTCCCTTGATCTCTAAGCATAGAGAAAGCATTAGAATGCTTGTCCCCTGGTCCCTTAGTACTTGTCCTGGTCTATCAGATCCCACTGCTTTACACTGCCACACTTCCTTGCTCCGGTGCCCTCTGGATGCCCTCATTCCCTCGGCTCTCATATTCAGCATCTGTCTCCTTATTTACTTGTCTGGTTTCTTTGCTTTCCCAGCCTTGGGCCTGTCTCTGCAGCTGTCTCAGGATCATGCTGGTCTCACTAACCCTCTGCCTTTCTTAAAGCACACACTATGGCTGTGGGAAGTTTGCTCTTTGACAATATTGTCCAACCCAGCACCTCTGTCTCTCTGAAAACTCAAACTGCTCTGGAAGAGGCAATGGGAATCTCCAGTCCTTTTCCAAAAGTGTCTTTTGTTGTCACTGTGAGTAGTTTCTGAAAGTTCTGCCCATTGGCAGAAGGCCAGAAGGAATGAGTCATGCAACCTGGTACTATGGAGTGTGCAGGGCACTGGCTTCAAGGCGCATCCTGACTTGATCACTTTATTTATGTTTCTGTGTCTTGGTTTCATCCTCTGAAAAGTGAATTCATCTACTGCACAGATGAGTGCGACAAGGCATGGGAACAGCTAGCAAATGATGGTTTAGGCAAAGGGTACAGTCACAACTGCTGAGGAACTGGAGCCGGTCCTGCCTGCAGAGAACCAGGGAGTCTAAGAAACCAATTGCAAACACCACTCAGAAAGCATCTAACCTGAATCACACTTACTCGAGGTCTTCCATCCCCCAGTTATAAAACCCCATGTCTCTAATGTCCCATTGCCACTTAACTTTAAGTTGTATTGGTGCCAGTTCACAGACTGGTAAACCATGACCAGCAGAGACAGAACTTCCCCTTAGAGACTTCACTGGCAGGAGTGGGGTGTGGAGTATGATCCTGTTTACTGTGTTGGCCTGCCTCCTTGGACTATGTTTTTGCCTGCCCCCACCTAGTCCCAGAGATCATTGACCAAAGATGGAGTCATTTAAAAAGAAGCAAATACTGTTTAATCATCCCCCAAGCCCAGAAGAAAGCCATTTCAACCTTTCAGTTAGTCTTCTTTCTATCCAAAGTGGTCGGCTGCATATGGTTTCCAATAGGAGCCTATCCCTGTGACATGAAATTCATCTCCTCCAATAAAAGAAAGTGATGGGCATGGTGGAGGAGACGCTCTGAGGGGAAAGAGAAGGGATGATTGTGACCCTTAGGGGAGGATAAATGCTTCCCCTAAGTGTCCTGTTCTCATCCTCCAGCAGACATTGATGGGGACTCAGTATCCCAGGAACAGCCTGTTGCTCGGAGAGGCGGTGAGAGGGCATGCAGTCTAGAGCTGGGGATTGGACAGGAAGAGAGAACTGCAGTCAGAGTTGGGGAGATGCCTTGTCTGTCTCTGGTTCTGGCGTAGGGTAGAGAAGACCAGAGGCAGCTCAGCAGTCCAGAGCTGGAGCGCATGACACCAAGCACAAAATACTGACTTTCAAAAAGTGACCATTGCCCCCACCCTGGTGACCCTGCCCCTGGGTAAGTGCTTCCCAAGCTCTGTCATTGTTGACCAGACCTTATGTGTCTGCAGAGTGACCAATGGCCTGTTCTTTAAGTGTGGAGACTAAAGTCTCCATCCAAGGCCACCTAGGTATTCTAAGACCATGTTTTCTATGTATTAAGGATCCCTGGTGGTGCAGTTGGTTAACTATTAAGCTGCTAACTAAAGTTAGCAGTTAGAACCCACCAGCCACTCTGTGAGAAAAAGATGAGGGGCAGTCTGTTTCCATAGAGATTCATAGCCTCAGAACTCAGTTCTACTCTGTCCTAAGGAACATTGTGAGCCAGAAGTGACGCTGTAGCAGTGGGCTTGGTTTAGTTTGGGTTCTATGTATTATTTATATTGCCCTCTGAATTCACAAAGAATATGAAGACCCTTACACTAGAGTGCATTCTTTGAAATTTTCTATGTTCAAAGATGAACGATAAAAGACAAGACCCTTACCTGCATGGATTCTATGTTCTGGAGGACTATAATCTAATGATGAATGCTAGGAGGGAAATGAGGGTATGTGATATTTAGAAGAGTTATAGTGTTGGAGGAGAGTATTGAAGTACCATGGACTGCCAAAAGAACCAACAGATCTGTTGTGGAAGAAATGCAGCCAGAGTGCTCCTTGGAGGCCAGGATGGCCAAACTTCATCTCTCATACTTCAGACATATTGTCAGGAGGGACCAGTCACTGGAGAAGGACATCATGTTTGGTAAGGTGGAGGGTCAGAGAAAAAGAGGAAGACCTCCAGCGAGATGGATTGACAAAGTGGCAGCATCAAAGGGCTCAAGTGTGGCAACAATTGTGAGGTTGGCCCAGGACCAGGCCATGTTTTGTTCTGTTGTGCTATGAGTTGGTACTGACTTGATGGCTCCTAACAACAACATATCAACTCTAGAGAAGAGAGTCAGGAAAATCTGCTCTGAGGAAATGATGGTTCACCAAGTATTCACTCTGCAGAGAGACGACCATGTGGATGGTGTGTCATATGAGGTAAAACCATGGTGCAGCTATGTGCATGCTAGAAGTACAGAGCTAAACTTTATACTTTAGTAAGATGGGAAGTCATTAAAGGATTTTGAGAAGACAAGCGACAAGATTCCATTTATATTTTAGAAGTCTCTTTCCTCCCACCTTGAGTACAACAGGCCATAGAGAGGCAAGAATGGAAGTGGATGGAAAATGATGGTCATTAAACCAGGGGAATAGCAGTGGAGCTCTGAAGAAATCAAAACCAATACAAGTGAGGGAGAAATAAGTAGAGTTCTCAGCTTGAAGTCTAAGAAGATGATTCTGACCAAGCATGACCCTTAGCCTTGGCTAGCTGGCCAGGCATTAGAGATGCTTGGAAGGAAAACAAGGTAGTAGTCACAGGGGCATGGGCTCCTGGAGAATGGGCTAGAGAGAAAATGTGAGGAGAATTCTCACAGCAGATAGCATCAGGGATAGCGCCTCAAGTGGAAACCAAGGAGCCTCCAGTTAGGGCCAACCTGTCGGTGCTCCTTCAGAGATCCAGGCCTTGACCCAACTGTTCCTATAGCATAATTATTTACTTATGCATTCCAGGAAGGACTAAAGAAGCTGGTATAAAGCCAAGAAAACATGCAGACATCCCCTCCACACCCACACCTGTGACAGACATCATTAATCAATTGAGGCATTCCTTCCTATTGAGTACAGACACTGTGTCATTTTCTTTCTCAACACAGTCCTCCAAGCAGCTACTCCAACCAACTAGTGATGACACAAAAGTACCTCACTCACCATTCCCAGTCTAGAGAAACGAGCAGCAAACTAGGAATTCAAAAGTCTTAGGGTTTAGCTCTGCTTCTTCCATTTAGTGAATAATTTGATTTCTTATTTGTTAAAGTGAATTGTTTTTCCTAAGTCACATGAGACAATGTAAATTGGGCTAATGTATGAAAGCACTTAACCTAGTGTCTGGCACAGGTAGGCATCAATAAATAAATAAATAAAACACAAAACAACCTCTTAGCCCTAACCACGCTTCCACTCCCAAATGTGCACATACACTCACACACTCCTACACTCTCAGAGACACTAGGCACACTCACACACACACACACATGCATACAGACACAGGGACACACACACAATGCATAAGAAGACAGGGAAAACTTCTTCTAACAGTTGGCACCAGAATTGATCATAGGGAGGGAACTGTCTTTTCTTCAGGAAATTACCTTGATAAATCTCTAAGGATATGGATTAGCAGAAGTCAAGGAAACAAAAAGATAACTGAGTACTCTCTATTAAAATTGAGAAAAATGGGGGAGGGGAGGCAGGGGAATGTAGACAGACGCAACAGAATGGACACTGTATAGCTGCTTAGTGAGTGGGCAAGTCACTTTTTAAGAATAGGGACAGCAGATATTTACCAAGCTGTTTTTATCTTATGAGACTCAAAAAGACTACATAAAGCATAATTCCATTTCGGCAAAACTAGAAAATGTGGAACAATCCACAGTGATGAGAAACACATCAGTGGATGTCGGGGGAGTGGAGAAAACTTTTCTTAGGGGTTGGACATGTTCACGGTCATGGTTTCACAATGCATGCATATATCAAAGCACATCTATTGAAATTTTTAAATATATCTAGGGTTTGTTTGGTTGTCTTTTTTTGCTCATTTTATTCTTTATTAATTTTTAACTTCTTATTGTGATTTGGGTGATATTTTACATAGCAAATTGGTTTTTCATTCAATAATTCATACACATTTGATTTCATGACATTAATTGCAATCCTCACAATCTAACAGCACTCTTCCCACTTCTTCCTGTGTTTGCCATTTCCATTTGGTTTTCTTTCTATGCCTCCCTGCCTCCTGGGATTTCTGGCAGGGCAAATACTGCTCTTCTGAGCCTGGAAACGTGGTCACTCAAAGTGGTGCAGACCTCCCTCTGTTATTGCTCATCTTATAGGTCTTATATGGCTCTAAGTTGAGCCACGGGGGTGTGTTCAGTTCCAGGCATGAATGGTGACTAAGGGCCTTTGTCTTGGGGGTTCTACCAGTCTCTATCAGTCTCTTTTGAGTTCTGTTCCACATTTTTCTCTCACTCGATCCAGGGCTTCTGTAGTGGTTCAGGGACCATGTAGTTCTTCTGGTCTCAGAGTTGTGGAGTCTGAATTCTCTTCTCTTCATCCTTTAGTCTTTTGGACCAATTTTTTTCATGTTTCTTGATTTTCTTCATTCTTCTTTGTTTTGGGCAAGGAGAGGCCAATAGTTGTACTTTAAATAGTCACTCATAAGTGTTTAAGATTCTAGTCGCTATTCATCAAAGTAGAAGGCAGAACATTGTCTTTGTGGACTATTATGCCATTTGACCTTGATGTCCCAGAGACTATGGTCTTGACTTATGTGTAGTTTATTGTATGACAGTTATGCCTCCATAAACTGCTAAAATGTGTGTGTGTGTGTTTCTTTTAAATGGTACAAATTTGATAGAAATATTTTTGTCTTTTGTGCTTTTAGGTGTGTGAACTTTCCTCTAACTTTCAGCAGATACTGACATAAAATAATTTTTTCAGTCTCCTCACTTCTTCAATCAAGTCCAATGAAGATGTGAACGCCTTGTGTAAGTGGCTATGAGGTGAAATTTGATGGAAGGAGTTGGATTCCACATCTAGCTGATGCTGTGCAGATCTGGGACCAACATGCAGGGCTGCAAACAAATAATCCATAAGCTGAGCAAATTCAGCAGCAGCATGAAACTCACTTTCCTTTGCTAGGAACTCTTAGAAATCCTGGAAGAGAACACCGAATTTCTATAAGATGGGAAGGAGCGTTCAGGCAATATCATAGACCTTAAGTAGAAGGAGAGTCCAGTCAACATCTGTATTACTTTTTGTTATTGTTATTGTTGTTGTTGTTGTTGTTAAGTGCCGTTGAGTTGGTTCTGACCCATAGTGACCCTGTATATGGTTTCCGAGGAGCAGCTGGTGAGCTTGAACCACCTACCTTGTAATTCAAATGGCTTTGTAGTCTGGTGCATTAATCCACAGCACCACACCAGGACTCCTGTTATTGTTATTAGCTGCTGTCAACTTGGTCCCAACTCATGACAACCCTAGCTCAGTGGAATGAAATGCTGACCAGTGCTACACCATCACCCTGAAAGGTTGCAGATCAATTGAGGTTCTTCTGTTCTATTATTTCAATGGAGCTTCCAGACTAAGATAGAGTAAGAAGAAAGGACTGGCTTTCTACTTCTCAAAACCAGCCAATGAAAACTCAATGGATCTTCAAAAGAAACATACACAGTCAGAAACATATACAGCCACTCAAGCCATACTTGTACCAGACTTCTCTGACCATCTCACCTCTTGGGGTTGTGAAGGACATGTTTGGGGGAGAGGGAGTGGCCCTCAACAGAACTGCACTTTCTCTGTAATAAACTTATTGAGAAAAAGACAAGGGTGAAGATGGAGGTTGGCCGCCTCAGCAAATGCATGTGTGCTGAGCCTTTCCGTGTTGTTTCCTTAGGATCACAGAGTCAGTCTATTTTAACCAGCCTGGTAATATACTTTGCAGCAATATCTCCTCAGAGCTGGCACAAGAACCATCAAAACATGAGGTCAATTCGCTCCTGGTTCCTCAGCTCTGCAAAGTGTTCTGCTCCAGACAGACAAGAGCTTCCTCCACTCCTTCTCTCCTCTCCCTTTTGTCTCCCCCCTCGCCTTTTCCCAACACCACTCCAGGGAGCACCACAGCAGAAACCAAATCAGCCGCTCCTTCCGAGGGGATAATCAAAGTGCAGTGTCTCTGGAGAGGGCCCGGCTCCTTGGAGCAAGTCTTTAATTTCAAGCTGACAAGGTTGGGAGTGTGTGCTGTGGGCTCTTCGATAGGCAAGACAGATGGATGACCAGGCCGTCCAGCTGGTGAGCAGGAGCAGGTGGAAGGCAGAGGGGGCTGAGTGGGGGGAGGGTGAGTAGGAAAAAGCTCCCACAGAAGCTTCCCAGGTGGGCAAAGGGGGCTCTCTATTCCTGGAGGTCTGTTTGCTCTGTGCAAAATCATAGCTGGAGCCATCTCCACCACCACCCACAGAGATATCACTGCAACAAATCCAGCCCCTTTTCTTGCCCATCCCCCAGGTCTTGGGAGCAGGAAGAAATCCTGAAGGGCAGAGATAAGACATTAAATTTCAATCCAGATGGGGCTGTGAAGATGCACAGGCTTCTAAATCCACACAGCAGGCTTCCTTAGGACCAAGGTTTCACTGAGGTGGAGAGCTTGACTCACTCACATGTCAAACTTCACTAACCCTGCCGGAACCCTCAAAGAGCCAGCACCATCCCCAGCACAGGACCACAGGGAAAGGAGCAAGGCAAAAAATGTTCATGCGCTTGGAACTCTTGTCATCATCTTGGCTTCATGAGAAAACAGGCCCAGAAAAGTTAGGCATCCTATGATAAGATCATGAGTAGAATGCAGTAGGCTCTTTGGTATTCACCAATAATACATCCCAAAACCTTTGTGAGAGCTCAAATTCCCGAATGAAACATGGAACAAACTAAACAACATCATTAGGCTGTAACAGGTGGGTGGGCATCAGTCTTCACTCCTCATAGCTCTGGGACTCCTTCCACTTCCCCATAAAGTACCCTTGGTGGTTCAGGTCCATGCCTCAGCAAAAAAAAAAAATCAGCTGCCTTCATGTCTGAACCTTCCATGCACCATCAAAGAGCTGAAGTCACATATGGCACCCTGGAAAATGGAGTCTTTTCCAGCTCTCTAGATGCCTACGCCAGTGTTCCAGCCATGCTGCATTGGGCTGGGAATTGGTAGGACCTCTATAGGTAGACGAGCAAGACCAGGATGGGGCGTGGCTTCCTGGGAGGATGAAAATAACTCTGACCCTAGAAACGTTTCCTTCCTTCCCTTGGTCTCCCCCACTAATGCTGGGCTTGAGTCCATGCCCCAGAAACTGGCCCCTTTGGAGATGTTTTCCCTTCTCCAGGCTCAAGGGTGTTCTGCATTCCCATCCAACATCATTTGGCCTCCTGTAAACATCTGTGATCTACTGTGTCTGTGCACCTGCTGAGCCTACAGGGAGCACGGCTCCTTTTCTTATACCCCTGCGCCCGACACAGTATTGGCCCTCAGATGATGCTCAATACGGCCTCCATTTGAGCGCAGCTGTCCTCGGTGATGTGGGACAGATATGAGTTATCACAGGCATGTCCTAGCAAGTGGGTGTCTAATAGGGGAAAGAGAACATCCCCCAAATCACCCCCAACACACTCCCAAAGTTGGATCAACAAGGCACTAACATTGTCTATGACCAGACCATGACTGCTGTACTGGGCTGGGGTCTAGAAATCTGGGTTCTAGATTCAGTTCTGCTGCTCATCAATGTCATGACCTTCAACAGGGTGGGGCTTGTATCTTCGGGTTACTAAGTGTGGCTTTTATGGAACCTTGGACAGCACAGTGCACTGTAGGAAGATGTGAGAAAGTAAGAACTGACTCGCATCAATGGCAGAGCTAGTGGATGGTGGAAGAGCCAGCCCTGGCACTGCCCAGCCACAAGTCCTGGAGAAGTTTCCCACTGCCATTGTCCACCCATCCACATTCTTCAGAACTAGGGTTCTACCCAATGTCTAAGGCATGCTGGTCACTTTGTCTTTTCTGACACCTGTGGGATGCCTGTCTTGTCTCCTGACTCTACTGGAAATTCCTGGAGGGCAGATTTGGATTCATCTCTGTGCCCCTTTAGAGTCTACTATTGTTGTTGTTGTTATGTGCCATTGAGTCGGTTCCGACCCATAGCGACCCTGTATAGGGTTTCCGAGGGTGTAAATCTTTACGGGAGTAGAAAGCCTCATCTTTCTCCCGCGGGGCAGCTGGTAGTTTCGAAACCGCTGACCTTAAGGTTCGCAGCCCGATTTGTAACCACTACGCTACCAGAGCTGAGTATATAGGGACTTGATCAATCCCCTGCTCTCCGAAGGAGCGGTTTTAGAGAGGTTATTAACTTCTGCTGTAGGAACTCCCTGCAGTCCACCCCTGAGATGAAGCACTGCCAGTGATAATGGACCTGTCTCCTCAGGCTAGCAGGAGAAATTGACGATAGCCTGGAATGGGTCTTCAGTACTCACTCGCGTTCTGACACAAGAGAACCACAGGACACTCTACTAGGGGTCTGGCTGATGGAAGAAGTAGTCTTAACTCCTAGAGACATAGGGCTGTTGGGGGCCCTGCTGGACCTCCACCCACCCAACTAGAAACCTAACTGCCCTTTTCCTAGTGCCCACATGCCACAAACCCCAGGGAGTCAAGGTAGGGGTGCTGAGTTGGCCCGCTTCTGACTCTTACCTTCTTCCCGGTCTTTAATATTCATGAGCACTCCTAGCAGGGAAGCTAAAAATGTTCTGCTCCTAAATCTAACTGCTTTATGGAAGCCTAATTAAATTCTTTGGTGGAAGGGGGGAAAAAGTGACCTTCAGAACTGCCAAAGCTATTTGGAGTGACTCGTCCCAGAAACCTTTCCCCTTCACCTCCTCCCGCTGCTCACAGCCTTTCATCCAGGATGGAATTCTTTACCTCTCCCTCAGATCAAGGGTCTGGGTAGAACATGCTGGGGGTGGGTGCCCCAATGGGAAGATAAGCAATGATGCTGGGTCCTCTGGCAACTTTATTTGTTGCTCAAAACGGAGGTGTGGGTCAGAAGATAGGATTAGGGGGTAACAGAATAGGTGATGGAGGCAGGGTGGTTCTGGTAGAGAGAGGGTTTGCTGATGCTCCTGCAGTAAGCTACTCTAGGAATTACAAGAGACTTCTTTCCCTGGATCACCCCATTCATGCATCCTGGTAAGGCCCAGATGGAGACATAAAGGTAGAGGATAGCCCTTTGCAAGCCTGCCCCAAGAGCCTGAAATTGGAGCTCCAGTCCCTGTTGCTCTTGCTAAGTATTAAGAATATGCCGTCATTTCTCTCCAGGCATGAGGAGGAACATGCGCATCTTCAAGGGCCATTGAAGAGAGGGACAAAGCAGCCTGACTCTCCCCACACTTTCCTCAGACTCCTTCTCCTTCCCTCTCGTCATCGTCATTAAGCGCCGTGGAGTCGATTCCAACTTGTAGCACCTCTGTATAGGGTTTCCAAGGAGTAACTGGTGGGTTTGAACTGCCAACCTTGTGGTTTGCAGCCCAGTGCTAGTCCACAGCTCCACACCAGGAGTCCTTCCTCTCTCCACCACTATGTCTATCTTGGTGTCTCGTTACCATGCAGGTTGAGGTCTCCCTGTGTTCGCAGCTGCTTCCTTTCTCATTCTGACTCCTTGAATTAAATTGCCACCACCATCTCAGATCTGTTCACAGGAGAACTAGGGCACTAAGAAGCCCATCAATGCCAAGGCTCTGAATTAGCCAATCCTACTGACCTAGGACAGCTGCCACTCCTGTTAGGGCAAGGGAAAAGTCCCTGATGCAGAAAGAGGCAGGACCTGTGTTTCCCATGCAGGGGGGATCACAGGCAATATCAGCCTCCAACAGGAGCTGCCCTCTATCAAGGTCAAGCGCCCTCCCTGGAGACAGTCCACAGCCAAAGACTAGTCCCTTTGGGATATAGAGGCTTGACTCTCTTGTCTCCATTCAGGAGAACTTTGAAGAACTAGCCCAGCCTCAGAGCTAACGGGATTGGCTGAGATCTTTATTGATTCCATCATAGTTCACATTCTCCTTTTGTCCAGTCCTGTTTCTTTCACTTGCAGGTGTGGCTGTCTGAGGGCATTCCTAGAAAACATTCTGCGTATACATTTCCATCTCAGAGTATGTTTTCTGAGGAACTGCAACTAAGAGACTAGCCAAGTTGTTATTGATTCCACGTGATTAGGTAAGGGAAAGTACAGTACCCGACATGAGGTGAGGACTCAAACAATGATGGCTGGTATGATTCTCCAAGGAGGAATTGTTTCCAACCCTGACTGGACATCAAAATCACCACGGCACAATGATTTTCTCAATGTCTCTTCTAGTCGTGTTATTGTTGTTGTTAAGTGCCATGGAGTTGGTTCCAAGTTATAACGACCCTGTGCAGGGTTTTCAAGGAGCGGCTGGTGGGCTTGAACTGCCAACGTTAAGGTTAGTAGTCCAGTGCTTATACTATAGTGCCACACCAGGATTCCACTCTTTGTAAACTCTGGCCAAATGATACTTTCCTGATGGGTTTGAATAAGAGAAGATGGGAGAAGATGCTGATGGATTATATGATTCAATTGTGATTGTTAACATGCTTAATTCTTATTGCAAGAACTTGATATTCTAACATGGATATTAAATGAGCCATCTCAGAAGTAGGAGGAGGAGGATCTTAGTACCATCAAGGAAGATGAGCCAGGACTGGAGCACATCCTTTGGAGCCCAAGATCCCTGAACATTGAACCTCTTCAACCCAAAGGCAGAAAGCTTTGACACCAGAGGAGTAAAAGAAGAGCCACCACTGCCAAACCAAGAGCTACGACAGAGTGGTGGACTTCCTAGACTACAGAGCAAGAGAGGTTGAATGCTTTGTGCAGAAGGCTTCTTTGCAGAGTGGGGCGCCTCCAGGCATTTAATTAGAGAACCGGTTCTGCTGATCCATAGAGCTAGAGCTGAGTGCCTTCAGGTTGAGGCTTATGGCAAAGTGAAGCATCCTTGGGGCATTTATCAATTTCCCTAAAAGAGCCTTGTAACTTTCCCTGGGCAGAAAGAGGCCTGTGGACATGGCTGAGGGCAATTTGTCCTGAATTGTGCTCTAAGCATTTCTGACCCTTCATTGTAGCCTGTTAACTTTCCTAATAATCTTCGTAACTGTGAGTATGGTGTCTAAGTTCTGGGTGACCACTGCAATGAATTACTGTAGAGAAATTGCGCTGTAGGAGGGATGGTTGGTAACATTTTTTTTATTTTATAGAAGCTTTAACAGAAAGTCCAGATGTCCAGGCCTCTCCTCTAGAGATATAAATCAGTAGGGCTCAGATCTGATGGGCTTCAGATTTCTGTATTTTTCAGAAGCTCCAAAGGTATTTCTGAAGGACAACCAGGGCTGAGAACCTCTGACCTAGGTCATCTTTCTCTGCCACCACTCCCCTTTAATTTACTGGTAAAAACTATAGACTCAGCTAAGATAAAGTGACCTATGCAAAGGCATATCAGCACTTAGTTACCTCAAGTCATTAATCCCAACTCACGGGGGATCATTGCTTTTGTAGGGGGAAACTGTAAAATGCCCTTGATTCTGATGTCTCCAATGTAATCACTAGGTAATCACATTTATTAAGCAGATCCCAGAACATTATTCTGACTAATAAAACAAGGCAGAATGTGATCAAGCCCAGACTGTGAGCACCCAGAGACCTAATTCTGGCTGTGGTAATCAAGGAGGACTTCAAGGAGGATGTGGCCCTGAACTAGACCTTTAGGAGTGATGAGGTTTCAGGTAGTGAGGATGCCAGACCCAGAACTGGTCCCTTCATCGTCAGTTCAGTTTCTAAGGGAACCAGTACTGATCTGTATTTTCATCATGCTTTTGGAAAGATGGGGGATCTCAGGGACACTCAGATTCATAGACCAGTAGGTAATGACTGCTGAGTTATTGAGAAAATCATATTTTGTTCTAAAGATCAAAATTTAGGAGTAGGTTTGCTTCAAATCTGGTTAATTTGCTCTTCAAATGATTCCATTTCTTTCGAAGAGCTGGAGTCCACAAGCTAGGGCATCATGTGGTTTGGTGGGAACAGAGACTTCAGCCTGAGTCCAAGCTTGGTCACTTTCTAACTGTGTGTCCTTGGGTAAGTTATGTCGCTCCCTGAAGTTTCTCTTTGTTCAACTTTAAAGTGGCGACCATCATATTTGCCTTCCTTTCTTAAGACAATCAAACAGG
The DNA here is from genome assembly GCF_000296735.1 of Chrysochloris asiatica. NCBI lineage: Eukaryota > Metazoa > Chordata > Mammalia > Afrosoricida > Chrysochloridae > Chrysochloris > Chrysochloris asiatica. Next base: position 33,019,963 of record NW_006408526.1, on the reverse strand, counting down.
ATCATGATCACAAAAGCACTTCTGTAAACAGAAAGCATATGACACTAGTGAGTCGAGGCTATTTTCCACATCTCTCTCTCTTTTTAAACTGAGGAGGCAGAAACCCACAGAGGTTTCCACCATTAACCCAGCACCCCATATTGAGCTATATTGGGAGCAGAGGATAAGACCAAAATTCTCCAAATCCAGCTCTAATGCTTTTTCCAAAGCAGCGTATCTCTTCCTCAAAATCTTTCTTCTCTCTAATTTCTTAGGCACAATAGGGAATTGTACAGACTTACCTTGCCCTAAATTTGTAGTCTTTATGGCTCATAATCTTTTGATCCCTTGTGTCACAGACTGCCAACCTGTGTGCCCTACCTGCCTCCCACCCATCTCCAGGGTCCTTCTTTCTCTGCCCTCTCCAGTATGGACAGCCCAAGCTCTGTCTGGACTCAGCCCCCACCGGAGGACTACAGCCCCCTCAGCCAGAGGTTTTCCATTCTCTCAGTTATAGAACCAGTGGAAGGTAACCTTCTGATTCATTTATAGGGAGACACTGGGTAGCACTGGGTGGAGGAGTCAAAGGAGTTCTGTGCCCTTGAGGGCCAGTCACCAGAACAGCAGGACAGTGGAATGAGGTCATCCTGGAGAGTGCCAGGTCTCTCATGGGAGCTGGGGCTGGAGCACCAGGGTCTCCTCTCCTGGCTCTGGACCTGTGCTTCTTCCTCTAGATGTATCTCTGCCTGATCAAATAAATCCTTCCCTGCAGAAACCTCTTGCTGTTCCATGCCAGCCTCCCTGTCTTCTGTGCCAAGCCCTTAGCTGCCTCATTGCTCCCCACCCCCACGCTACTCTGTTCCCACTCTCCCAACAGAGTCCCCTCCAAATCCACAAGCCAACTCAGAATCCCGATTCAAAGAGACAGGTCACGTCCACCACCCAGGGGTGCGGTGTGAGCCAAACTAATCAATGGCAGAGCAGTGGATTAAGGGGCCCAGCTCCAAGCCATCCATCACTGTCGTTTACATGGGCCTGTCAGCCTGCAAATGGAAAAGGAGATGATGTGTAACAACCCATCTGCAGGTTTTTAACGCTCTTTACAAATTGCCGTGGTGAATAACTTGTTGCCTGTATTTATCCCTTTTCAAATTGTCTCTTAGCTACAGTCATCCGTCTTCATTCTACACCCTGATGGTGCGTGCACTGCTAGTTGGGCAACCTCATTATTTCCCTGCCATTGCTGCCTGGAGGAGGGAGGGAGGAGAGCAAGCAGGACAGGGAGTGAGGTGGAGAGGAGGCGGTACCGCCTAGAGGAAGGACTTCATCAATGAAACTAGCTTGGGCAAAGACCTAGTCATCTAGGATCCTTGCCCAAAATGTCCCATGCCCCTGAGAGCTACTAAGCTCCTGGTGAGAGAGGAAGAATCTGCGCCCTCCAGGAGGCTTGTGGACAGAGACTGCTCCCCAGAGAAGGCCAAGGACCCATACCCATTTGGATTGCCAGACCAGTGTCTGAATTTTCAGCCCAAGTCCCTAGCCTGTGACCACTCATAAATTTCTGTCCCCAAGGAGGAAAGCCCTACTGTCAAACCAATTGTAAAACATAAAGTTTTAAACATGATAAGCATAGAAATTCACTTTGAACTTTGCTCCATTCTCAGCATACACTTTTAGACTTGCCACTGCCCTCTCTCCAGTGAGGACTTTCTCTGTATCCTATCCCAGAGCAGTAACTCCTACCTAATGGGTCTCCCTTCCAGTCAACAGAACACTTCAGTATCTCTTGGACCACCTCTCCCCAGAATTACTGACGCAGTGGGGTGCAAGTGGCACTTTAAGTAGGTTTCCCAGGTGGGTGCTGTGGAAAGGTGAAGAGCCATGACCCTAGAAATTCCACTTGACTGATGAAGCATGAAGCACAGAGAAGTTCAAACATTTGCCCAAGGCCATACAGCTAGTTAGCAGCTGAACACAGGCCAGAAAAGGGGTCTTTTTCTTTGAGCACTTCCTCCTAGACCATAATGAAATCTCTGTATGAAAAAATGATTGTTTATGAGTCCCTAGAAATGGGTAACAAACACACTGAGCTGTTAACCAAAAGATGGAAGGTTCTAATTTACTCTAAAGTGCCTTGAAAGAAAGGCCTGGTGATCTATTTCCCAAACAAATGACCATTCAAAACCCTACATAGTAGAGGTCTACTCTATGTGCATGAGTCTGCCATGAGTGGGAAATAGTTGTTTTGTTTTCATGACAGACTAGAACATAAGCTCCTTGAGGGTAGGGACAATATCCTACGCACATCTATAACCCTCCACCTTCCTCCAGATTCACCACCGGACTTGATTTATTTTTGGTAAGCCAGAAAATTTAATAGCAATATGCAACAAGCCAAGGCTCACATTCAGTTCTTTCTGTCGGGGAGAAAGCCCTTTGCAGGACGCAGATTCTAGCCCATGGATGAAACCAAACTCCACCTGCTGTCAAATGTTGCTTTTCTGACACTGTGCCCAATATTTCCTCTTTGTCTTGCACTGCAGACCTTTAAATATCTGAAAGCAGTTGTTGGGATCCTTAGATATTCTTTTTTGAAGGTTTAAGGTCACCAGTTCCCTCAGCCACTCCTATGTGACATGGTATGTAAACCCTGAGGTATCCCAAACCTTTTCCTTTGAAGCCATCCCATTTGTCCATGTCCTTGCTCAACTGTGGCTTCCAGAATGAAATGCACTGCTCCAGATGTGGTCTGACCACTGCCAAGCACAGAGGGACATACCATTATCTCCTCTCTTCTGGGCTCTGTACATCTATTAATATAGTCCAGGATTGCATTAACATCCCTGACAGCTTCAACCCTGGGTTGACTTGCCTTGCACTTTGTCTGCTAATCCATCTAACTCTATTACTGTCTAATCCACAATCCCCATTTTGTCCCTGAGGACCACATCAGCCTTTACAAAACACCATGATGAACCCAAGATATGCCAACCTAGAGAAACCACCAGCCTGAGAAACAGAGGTGGTTGGGGCTGGACTTGTGCTTGGTGAACCCAGGCTGAATCCTAGTGATCACTCCTTTTTTTTTTCCCCCTGACAGGCTTATAAACCATGTACTCAGTAATCTCCTCAATGCCCTGGATGGAGTTTTCTTCACCCAAGGTCTGGACTGAGCAACTGTGACAGGCTGACTGATGAAGCCTGTTGTAAGGTTTATGGTGGTGAACAGGGGCTGCCTGGGGGAAAAGCTGAGAAGAGAGAAAGTCCAAATACCACAAACTCAGGAATGCCCATGGAGCTTGTAAATAGCTTGATAAAGGGACTTTGAGTCTCTGGGTTGGAAAATTTATTAACGATGCCTAATGCATTGCACTCTCCTTACACAATGTTTGATTCAAAGAAAATATGAAAACATTACCAGAATCCCAATTCTGCCAAACCATTTCCTTTCTCCTATAATTAGGTACTCTGGGTTTTTAGTGTCATTTTTGTGTGTGTTGTGTTTTTTTCTTTTTTTTCCTTCTGATTTCCACAGGCTATTTTAAGACCAATCATGACTCACTTTTTGAAAGGCGTAAGAAAAAAGTATTTTTTTTCCCCCAGCAATCAAATGTTCCTGTCCTCTGGATGACACACATTTAGGTAAATTGTAGCTGGGTGACAGACGAAGTAGTCTGAGGGACCATGCAGAGGGGACAGAGAGGAGAGAGACCCACACACAGTGACCATCAGCTCCTGCTCAGTCCCCTCCCCCCCAGTTTATCCCACTCCTTCCTCCAAAGAGGAAGGGAGGTTCAGGTTCCAGGACAGCCCAGTCACTGGAGAAGCAGGAAACATGAGGGACAGTTCTACTGGACATGTGTCCCACTCGTGAGCCTAGGACAACCACTGGGTACATTACTCTGTGGGTAGAGCTGGAGGAATTATCACAAAGATACACAACTGGCACCAGAAAAGAAAGAATTGATGATGAGTTGCTCAGCAGTGGAACAGGCTGCTAGACAAAGTAGTGAGCTCCCCATCTCTGAAGTGTGAAAGCTGAGCTGTTTAAACACTCCCTGTCCACATGTCAGAAGAGTTCCACCCCTAAAAGGGAGACTGGAACATAACTTCTTACTGCTGTTGTAACTGAGAATATACACAGCAAAACATAATACTAATTTAACCATTTTTACCTGTACAATTCAGTGACATTGATTATAATCTTTGAATTGTGCAATCTTTCTCACCCTCTTTTTCTGAGTCATTCCTTCACCATTAACATAAACTCACTGCACCTACCCTCTCTGAGAGATACTGATGTGTTCTGCTGAGTGCAAGGAAGGTGCACTGGAAGGGAGGTCGATTAGTTAGGAGGAACTGCTCTGGACTAGGGAAGGAGAAATGTACCCATCCCTAGGCCTCAAGAACTAGGATACAGGGAAAGGCCTCATTTGAGAGAGGGAAGTGGCACATTTTAACGTGTGGGCTGAGGATGGAGAAACATTAAAAATGAATTCCCCTACCCTACTCCCTGAAAGGTTTCTATGTTATCTCTTGAGTTGCTGTTGTCTCTTTGATCCCTAGTGTAGCACAAGGAGTGTCAGAGGCTCAAACCTACCAGTCGCTTCTTGGAAATGCTATATATAGTGTTGTTAGAACAGACTGGATGACACTTGACAATAAACAACATTGTCATTGTTGTCATTGGGTCTGTTCCGATTCACAGTGATCCTACGTACAACAGAGCAAAACACTGCCTGGTGGCGTGACATTTTCACAATCACTGCTGTGTGTGAGCCCGCTGTTGTTGTCACTGTGTCCATCCATCTCACTGAGGGGCTTCCTTCTTTTGTTTGTTTCTTTTTTGCTGACCCTCTATTTTATCAAGCATGATGTCCTTATGTATATTAATCCCATGTAGATTGCATTGGGTAAATTTGCTGCACAAGACCTCTTTAAAGTGTTGAAGAGTAAAGATGTCTGTTTGAGAACTAAGGTGCGCCTGACCCAAGCCATGGTATTTTCAATAACCTCATATGCATGTGAAAGCTGGACAGTGAATAAGGAAGACCGTAGAAGAATTGATGCATTTGAGTTATGGTGTTGGAGGAGATTATTGAAAGTACCACTGACGGCCAAAAGAACAAATAGAGCTGTGTTGGAAGAAGTACAGCCAGAGTGTTCCTTGGAAGCCAGGATGGCCAGACTGTCGTATTTTTATATTTTGGACATATTGTCAGGAAGGACCAGTCCCTGGAGCAGGATATCATGTTTGGTAAAGTAGAGAGTTGAAGAAAAAGAGGAGGACCGCCAACGAGATGGATTGGCACAGTGGCAGCATCAATGGATTCAAACATAGTAATGATTGTGAGGTTGGCCCAGGATTGGGTAGTATTCCGTTCTGTTGTGTATAGGGTCGCTATGAGTTGGTACCGACTCAGTGGCACCTAACAACAACAACAACAGATTGTTCTTAAAAACACATAATGTTCAAGGCAGACATTTTTTATTAATTAAGTTAAATTATTGTTTGATTTTAAAAAGACTTCAGGAGATTTTTTATTTAAGTTTTAATGATTATCTCAGAAAGTCTGGAGTCCGTGAGAATTTGAAATTCTGTTCTGCATTTTTCCTCTTTAGCTCAGAATTTTTCTACAGAATCTCTGATCAAAATGTTGAGTGGTGGGAGCAGGACACCTTCTGGTTCTGATCCCATGGTAAAGGAGGCAGTTGTTCATAGAGGCAATTAGCCACACATTCCACGTCCTCCTCCTATTCCTGACTCTTTTTCTGCCTTCATTTCTTCAGGTGAATAGAGACCAATTATGCTTTGGATGGCTGCTTGCCAGCTTCTAAAGACCCCAAGCACTACACAGCGAACTCGGAGGTAGAACAGAAGCAGTACACATGTTACTAATCTAATTAACTAGGATGTCTCATGAAACCATGACCCTAAACCTCCAAACCAGGGAGCCAAATCCCATGAGGTATCAGCATCAGCAGCTACTCTTCGTTGTTGTTGTAAATATAACCACCACACAACTTTCCCCAGTTCAATTTAAGTGTAAAACTTATTGATGGCAATGACAATTATTGGCTGTGCAATCTTATCCCTAATCAATTTGATTTTTCCATCACCACTAACCTATCTTCCCTGTCGCCCCTCCCTGGAGAACTTGGAACTAATGAATTTTGGTCTCTACACATTTCCTTCGTCTTTTTACATAAGTGAAGTCATACAGTATTTATCCTTTTGTGATTAATTTATTTCATTCAACATAATGTCTTCAAACTCCATCAATAATGTAGCATGGATCAAGACTTCCTTTCTTTTACTGCCTGAGTAGTATTCTATTGTATGTGTATGTGTAGATCACAGTTTGCTTTTCCATTCGCCTGTTGATGGGCATTTAGGTTATTTCCATCTTTTGACTATTGTGCTGCCGGGAACACTGATGTATAAGTCTCTGAGTCTCTGCTTTCAAGTCTTTGGAGTATACATGTGTACCTAGTAGTGGAATTGATGGTTCATTTAATAGTTCTAGTTTTCGTTTCTTGAGGGATTGCCACCATTTGCTACAATAGCTGTACCATTGTTTTTATCCCCATCAGCAATAGATAAGGGTTCCATTATCCCCACATCCTTGCCAACATTTGTTATTTTCTGGGTTTTGTTTGTTTGTTTGTTTTCTGATCTTAGCCATCCTATTGGGAGAGAAATGGTATCCCAGTGTGGATTTGATTTGTAGCTCTCTGATGGCTAATAATACTGAGCATCTTTTCATGTGTGTTGGTGGCCATTTGAATGTCCTCCTTAGTGAAATGTCTGTTCAAATCCTTTGCTCATTTTATGATTGGGTTGTCTTTTTGTTGTTAAGCTCTCAACGTTTTATATTTACTTTGGTCATTAGATTCTTATTGGAGAAATGGTTTCCAAAGATATTCTCCCAGTCTTTTCACTTTTGATAAACAAAAGTTTTGCATTTTTATAAGACCCCATTTATTTTTTCTTTTGTTGTTTGTGCTCTTGTTACTATACATACATTGTTAAAAGCTAGAGCCAACAGTGTTACCCCTGCATTTTCTTCTAAGAATGCTGTGATTTTATTTTAGGTCTTTAATACATTTTGTATTTGTGTATGGTGTGAGGTATGGATCCTGAATCACAACTTTTGCTCCATCCCACACCTCTCTATTCATTAGCATGTCCACCTAGCTTCTCCCTCACAGTGTTGTTCCTCTCTATGCTCAGAATGCCCTCCCCAAGGCATACCTTCTTGTCATTAGGGTCTCTGCCTAAGTGTCACCATTCAAAGAGGACTTCCTTGCCACCACTTGAAAGCATTCACCCAGCCCCTCCATCACATAACCACTTTTGAATGCTATGCTTTGCTCTTTCTACTGTCAGGTGTTTTTCTTGTTTATAAATTTGCTTGTTGGATATTCCTACACCTCTCCCACCTGTACACAAACTCATGATTTCAGTTCCATGAGAACTGGTCTGTCAACCACCACATTCCCTGGACTTAGCAAATACCTGTTGAATGAATGAAGATCTAAATGAGTAAATGAATTAGCATACAGATGATGTTTGATGCTGAGAGTGAATAAAACCCTTCATGAGATACAGTACAATCAAGAAGAGAGAGACTTTCCAGAGGAGAAGGATGAAGAATAGAGAGATATCTTTACTGAATAAATCAAGATCAAAAGAAAAATCTAAACTTGGAGGTCTTGTAAGATTCGGGTTTAGAAGCATCCATTGGTTTTAACAGGGAAGTGGTTACTGAAGAGGTTGGTATGAGTAGTGAGGGGTGGCAGGCAGATTGTTGAATGCAGTATGGGGAGCAGTGAGGGCGACAGTGCAGTTGTATGTTTCTAGAAGCTTTACTTTAATGGAGGGAATAGAGTGAGCGTTGTCTGAATGGAACATATCTGGTAGTGCCCAGTCAAAGGAAGATTTCCCTTTTAAGGCTGACACCTAGATTTAAAGAGAGAACTGAGAACAAGGGGAGGTGCCTGAGGTTACCTGCAAGGAGCTGGAACTTAAATTCTAGGATACTTAGAAATACACAGGTACACCAGGCAGGGTGATGGTTTGGCCCTCATTTGGAGCTTCTAGTGTGGAGTCCTGGTGTGGCGCTTCGGGCTAATGAGTCAGACTGCAAAGTTGTTTGAACTGCAAGGTTGGTGGTTCAAGCTCACCAGCTGCTTCTTGGAAACCCAAGTTCCATGGAGCAGCTATGGGTCGGAATTGACTCAACGGCACTTAACAACAACAACAAGTCTAAAACTGACTAGCAAGAAAGCCCTGGCAACCTACTTCCAAAAAAAAAACCAGCCAGTGAAAAGCCCATGGACTACAATGGTCTAATCCACAATTGATCATGGAGACAGAGCAGGATCCCATAGCATTTAGTTGTGCATTGGGTCGATTGTCAGGAGTCTGGGGCTAACTTGACAGCAGCTAACAACAATTAACCAATATTCCCATTGGACTTAAAGTCAGGGCCAAAGACTGCATGAGTCAAGATCAAAGAAGGATTATGGCACAGCCTCTCCTCCAGGTCCTGAGCAATGTAGCCCTAGATCCAAGTATGAACCTAAAACATACACTGCAAAGCCAGAGCCCTGTAGCTAACTTGGCCAGCCATCCTGAAAGGTGAGGTAATTGAGAATAGCTGTTGCTACTTTAACATGGCCCTTTGAGGTCTCATGCCAGACCCCCTAAGGTTTTCAGAGTCTTCCTGCCAATCACACATTTCTACTCCCAAGAGATGCACTGGTTAGGATGGCTTTGGTAGTGGTGGTGGTTATGTGCCGTTGAGTTGGTTCTGACTCATTAGCGACCCTGTACAGGGTTTCCGAGGCTGTAATTCTTTACAGGAGCAGAAAGCCTCATCTTTCTCCCATGAAACAGCTGGTTGTTTCAAATGGCTGGCCTTGCGGTTTGTAGCCCGATTCGTTTATCTGATCATATTTTCAGTGATAGTTCATCATGGACTCAGCCTGAAACCCTAGGAAGCTTCCCAATCTTAATTCAGCCCAAACCAGATCCCAGCTCTATACTAGGCACTCTACTATAAGCCCAGTGTCTAGTCCACAAAAAGGAACTTGCATCCTGCAGCAATTAAGTGTGTCGCTGGTATAAGAGTCAAGAGAGAAGATATGGAATTTCCACATCTGGAGTGGTAGTTACAGGTTAACTCTGTACCCAGCCTGTCTCCAGCACTTGCTCTATGGAATTTTAAAAGGTAAGTGATTTTAGTAGATTAAGATTCAAGGCATATAGGTTTCCATCCTTATTCTGCCCCTAACTAGCTCTATAATTTTAGATAGGTAATTTATTCCCTCAGGTTGAAGGAAAAAAAAAAAAAAAAAAGTGGGATGGGGCAGTAAGCTAGAATCAGTTCCAACTTTGAGATGCCTAAGTATCTGAACTTGATAAATCCTCGCACTCCCCAAATTCAGCAGACAATTCATGACACCTGCCCCCAGGGATTCCTGGAGCACTTTAGTCCTTTTAGTGAGGGTATGGAGATGGACTATGAAAGGGCAGAGGACCCACACTTCTGAAAGCCAAGAGACAGAAGATTAGGTACCAGAACCAAACACCCTCAGAGAAAGAAAAGGAAGTCAGGGTCCAGTGTGGGGAGAATTTGCAGTCTGTAAGCAGAGAGAAGACACAGCCAGGGCTGAGGGAGGTGGCCAACAGAAGGCTGAAAGACCACAGCGTTCAGACAACCTCAGAGCCAAGTGCAGTTAATCCCAAACAATTCCCAGAAGACATCCATTTTTAGCAGGTTTTGAGGAAATTGAGGATTATAAATTGGCCCAGAGACAGGGGAAGATATGAAGGAGTCAAAAAGCACAGAGTGACTGCTGATCATCAGGAGCAAACCCATCCCATGAAGGGCAGTTAGCTTCAGGAATCTTCTCTTAAGGGGAGATGCTGAAGTCCTGTTGTTTTGTTCATTGAAAACCAGATGGGCCAGAGCCCTCAGAGCATGAACTGTGGGGAGCAGCATTGTGGAGAGAAATCTATTTAAATGCATCAGGGGTGGGACTGCGGGACTTAAACGCGATGTGTAATGAGCTCCGCAGGTTTGTAATTTCCCAGCGCCCGCAGCCCTTCCGTGAGGTGCTCCTGAATCTATTGAAGAGTTGTCCAGCTCAGACACTGTCTCCAGGGCTCTCTGGCCTATTTTGCTAAACTTCTACTCCTTGTCCACCTCACCCCAAGCTCTAGTGAGGAGAGAGCTGTCTGACAGCTCAATGCTTCAAATGGAAAAAAAATTATAATAAACACAGTTCCCCCAGCCAGGGCACTCAAACATTCAGCTCCCCCATTTAAATGTATCCAGACTCAGGGCTGGAATATTGATGTTTACTTTGATCCTTTTTCACTCCCTACTCTACAAGGCTCATCACACCTCTGAGAAGGAAGATTGAGAGGCTGGAAGGGCAGTGGTCAGTGTCAAGAAGACGAACACCAGTGTTCAGAAGAGCCCATGATAGATGCCTCATTGGGGGAAGGGGACTTGCAGTTGATCACACCAGTAGTAGAAAGGAGTGCTTACGAGCTAAGAGCATTCACAATCTGCTCTCAGTACTGCTGAATTGAAGTTCTGGTGTGGTGCTGTGGGATAATGCTCTACACCACAAGGTTGGTTTGACCCACAAGGTCAGTGACTCAAATTCACCAGCCATTCCTCAGAATCCCTATTACAGGATTTGTAAGAGTTGGAACCAACTTGACAACACCTTGCAACTGCTGAACTGGGGAAGGGTGCTCCCATGGACCTGGGCCTCTCCCCTTTTCCACCTATAGGATCTCCTCTTCCCAACTCCCCTTTTTCAGTTTTGCCGGTCTGAGCTCAGAAAGGGTAACTGGTGAAGCCTATGTCTTCACTGTGGTCAATACAAGGAAGGCAGGGTGTTGGGTGACCTCCCAAAGTGGGCTGCACATGCCCAGGATGAGTCCGGAATCCCCAGAACTTCCTTCCCCAGGAGAGGGTGCAGACCCCAATGTGTGAGCAAACATCCCATCACTATCTAGGAGAAAACGCTACAAAGGTTGCCAAATATAGCAAGTAAAAGTACAGACTGCCCAGTTAAATTTAAATTTCAGATCCGAACGTAACCCACCGTCGGTGAGTCAATTCTAACTCACAGCATCCCTGTAAGAATAGAATAGAACTGCCTCGTTGGATTTCTAAGCTATAAATCCTTTCAGAAGCAGACTGCTGCATCTTTCTCCCATGAAATTTCAGAAAACTGGTTTGGTTTTTTTTAAGAATAAGAACATTCCAAACGTTGTATGTTATCGACTGCCGTGGAGTTGGTTTCAACTCATAGCGACCCTGTACAGGATTTCCGAGGCTGTAAATCTTTACGGGAGCAGAAAGCCTCATCTTTCTCCCGCGGAACAGCTGGTAGTTTCGAACTGCTGACCTTGTGGTTCGCAGCCCGATTTGTAACCACTATGCTACCAGAGCTATAGGACATACTTATACTAAAATGATTATATTGTTTATCTGAAATTCAAATTTAACTGGGCATTCTGTATTTTCTCTGGCAACTGTGTCCCTGGATCTTCTATTAGGGATGTTGTTATTGTCACTAAGTGCTGTCGAGGCAATTCTGACCCATAGCAACCTTGACTAGGGTTTCCAAGGAGCATCTGGTGAGCTCCAACCAGCGACCTTTACAGTTCAAACAACTTATGAGGGATAGGCAGCCTAAACAGGAGAACTATTGAAGGGGAAGTAAGTCTCCAGGAGCCAGGGCTAAGCTTCTGCTTTTGATATTTCCACAGGGTTGACGTAGAGGGCCCCTATGCCTGGGTGGTGCAAACAGTTAACATACTCCACTGTTGACCAAACGTCTGGAAGCTCAAATTCACCCAAAGGTACTTTGGAAGAAAAGCCTGCCAAGCTACATCTGAAAAATCATGCCATGGAGCACAGCTGTACTGACACACATGAGGTACCATGAGTCAGAATAGGCTGGATGGCAATTGGTATGTTCAGCCATCACCCATCTGTCATGGAGGCACACGTGTGTTGCTGTGATGTTGAACAGGCTTCAGTGGAGCTTCCAGACTAAGAAAGGCCTGGAAGTATACCTCCAAACACCTGCCGTTCAAAACCCTCTGCATCTCAATGGTTTATCCACAACTGATCATGAGGATGGCTCAGGAGCAGGCAGCATTTTGTTCCATGATGCATGGGGTCTCCATGAGTCAGATGCCTACTCCAGGGCAGCTATTAACAACGAACTCCCAGGAAACGCCGGGCTGTAGTCTCGACTCCCACCTGCCCTACATTAAACATCAACATGATGGTGACTACCATGCTCCCTGACCCCCCTTCTCCTTATCCATGCTTACTAACAGGGCTGCCCCCTAGAGGGCTGAGGCCCATCCAGGCTTCAGCCATCTCCCCATGCCCACCCTAACCCTACCAGCCAGTCTGAGTACCAGCTCCCTGCCCTTTTTTACCTAGAATCCATTTGTTCTCTCTGAACCTGGGTACAGATGCTTTCAATGAAAGATAGCTTTCTGTCCTGTGGTTTAGATTCCAACCTGGAACATTTTCCTTCAAATCAAGAATAAAGAGATAGTTGAATACCTGCCTTCCTCTCTGATCCCCTTCACAAGGCCCTCAAATTGGTATTGAGTTTTCCCTGGACTCACTGCTAAACCCACTCAGAAATCCTAGCCCTTCTGGGAGTCCCAGAGCCTTGGAAGGGGAGCCTGCCTTCACTCTGCCTGGCTGCAGATTTCATTGCCCACGCTGCCCTTTGCTCCAGCTTTGGCTAATTGAGGCTGGCTCAGGAGTAGTGGCCGCTAATGGGCTTCCTCCGCACAGGCTCTCAGCCCAGATGGAAGTTACATGATTACTTCCTTTCCTGACCATTAAGCGGAGCAGCCAGCACCATGCACCAGCTCCTCGCTGAACAGCATGGCATATAGATTAGCAGGGGACACAGGCTGTGAATCCCCCTGCCCTAACTCTGCTCAGATAGCAAGGGGTTGGAGCACCTGGGAACTTCCTCTAGGCGCTAGAGGTTGTGGCTGGAGAGGCCATGGGTCAAACACCCTGGAGAGCAAGCTGTCAATGCCTGGTCAGAGGTGAAGACCCAGGTTCTCGCCACCCCCACCCATTTCCAACAAAGGACACACATTGCTCATGGCTCTGGGTGGAGAGGCTGAGGCATCCCACCCCTCAAGATGAGTCTTTACATAGGATGAAGAAGCAATAAATAGTCACCCACTGCCCTTCCTTTCTACCCCTCCTAACTATCACCTCCTCTGGGAAGCCCTCCCTGATGCTCAGTTAGATCTACTATGGTAAAACCTTTGAAGGAAAAGTTCAAATATTTTCCACTAAAATGAGCAATAGAAAAATAGTAAGACCGCATCCTGTCAAAGGTTAAAAAAAAAATCTTGTTTCAGTTGTCACAGGTTTCACTGTGCACATTCCCATAGGCCCCCAAGGTTCCTTTTCACATCGGTCATCTCAATTACTATTCAGGCAATAAGGATGGAACTTACACAAAACAACTTGGGTGGGTAAAACAAAGTACCTGTATTTTCTTTAATTGACCACTTGCTCCAGGTTCTTCATTCTAGCCAATAGTCTGGTAGATGTGGTGGGCAGTGAAGAGTGATAGGGGGAAACTTGCTTGTATATCCTACATCAGTTTAAACCATTCTCTTTTATACTGTCAATCAAAGATCAAAGTCCCTCCAATCCATTCTTTTTGCCTCAAAGAGTCCCCCATCCATCTTCCTTCCTTGGATAGCCTTTGGGTAAGAGGAATGGATATGGATTCTTGCTGCCCTCTGGGTTAATTCCAGCCTCTGTGAAATATCCCTGTCTCCGTGCAACCTGGTCCTTGAGTATCCAACCTGGGGCCCCTGACCTGGATCTTTTCTGGCATCCCAATAGCACTCCCAGTTAAAGGTCACGGTCACAGTTATCACATCCAGTCATAGGACTCTTCTTCCGGACCTCATGCTTCTTTCATCCCCAATTATTTCAGCCTTTCTACAACCCTGAATCTGGGACCCACAGGACCTTCTGGCAACCATCCATCTGGACACCTCCCTCTACCAACGCTGTGTTACACTTGACACGGCCACATGCTGACCTCCAGAGACTTGTCCTGACCCCCAATTACACTTGGAGAACAGGACATAAGCCCTAATATTCTCAGTACCCACATCTGCCTGCATAAATCTAACCCCTCTCCCACTGTAACTCTGAAGTTCTCCCTCTTGAGGACATAGAGATACAAGGATGCTCCCTGTCCCTTTTCAGCAGAAGTTTCCTCCTTCCTGTGGAGCAGGAAGGCCCTTTGCTGTGTCCCTTCACCAAGCCATGTGTTAACTGTACATTAAGTCCACCAACATGATGGGATACTTTGCAGCATTTTATCTATACAAATTAGGCTGTCAAGACTGTGGTTTCACTAGGGTCTTGTTTAAAAAGTCAAGCTGTGACCTATTTGTTCCAGAGTCATTCACATTTGTATGTATTTTCTTGAGTGTGAAAGAATACCAACCCAGCTTCTTATAATAACCTTAGGTGCACACTCAGAGGTGAGCATGTGCACTTGACTGGAGGACAGGTGGAGAAGTTCTGCCATCCGTGCTCTCCCAGGGCTCATCCCACACCAGCCAGCAGTGATGGTATGACCCAGCAAGAGAGTAAGAGCAATATATAAATGGCTGCATTATATGACAGGACAAAGAAAGTGCCATGAGAAAGGTGCAAAGGACCTTTGGAAGATTAAACAAGGGAGAGGATTTATCAATTAGAGCACTAGTTCTCAACATTTTTTTAACCCATGACCCCAGTCTGCTTTCTCTTGCTTTCCACTGTATAATTCCACTAGTCAAGATGAGTGTGTTAACTTTACTCTCTATAGTTTTATTTGCCAAAGCAATAGATATGGCGATTGTGATTTTTTAACTGCACCTTCTTCCTTAGCACCTCCACCCCAACTTCATGCAGATTCTGAGGACATTCAACAGTAAAAAGTGGGTATTCTGGGTGACACTGAGACAGGTCTTGAAAGATGGGTCAGATTCAAATTGATAAATGATAAAGGTGATGGAGGGTGTTTTAGGCAAGGGGAACTGCTAGTGCAGGTGTACAGGGGAGAAGAAGTGTATGTTCAAGGAAAGACGAAAGGCTCTGTCTGGCTAGTGGGTCTATCTATCTAAGGAAGTAGTGGAAGGTGCGGAGTGCAGGGACATTGGTGCTTATGTACGAGAATTCTCACTTAATTCCTGATCAATGTACCTCCTGTGGAACCAGTCTGTGTGCCATTATGATGCTGGAAAGGTTTCAGCAGAACTTTCAGGCTTAAACAGATTATCAAGAAAAACCTGATAATGTACTCCCAAAAATCAGCCAGTGAAAATCATAATGATTCATGGGGTCACCATGAATCAGAGGTCAACTTAAAGGCAATTAACAACAACAGTGAGAGGTAGGAGTCCCTTCCTGGGGCAAAAAGTTAATGCATTCTGCTGCTATCCTACATACTAGAGTTTCTAGCCTGTTCAGAGGTGACTCTGAAGAAACTCTGTTGTTCTACTTCTGAGGTATCAGTCACTGAGAACCCTATGAAGTACAGTTGTACTCTGACACATGTGGGTCTCGTCTCCATAAGTCAGTCAACTCTATGTTGCTGTTGTTACATGCCTTCAAGTTGGTTCCAACTCATAGTGACACTATGCC
Organism: Chrysochloris asiatica; assembly: GCF_000296735.1. Taxonomy (NCBI): domain Eukaryota; kingdom Metazoa; phylum Chordata; class Mammalia; order Afrosoricida; family Chrysochloridae; genus Chrysochloris; species Chrysochloris asiatica. The sequence goes on along the minus strand of NW_006408526.1, from coordinate 33,004,247 downwards.
ATCCTCACAATTGTTATGTTTGAGCCCATTGCTGCTGCCACTCTGTCAATATGCCTCCTTGGGTGTCTTCCTCCTTTTTGCTGGTAGCATAATGTTTACAAATTGGGCTATGAACCACAAGGTTCAAAACTACCAGCTGTTGCACAGGAAAAAGATGAGGCTTTCTGCTCCCACAAAGATTTACAGTCTCGGAAACCCTATACAGAGTTGCTATGATCTGGAACCAACTCCATGACACATAACCACCACCACCACCACCACACCCAAGAGCAAGTTTCAGAGTCTCTTCTAACATCCGTTTTTGTCTTTTCTTTCTTTCTTGTCTTTTTAATGACCTTTTTCATTCTTCCTGTATGATATTCTTGGTGTCATCCCACAACTTCTGTGGTCTTCTTTGGTCATTAATGTTCAAAGCATCAAATCTGTTTTTGAGAAGGTCTCTAGATTCATGTGGACTATATTCAAGGTTGTATTTTAACTCTGGTAGACTTGTTTTAATTTTTCATAAGCTTCAGCCTGAATTTGAATATTAGCAATTGATGGTCTATTGAGAGTTGGCATCTGACCTTGTTTTGTCTGATGATATTGAGCTTCTCCACTGTTTCTTTCCACGATGTAGTCAATTTGATTCCTGTGTATTTCATTAGTGAGGCCCATGTGTACAGTTCTCATTTTTGTTGTTGAAAAAGCCATGAAATGAAAGCAAGGAGACCAAAGAAAATACTTTAAAAGAATTTAGAAAAACACTACAAGAACAAACAGGCAAAATACATGCAAAGTTTGAAAGAATACAAAACCTGTAAATAGAAATCCAGAAGATTAACACTATAATTTCAGAAATGGACCATAGATTGAAAGGGAAAAGAAGTCTATTGTAATCAATTGAGTCCCAAATTAGTGAACTTGAAAATACTTCTCTTAATATACTAGTATTCTAGTAGAACAATTCAAAAAAAAAAAAGAATGAAAAAATCTGCCTAAGATTTATGTGGGACACCATGAAAAGCAAAAAAATAACTTACAGGGGGTGAAAATTCCAGAACAGAAAGAGACAAGAAAATTGCTGAATAATTGTTGAAAGAAAACTTCCCTAACATCATGAAAGATGAGAAGATAAATATATAAGAAGCTGAACAAATCCCCAGCAGGATAGACTAAAAGAAAATCATCATAACATATAATAATCAAACGGTCTAAAACCAAAGGCAAGGAAAGAATACTGAGAGCAGCTCAGGAAAAACAAAAAGTTACCTACAAAGGAGAACTATTAAGACGAAACTCTGATTTTTTAGCAGAAACCATGCAGACAAAAAGGCAATGGGATGACATATACAAAACTCTGAAAGAAAAAAAAAAAAAATGTCAACCAAGAATCATATATACAGGAAAGCTATACCTCAAATATGATGGAGAGACTAGAACATTTCCAGATAACAGAAACTAAAGGAATTTGTAATAACCAGATCAACTTTGCAGAATATACTAAAAGATGTTCTTTAGACTGAGAACCATCAACAGCAGAAAACAACCTGAGTTTAACACATATGACAACATCATCCAGAATGCAATCCAGATATAGAAACATTGAAAGTCAAACAAATCTACAAGACTGAAAATAGGAGACTAGAGGTATCAATTTATAATGAAGTCCACTACAGAGCAAAAAGAGGGAATAGTATAGATACAGAACTTCCAAGTGGCAAGGAAGTTAAGAAGATTTCAAGATAAAACAAACCATGTTAAATATGGAAAGAAATAATAAATTACAGTGTAATATCAAAAAATTTAGACACCATCACATCAAAGTTAAAAAGAAGAAAATCAGAAATACTTAGTAAACATTAACAACAGAAATGAAGAAAACCCACAGACAAAATGAACTCAGTGCAAATAATTATGTGGAACAGAGAACCTAGCAGTACCACAAAAAACACACACAGCAAAATGACAGCAATCAATTCATATCTTCTGATAATTATACTAAATGTAAATGAATTAAATGCACCAATCAAATGACAGCAAGTAGAAATAGATTTTAAAAATGGGATCTTCAATATGCTGTTACAAGAAATACACCTTACAAACTAATACAAAAATAGACTAAAAATCAAAGAATGATTTAAAAAATCAAACTATGTCAATCTAATGGCAATCAAAAGTGAACAGGAATATTGATCTTGGATAAAAGAGACTTTAAGGCAAAAATCAGCATAAGAGACAAAGAAGCACATTATGTCATGAATAAAGGGGCAATTGAACAAGAGGACATAACCTTAATATATATCTATGCTCCCAATGAAAGAGCCTCAAAGAAATGAATAAACAAATAGACAATTCTATACCAATAGTAAGAGATTTTAATACACCACTTTCAATCAATGAAGGACAGAACAACTAGAAAGAAACTCAACAAAGACAAAGAAGAGCTAAACAACATAATCAATCAACTTAACTTCATAGACTTATACAGAACATTGGACCCAACAACAGCCCTAATAGACATTTTTATCTAACACACATGGGACATTCTCTAGAATAAATCATATGTTAGGCCACAATGCAAATTTCAACAAATTTTTAAGTATCAAAATGTTACAAAGTTGAAGCATCCGGCTGATATGAAGTGAGGGGAGACACAGAAGAACACCCAAACTTGCAGATAGTACCCATCTGACCTAACCTCAATGGCTTGATAATCAGATCTCAACTAGAGGAAGATTAAAAAGAAAACAACTTTTGATCAAGGAAACAAGGGTAAATTGCTACAATGTGATGACCTTGACATACATTCCTGGAGGTAGTAGTTCAAAATACCAACAGAGAGGGAATGAGTCTTCACATCAAGTATCAGTGCTATCCCTTCTGTAGATAGGGACAGGCAACTTAGACACTGGCTACCTAAAATGAGGGGGCAATAAAGGCATGAAGTGACTGGCTTACAAGGTTTCAAGAGGGAGTTTAGTTTCAGAGTGTGTGGGGGAAGAAAGAGTCCTAGATGAATAGTTTTCATCTTGTCTAGATAGGTTTGGTAAAAAGAGATGGGGATAAGATTCTTATGATTCAATAGTGAGTAATTGTTATCATGATTAATTGTGACTGTCACAATTGTTAAGGTAGAAGTTTTGTAACAAAAACAGGGGAGTAGTTAATCTTACAGTCCAGAAACCAAGGACCCTAGGACCATCAAGGGAGAAGAGCACAAGCAGAGTGTGGAACCTTATCCAGACACCAGAGATGGAGGCAGAGATGGGGACATGAAGAGAGGGAGCAGCTGAGGACTCTAGATTCATGGGAAGAGAGGGACTGAGAGCTGGCGGCCAGGAGGCAGACTTGCAGAATGTGCCCTTTGGTGGTGTAAATTACTATATAAGCCTGAGTGGTTTTAAAAAAAAAAAGAGCTAAAATGAATAGAGAGAAATACTGTTAACTGATGGTACATGGAAGGGATTATAGTCATTGTAATGAAACAAAGTGTATGATTTGTTGAATGTAAAACTGATGATCTGCCCTGTAAACTTTTACTCAATTCACAATAAAAACTTCTTTTAAAAAAATGTTGCAAAATATCTTCTTAGATCACAATGCTGTAAAACCAACAATAGAAAGACCAGAGGGGAAAAGTCAAATACATGGAAATTGAATAACACCCTACTTGAAAACTACTGGGTAATAGAAGAAGTAAAAAATTCCTTGAATCAGGCAAGAACAAAACCACAACATACCAAACTTTTGGGACACAGGAAAAGCAATGTTCAGAGGGTAATTTATGGCAACAAATGCACACATCCAAAAAGAAGAAAGAACCAAAATCAACACCTGTGAAACTTAAGGCTTTGCTTCAACTTGACTGGGCCAGGATTCCCAGTGATTTAGCAGTTGAGATGTGATTATTCTCATGGTGAGATCTAACACAGTGTAGTTAAATCTATGATTATTGGCTATGAGTAGGTGTAGTTAATTCTATGATGATTGACTAAGAGCAGTCCATAAATTGAAAGGATGTTTCCTTGGGGGTATGGGCTGCATCCAATATATTGGACACTCAATCAAAGCTTGTTTGCTTTCAACTAGGTCTGGATCCTGTATCTGACTTGTCTTCCAACCTCTGGTTCATTGGACTTAAGCCAGCGGTCTGCTCTATTACCTGACCATCCTGGGAGCCATCAGCAGCCTGCCATATTATCTGTTGGGTTTGCCTGCCTGCCTGCTTGTCTACCTGCCTAAATGCTAGACATACTGTCGGCTTGCCTGACAATCTTGGTTCATCTGACATGAACTTGGGACTCCCCCACTTCTACAGTTGTGAACCATCTCCTTAATATAAACTTTTCTTTATCTATATACATGTATAAGTTTCACTGGTTTTGCCTTTCTAGAGAACCCAGTTTAAGATACCACCTTACCCCAACATCTCCAATAATTAGAAAAAGAGCAACAAAGTAAGCCTACAGCTTAGTAAAGTTAGAACAGAAATAAATGAAACATAAAACAGAAAAACAATAGAATCAACAAGATAATAAATTGGTTCCTTGAAAGGGTTAATAAAATAAACAAACTATAGAAGGAGAAGATAAATAACATGAATAAGAAATTATATGGGTGATGTCACAATGAAAATAAAAGGATAATAATAGAATATTACAAAGAATTGTGCTCCAAAATCTATCAAATGAAAATCTAGAAGAAATGAACAAATTTCTAAAAACACATAACCTAATGAAATTAACACATACTGAGGTAGAAAACTTGAATGGGCCTAAAACTAGAGAATAATTTTATCAAGTCATTTAAAAAAAAAAAAGAAGTCTGGGCCCAGATGATATTACTGATGAATTCTACCAAACATTTAGAAATGAACTGACACTAGTTCTACTAAAACTGTTTGAGAACACAGAAAAAGATGGAAAACTCCTAAATTCATTTTATTGAAGCAAGCATAACTCTGATACCAAAACCAGGCAAAGACATCACTAAGAAAGAAAATTATAGAACAATACTCCTCGTGAATATAGATGCAAACATTCTCTCAACAAAATTCCAGCCAACAGAATCTAGCAATATATCAATAAAAGTATACATCATGACCAAGTGGGATCCACAACAACTATGCAAGTATGGCTCAATATTTAGAACAATCAACTCAACCCACCACATAACACAACAAAGGCAAAAAACCACATGAACATTTCAATCGATGCAGAAAATTCATTTGAGAAAGTCCAACATCCATTGATGATTAAAAAAAAAAAAAATAGGAAGAGAAGAGAAATCCCTCAACATAATTAAGGGCATATACAAACCCAACAACCAACATCACTTTCAATGGAGAGAAACAGAAAATAATATTACTCTTATAAACAGGAACCAAAAATGGGTACGGTGCTGAGCTCCATCTTCGCTGTAGCTGCAGCAGGGCATGCCTTTCAGTCGATGTCATGCAGCTCTTTGTCTGCACCCAGGAACTACACACTCTCCAGGTGACTGACTGGCCAGGAGATGGTTGCTCAGATCAAGGTCATGTAGCCTCGCTGGAGGGTATCATCCCGGAAGATCAGGTTGTGCTCTGGGGAGGCACACCCCTGGAGGATGAGGCTACCCTGGGCCAGTGTGGGCTGGGGGCTCTGACCACTCTGGAAGTAGCTGGCTGCATGCTTAGAGGCAAAGTTGATGGTTCTCTGATTCACGCTGGATATGTGAGAGGTCGGACTCCCAAGGTGATTAACCAGGAGAAGAAGAAGAAGACTGGCTGGGCCAAGCAGCAGATGCAGTACAACTGACGTTTTGTCAATGTTGTGCCCACCGTTGGCAAGAAGGGCCCCAATGCCAATTTTTAAGTCCTTTGTGACTTTGGCTTGCCTCCAGTAAAGTTATTTAGCCCCAGAAAAAAAAACCAAAAAAAAAACCTGTGACACAAATAGATATGTGTATACCCATGTTCATTACAACACTATTCACAATAGCAAAAAGATGAAGGCAGTCTAAATACCCATCAACAGAAGAATGGTTCAACAAAATTTGGTAAATATACACAAAAGAATACTAAGCAATGTATAACAATGAATCTGCAGAAATCCTCATAATCTGGATGAACCCGGAGGTCATTATTCTGAATGAAATTGTTAGATGCCATCAAGTCAATGCCACCTCTTAGTGACCCTATACACAACATTAAAAGTACTGCCTGGTCCTGTGTCATCCTCACAATTGTTGCTGCATTTGAGTCCATTGTGGCCACCACTATGTCAATCCATCTTGTTAGGGGTCTTCCTCTTTTTCAATGATCCTTGACTTTACAAAGTGTGATGTCCTTCTCCAGGGACTGGTCCCTCCTGATAATATGTCCAAAGTACAAAAAAGGAAATGTCGTCATCCTGGCTTCTAAGGAGCATTCTGGCTGTACTTCTTCCAATACAGATTTGTTTGTTCTTCTGGCAGTCCATGGCACTTTTATATTTGTCTCCAACATCATATTTCAAACACATTGATTTTTCTAATTTTCCTTATTCATTGTCCAACTTTCACATACATATGAGGCTATTGAAAATACCATGACTTGGGTCAGGCACACCTTAGTCCTCAAACTGTCTTTGCTCTTGAAAACTTTATAGAGGTCTTTTGAAAGAGATTTGCCTAAGGTAATACGCTGTTTGATTTCTTGACTATTGCCTCCATGAGTGTTGATTGACAGCTACAACCAAATTGTTGTTGTTAAGTGCCAACGAGTCAGTTTCAACTCATAGGGACCCTGCATAGGATTTTCGAGGAGTGACTGGTAAGTTTGAACTGCCTACCTTGTGGTTCAAACCGACCTTGTAGTCTGGTGCTTATCCTACAATGCTACAGCACTCAGTCACAAAATTGTTGTTGTTGTTGCTAATGTCATCTAGTCAGTTCTGACTCATAGCAACTGGTGGGTTTGAACTGCTGACCTTGTGGTTGCAATTCAGTGTGGCAGAAGAAATGTAGCCTTCAAGAACAGCCTGATCCAGAGGTTTGGGATGTCCTTCCTGTAAGACTCCAGTTCCATTTCTTTGTGATTCTGTCCCCTCTGACTGCCTCATATATAGTTTTACTTCCAAGATTTGTGACGTGAAATGACCAACAGCTCTAAGACTCCATGCTTCCATCCCCACCCCACCCCCCATTTGGTTGTAGTGGAGGAGAAAGAAAAGACTTTTTATATCCCAACTTAATTCCCAACTTTCCCTCTGATTAGACCCAATGACAACTGCAAACCAGTCACTGTGGCAAGAAGAAGAATACTATGGTTTGACTTGATCATGGATCATATGCCTGCTTCTCAACCAATCAATGTGACCAAGATAGAAATACCCTGATTGGCTGGGGCCAATTAAAGTCACACTCAGAAGGTCAGTCCAGTTCAAATAATATGGCTACCACACAATAAGAAAAAGGTAAATGGGGTTGGGGAAGCAGACAGCATAGATGTCCATTTTGCTTTTTATGTGAAAGGTTTTGTGTGTGTGTATGAGAGGAGAGAAACAATTTAAATTGGAAACACTAAAGTAATCTGTGGCTCATCCATAGATTTAGCTTACCCGTATCCTCAAAGTCACACAAAATTGCAAGCTGGCTGCAAAACATTCTTTCATTTTTCTGTCATTTACCTTTATTTCTCTTTCCTTTCCCCCCTCCCTGTTGCTCGATCCTCTCCTTTGCCTAATTTGTTTTCTCTTTCCCATTCTTCACCATTTCTCTGCATCCTCCTTGCACTATTGGTTCCTCCCACCTAGTGCCTCGCCCCACCTCCTGGGTCATCCATCTCAAGTCCATTTCTCCCTCCCTGCCTGCATCTGCAGCCACCCTCTTTGGATGTCTCTGAGTTCAATTTCATCTGGTTCAAATTGCTTTATTGGTTCCACAGAAAGACAACGCTAGCTAGAGCCATTATGGTCACACACGGTGTGCATTAGACTCAAAAAAATATTTAAGGAAAACACTCTGCCAAATGGAATCAATAAACTCCAAATCAAACATTCATCGAGAAGGGGAAGAAGTTTACCTTCAGCTAAGTGCACCAGAAAACTGATCACCATTCAGAAGCAAAGTGGTTCACTGCTCACTACATTACACATGGACAAGGCATAGATGCCCCATATTCTCGCCTCTCTCTCCTCCAGCTGCACCTTGCTTGGACCATCTGTCCCCCAGACCCCTCCAAAACCCCACTTCTCCTCTCAACTACTGAAGATACCAATGGCTCCCCCCAGCAGCACCCCAGTGCAGTTATTAGTGGAGCTGATTAAGAAAGAGAACAATGATGGGGAGAGGGCAGCGGGTCAGGGGAACACAGGCATTTACATTGTGATATTTTTAGAACCAAAGATTAAATATTTAATCATCATAATTTTTTCTTAAAAGAAAATGAGAGTTTGGTATGTGACGTCTGTACCCTCCCACCTCTTTGTGTTCTCCTGAAACAGAGAAAGAAAAGAGCAAGAGGAAGGAGAAACACAAATAGGAGATAGTGGAGACGCAATGCAGAGGGGAAATAGTCCTGTGAAACTGCCTTTAGATACAACCTGTCCCCCTACCCCACAAAGCCTGAGTCTGGAGGACTCCAGGAAGGATGATCCCAGGATAGTCATACTGGACATTTGTGACCTGAGCCCTGGGTTTTTCTGGAGACCTGTTTGATGTGAGAGAGGAGGGAACATAACTGCAGGAATCAGCTTCCTCCAATGATACTTTTATCAAGACCCTATTTTACTTAAAAGCTTTCAGATATTTCCCAGTGCCTTTTGAATAAAAAAAGCAGCTAGTCTTGATCTCCCAGGCCTTTCAGCAGAAGGACACTTGCCTCCAGAAGGGTTCCCCCTCATGAGTCTTCTACCTACTCAAAGCACTCCATGAACCTGATTCTACTACAGGCAACTTGATGAGCTCACTTTGCCTCACATAATGTCCCAATGAGGAAACCACCCCTACCTCAAAGTGCAGAACCACCACTCCTCCACCCCAGAAAGCTCTGGTAGGAGATAAAGCATTGGGGTACTTAGGAAAAGCACTGGACCAAAAGGCAAAGCGCTAGATGTTCCTTGGCAGTCCTTGGTGGTCCTTGGCATCTGTCTTCTCCTCTGTGTGTGTGTGTATATGTGTTTGTAGTCTGTTCATTTTATAAAGTTTCTCTCAGAAGTGATTAGGTTTAAGATCCATCCTTCTCTGGAATTGTCTCATTAACATAACAAAAAGAAACCCCTCCTTCTAGCCTGGGTCACCTTTACAGGCACAAGTGTAAGGATTTCAAGACCTACTTTGGGGAGCACAACTCAGTCCACAACAGATCCCTAAATAGACAAAAGCCACAGAAGGAGCCTATGCAAAAGTTTGCATGAGAATTACGTTTTCTAAGTCTTCCCAAATCTCCAGGTGGAAAGGGGTGGTTAATCAAATAGTCGTGGCTCTGTCCTCTGTCTTCTAAAGGTGTGCCATCCCTAGCCCCACAGTCACCATCATATATGGCTTTTACAGAGCTGTTGTGCCTTCTTCCTCTATGTTGTTGTTGTTAATGCCATCAAATCAGTTCTGACCCTTAGTGCCCATTACATTAATGTGACCCAGCACATTAACCCTTAGTGTAACACCAGGAGTCCTCTTCCTCTATAGCACAAGCCAATGCACAATCCCCTTTTTAAATTCATTTTAGTAGCAATAAGGAGTCCTGGTGTGGTGCTGTGGGTTAATGCGCTAGACTGCAAAGCCATTTGAACTGCAAGGTCAGTGGTTCAAGCTCACCAGCTGCTCCACAGAAACCCTATACAGGGTCGGTATGGGACAGAACTGACTCAAAGGCACTTAACAACAACAACGGTAGCAATGAGGCAAGCTCTTTATATCACAACAAAGTTTACCGATAAATGGAAGGAGATGAATAAACTATAAATATATTAAGTGAGCCAGATTCTCAAGCACCCTAAAAATCCCACTCAATGTATAAAAGAACTTACCTGGAGTCCAAAATTTCTCTTCTTGAAACAATCCTCATAGATGGGTCAGCAGCTTCATAGGCATTAGTTTGGGTTGTTACTTGTGAAACTTCCTTTCTTCCCAAACCAGACTCTAATCACCATCATTACAGACCTCCAAGTGTCCAGACATTAAACTCTCTTAGTATCTCATCTCACTCAAAGACCAACATCTCATAGACACTAAGTGTTCCCATTTTGTAACTCAGTACCAAGTAAAATGGCTCAAGCTAGTAGGTGTTCAGCAAATAGATGTTAAATTGATAAATCAGCCCATGAATAAATCAATGAATGAATAAGTTTATGAAATAGGGTAATGAAAACTCTGCTGCCATTATTTCTCTAACTTCCACTTCTCCCAGACCAAGGGACCTCTCCTTATCCCCACCTGGTAGTTGCATGCCATGGAGTTGGTTCCAACTCATAGCAAGCCTGCATAGGGTTTCCGAGGCTATAAATAGTTACAGGAGCAGAAAGCCTCATCTTTCTCCTGAAGAACAGTTGGTAGTTTAGAATTGCTGACCTTGAGGTTAGCAGCCTTAGTATTAACCACTATGTTACCAGAGCTCCTTATTCCCAACTAGGTCTAATTATTGACAAAGCACTACTTTCTAATACCTCTGAGCCCGGTGAATTGTCAAGTCCTTCTGTGCTCAACCCACCTCTAGTCTTCTTGAATATTTCTTCTATTTTGTTTTCTCTTTCAACTTCCTCCTTTCTTTCTGAGACTCCAAATTAAGCATATATTAAACCTTTTCACTATGAGTTACTTGTCTTTTACTCTCCATTCTGTATTTCCATCCTTCTGTCTCTCAGAATTATATTCTGGACAATTTCTTCTGACCTTAATTCCAATTAAGTACTTTACTCATTAGTTATGTCTAAAAGAAAGAAGAGCTCCAGGAGTGGAGCACATCCTTTACACTGTGAAACTCCTAGGTCCAGGGGAAGATTGATACCAAGACACATGGGAATCTCTAAGGAATGCTGGGCTTACAGATGCTGAAAGGAGACAAGGACTTTTTCCCCAAAGATTGGTCTAGAGCCAGCTTTCTGGATATGGATTTCTAGCCTCCTAAACAGGTGGCACTGTAGACTATGAACTGGGCTACTAGCTACTAGGTTTGTGGTTCAAGCCCACCAACTGCTCCTCAGGAAAAAAGATGAGGCTTTCTGCTCCCTCGAAGATTTACAGACTCTGAAACCCTTCACAGGGTTTGGAACTGACTTGATGGCACCTAACAACAGCGACAATAATGTTATTAAATCCATCTATCTAGTTCTTGGAGTCCTGGAGTGGAGCTGTGGGTTAATGTGCTAGACTGCAAAGTCAGTTGAACCTCAAGGTCAGTGGTTCAAGCTCACCAGCTGCTCCTTGGAAACCCTATACAGGGCCACTGTGGGTTGAAACCCACTCAAGGGCACTTAACAACAACAACAACAACAACAATGGCATGTAGTTCTTATGGACGAACACTGTGGAGCACTGGTTAAGTGCTCAGATGCTAATTGAAATGGTGGTGATTCAAACCTACTAGCTTCTTTACAGGAGAAAGATGTGGCAGTCTGCTTCTGTGAAGGTTTCCAACCTTGGAAATCCTATGGGGTAAGTTTTATTTTGGCCTAAAGGGTCACTGTGAGTCAGAATTGGCAATGAGTTTTGTTTGGGTTCTAATTTAGTTCTTCATTTTAGTGATTGCATCTTTGGTTCTAGATTTTTTTCCTTTTTTGAAAATATATTATATATTTTAATTTCCAGTTTCCTGCTAACATTTTTCAAGTGGCTTTGTAGTTATTTGAACATAGAAAGCACAGTTTTTTAATGATCTATGTCTAATTATTGTATCATCTAAAATCTGTGTGGCTCTGTCTCTCTTGTCTATTGTTTCTATTCATAGTGAGCTGTTTCCCTGTGTGGTAGTGATCCTTGAATGTCTAGATGGGTCTGATTAAAAGATATGAGGATAAGATTCCTATGATTCAAAAGTGAGTGATTGTTATCATGACTAGTTGTGACTGTCACAATTGTAAAGGTAGAAGTTTTGTAACAAAAATGGGGGAGTAGTTAATCTTATAATCCAGAAACAAAGGATCCAAGGACCATCAAGGGAGAAGAGCACAAGCAGAATGCAGGACCTTATTCCCGGGAAGCAGCAACACCAGATATGGATGGAGGCAGAGATGGGTATATGGAGAGAGAGCCACTGAGGACTCTAGATTCATGGGAAGAGAGGGACTAAGAGCTGGCAACCAGGAGGCAGACTTGCAGAAGGTGCCCTTTGGTGGTGTAAATTATTATATATGTGTGAGTGTTTTGTTTTTGTTTTTTTCAAAAAGATCTAAAATGAATAGAGAGAAATAAATACTGTGAACTGCTAGTACATGGAGGGAAATGTAATTATTGTGATTAAACAAGTACGAATCGGGCTGCGAACCGCAAGGTCAGCAGTTCGAAACTACCAGCTGTTCCGCGGGAGAAAGATGAGGCGTTCTGCTCCCATAAAGATTTACAGCCTCGGAAACCCTGTACAGGGTCGCTATGAGTCGGAACCGACTCCACGGCACTTAACAACAACAACAACATGATTTGTTGAATGTAAAACTGATGATCTGCCCTGTAAACTTATACTCAATCCACAATTAAAACTTAAAGGGGAAAAAAAAAATGTATTAGCACTTTCTCTTGCCACTGCCCATGTCACTTAATTACCACCTGACCCCATAGAGATTTTAAATTTCAATCTTTGACCTAGAGAAAAGACAGTGTAATTCAGACCCCTGAGAATTTCCAAGACTGGGAGAGACAAAGTATAAAAACAGCAAAGGAAGAACTAAGTGAGGTCAGGAAATCTCTCAGAGGTCAGACCAGTAGCCAAAAGTGAGAAAATGGGCCATAGGGTGCACCTGGCCCCTCTCTGGGTTTCTGAGGAGACATTTCTGCCTAGGCCACGTGATTGGGCTCAAATACCAAGTCAGCCATTGCCTGCCAGACTAACCTTGGGCAACTCATTTAACATCCCTAAGCATCTGTTTCTTCATCAGTAAAATGGGGACAATAGTCGTCCCTGACTCATACATAAGCTTGTTGTGATATTAAAATGATGTTATGTGTGATAACAAATGGTTTGCATTATTATCAGGGGAGTCTGCTCTTCTTGCTCTGGCTCCTCTCACATTCTCAGATAAAGCTGAGGTTCAGAGAGGTGACATTTTTGTAGATGCTGAAGTGGAAACTGTCCACCTACCTTCAGTCCAGTGATACAAATTTATCCAAGGTTCAAAGAAGGCACTGATCACAGCCAGGAGTAGGGATGGCAGGAAAGACTTCCTGGAGGTGGCAGGCAAAAGCAGGATTTAGGAGGAAAAGTGGAACACAAATTGGCAGGAGAGGGAGTTTTCTTACATACTGTTTTTCTATACCCATACTTTGAAACACCATAACAAAATGCATTGTTTTCCTTCTTGGAGTCATATACAATAGCCCAATAATTATTCTCACCCAAATATTCCATCCAAAAAAAAAAAAAAAGTCTCAAAAACAGGGACCTTGAACTCTCATACTTATTACCTTCCCACTAGAAACCAAAGAAAGGCAGACAGAAACACACAGAAAGATACCTGTTTGTCTTCTCTTCTAATGGGAACTCTTTAATCACCAGTTCATTTTTCTGATGAAGAATCCCTAAACAGGTACACACTCATACAACCCTTATCAGAATTACATTTCCTCTAAGGCAGTGATCAAAACAATGCCACTTACCAAGAAAATTAAGAAGGCTCCAGCAAGAACTGCCACCAAGAAGCAAGCTCATCAAACTCAGGTTCTTTCCTTTGTTTTTTCCCCTAATGAATTTTAAACTGGGCTCCATCTCCCTTAGGACATTTAACAAATACCAAGTCTTCCTAAAATTCCTTCTTTCCCACTTTCCTCTGTCAACTGACTCCTCAACCTGACTTTCCACACCCTCCCCTTCACTCACATCCCCTTCTACCTAAGAGGGTTCTCCTCATCCTCCAGAGCTCTGCTCAGGTTTCTCTCTCTCTCTCTCTCTCTCTCTCTCTCTCTCTCT
>NW_006408526.1:32974879-32990091 GCF_000296735.1 Chrysochloris asiatica | reverse complement strand
CACACACACACACTACCATCATCACTCACAGAGCTCTCCTTCCCTGACTTTGTTTGTTTGTTTTCTTTACTTTTTGTCTCTTTTTACTTTTTACTGTGAATTGGATAAACATTCACATAGCAAATCAGTTTTCAGATTATTTGCTGAACATTGAATAAGTAGGATGAAAGAATACAATCCTTATATGCACATTTCCTGATTTAAAACCACTCAGTAACCCTTTATTCTGTTTGAATGACTTTCTTGATCTGTGTCCAGATTCCACATGAGCACAATTAAGTGTTTTGGAATGCCCCCAATGTTATGATCCACATAGGTGAATGCCTTTGATTGTCAATAAATTGTCAGTAAACATCTTTCTAGTATTCTCTTTTTTTTAGCCAAGATCCATCTGATGTCAACAATTATATCCCTTGTTCCACACACATCCTCTTCTGAGTTCAGCTTAAAATTCTGGCAATTTCCTGTCAATGTGCTGATGCAACTATTTTTTAATTATCTCCAGCAAAATTATACTTGTGTCTGATATTAATGATATTGTTTGATAATTTTGCATTCTGTTGAGTTACCTTTCTTTAGAATGGTCACAAATATGGATCTCTTCCAGTTAATTGGTCAAATACCTGTCTTCCAAATTTCTTAGGATAAACAAGTGAGCACCTCCAGTGCTGTATCTATTTTTTGAAATCTTTTAACTGGTATTTTATCAATTTCTGGAGTCTTGATTTTTGTCAATGTCTTCATTACATCTTGGACTTCTTTCTGAGTACCATTGATCCTTGACCATACACAATCACCTGAAGTGGTTAAATGTTAATGTCAATTTTGATCCAGTGACTTTGTGTATTCTTACATCTTCTTTAGTAGTGGTTTGTTTATCACGGATCTCTTTCATGTCTATATAAAGTTAGTGATTAGTTTTTCCACCTCTTGGACTAATGATAAGGGAATCTAAACAGGATGGCATTAAATCTATAGATCACTTTTGGTAGTATTGACATTGTTACAATGTTAAGTCTCTTTACCCATGAGCATTGGTATATTTTTCCATTTGTGTATGTCTCTTTTGTTTTCTTATAGCAGTATTTTGTAGTTTTCTTTGTATAGGTCTCTTGTATCTCTGGTTAGTCCTAAGAATTTCATCTTTGGGCTGGCTTTTGTAAATGATACTGTTTTCCTGAATTCCTTTTCCAGAATTCTCTTTATTAGTGTAAAGGAAACTGACTGGTGTTTTTGTTTTCTTTTTTAATGTTAATTTTTTTACCCTGCCACTCTCCTGAATTTTTCCATTAGTTCCAGTAATTTTCTTGCTAAGTTTTTGGGATTTCTTATGTGTATGATCAGAGTCCTGGTGTGGCACTATGGGATAAAGCCCTGGACTGCAAGGTCCATTTGAACCACAAGATTGGTGGTTCAAATTCACTAGCTGCTACTTGGAAACCCTATATAAGGTCACTGTAAGTCAGGTGGGGCTTGATAGCATTTAGCAGCAGCAACAACATGTTTAGGATCATATCATCTGCAAATAGAGATCTGTCAACTTCTTCTGTCTGAAACTGATCAAACATTTAATCAAGATGCATTGATAATTACTAGTTATTAGAGTGTGAAGGTTGGAAGTGAAGAGGAAGGATTCCTAGTTGAAAAGTATGGCCTTGATGATAGAAATGATGCTGGAGATTACATGATAGAATTTTGTAAGACCAATGACATTCATTGCAAAAACCTTTCTTAAACAACAAAAAAGGCAATTATACATATGGACCTAACCAGATGGAATACACAAGAATCAAATTGACTGTATCTGTGGGAAGAAATGGTGGATAAGCTCAAAACAACAGGCCAAAGGCAGACTGTGGAACAGATCGTCAGATGCTCATATGCAAGTTCTGATTTAAGCAGAAGAAAATTAAAACAACTCCTTGAGAGCTAAAATGTGACCTTGACTATATCATACCTGAATTGAGAGACAACCTCAGAAACAGATCTGATGCATTGCACACTAATGGTCGAAGATCAGAAGTGTTATGGGGTAACATCAAAGACATTATTCATGAAGAAAGTAAAAGATGAATAAAAAGACAGGAAAGAAAGAAAAGACCAAAATGGATGTCAGAAGAGTCTCAGAAATTTGCTCTTGAGCGTATAGAAGCTAAAGTGACTGAAATAAATGAATAAGTAAAAGAGCTGAAGAGAAAATTTCAAAGGACAACTTGAGAAGAAAAAATCAAGTATTATAATGAACTGTGTGAAGACCTGAGGTTAGAAAACAACAAAAGAGCACAACACCCTCCAGATTTCTCAAGCTGAAAGACCTGAAGAGAAAATTCCATCTTTGACCCACAATATTGAAAAATTCTATGGGCAAAATAAGGAGATCTGGTGGCATAGTTGGTAACATGTTGAGCTGCTACCACAAGAGCAGCAATTCAAATCCACCAGCCACTTACCAGAAGAAAGATGAGACTTTCTGCTCCCATAAATATTTACAGTCTCAGAAACCCTATACAGGTACCCTGTGAGTCAGAACTGACTCAACAGCACAGAACAGCAATCACTACCACCATGGGCAAAATATAGTATTATGCAGAGAGTATCAAAATAAGATGGAAGGAATACATAGAATCACTGTACCAAAAAATAAATGGTCATTGTTTGGCCATTTCAAGAGGTAGCTTATGATTAAGAACCAATGGTACTGAAGGAAGAAGCCCAAGCTACACTTGGAGAAAAACAAGGCTCCAGGAATTGACTGAAAACAAATTGAAGTATTTCAACAAACTGATGCAACACTGGAGGTATTTATCTATCTATGCCAAGAAATTTGTAAGACAGCTACCTCGTCAACTGATTGGAAAGATCCATATTTGTGCCCATTCCAAAGAGAGGTGACCCGATGAAATGCAGAAATCATTGAACAATATTGTTAATATTACATGCAAGTAAAATTCAGCTGAAGATAATTCACAAATGACTGCAATAGTATATCAAAAGGGAACTGCCAGATTTGGAAGAGTACATGCAAATTGAGTACATGCAAATTGCTGATGTCAGATGGATTTTAGCTGGAAGCAGAGAATACTTGAAAGATGTCTGGTAGTGGTGGTGTGCCATGTGGTGTGCCGTGGAGTCATTTCTGACTCATAGCTACCCTGTGTAGGATTTCTGAGGCTGTAAATCTTTACAGGAGCAGAAAGCCTCATCTTTCTCCCTCAGAACCGCTGGTAGTTTTGAACTGCTGACCATGAGGTTAGCAGCCTGACATGTAACCTCTACACTACCAGAGTTCCTTAGAAAGATGTCTTTGTTGTTGTTGTTGTTGTTGTTGTTGTTGTTGTTGTTGTTGTTAGGTGCCATTGAGTTGGTACTGACTCACAGCGACCTTATGCACAACAGAACGAAACACTGCCCAATCTTGGGCCAACCTCACTACTGTTGCCACGCTAGAGTCCACTGATGCTGCCACTTGGCCAATCCATCTCACTGGGGTCTTCCTCTTTTTCTCTGACCCTCCACCTTACCCAGCATGATATCCTTCTCCAGTGACTGCTCCTTCCTGACAATATATATGTCCGAAGTATGAGAGACGACGTTTGGCCATCTTGGCCTCCAAGGAACACTCTGGCTGCACTTCTTCCAAAACGGATCTATTGGTTCTTTTGGCAGCCCATGGCACTTTCAATATTCTCCTGCAACACCACAACTCAAAAGCATCAACTCTTCTATGGTCTTCCTTGTTCACTGTCCAGCTTTCGCATGCAAAAGAGGTTATTGAAAATACCATGGCTTGGGTCAGGCACACCTTAGACCTCAAGCTGACATCTTTGCTCTTAAACACTTAAAAATGGTCTGGTGCAGCAGATTTGCCTAATGCAACACATCTTCTGATTTCTTGACTGCTGCCTTACCTATGCTTTATTCACTTGCAAAGGTTTTTTACTGTGTGGATCATGACAAGCTATGGACAACATTGCGAAGAATGGATATTCCAGAACACTTAACTGTGCTCATGAGGAACCTATATATAGACCAAGAGGCAGTCATTAAAATAGAAGAAGGGGATACTGAATGGCTTAAAATCAGGAAAGGTGTGCATCAGCGTTGTATCCTTTCACCATAATTTTTCAATCTGCATGCTATGCAAATAATCTGGGAAGATAGGTTATATGAAGAAAAACGTGGCATCAAGACTGGATGAAGACCCATGTAAATCCACATAATTCACAATAAAAACTTAAAAAAAAAATTGGATGAAGACTCATTAACAACCAGTGATATGCAGATGATACAACTGTGCTTACTGGTAGTAAAGAGGACTTAAAATACCTATGAAGATCAAAGACTACAGCCTTCAGTATGGATTGCACTTCAATGTAAAGAAAAGAAAATTCCTCATAACTGGACCAATGAGTAACATCATGGTAAATGGAAAAAAGATTGAAGTTATTAAAAAGTTCAGTTTGTTTGGATCCACAATCAACACTTATGGAAACAGCAGTCAAGAAATCAAACAATGTACTGCATTAGGCAAATCTGTTGGACAAGACCTCTTGAAAGGGTTTAAGAGCAAAGATATCTGTTTGAAGACCAAGGTGCACCTGGCCCATGTCATGGTATTTTCAATTGCCTCATATGCATGTGAAAGTTGGACAATGAAAAAGGAAGAGTGTAGAAGAATTGATGCATTTGAGTTAGGGTGTTGGAAGAGAATATTAAAGTACCGTGGACTGCCAGAAGAACAAACAAATCTATGTTGGAAGAAGTATAGTCAGATGCTCCTTAGAAGTGATGATGGTGAGATTTTGACTCCCATATTTTGGATATGTTATCAGGAGAGAATAGTCCCTAGAGAAGGATATCGTGCTTGGTAAAATTGAGGGTCAATGAAAATAAGGAAGACCCCAAAAGAGATGGATTGGCACAGTGGCAATAGCAATGGGCTCAAATGTAGCAATTATGAGATGGCCAGAAGTGGACACTGTTCTGTTATCTGTTGTACATGGGGTCACTATGAGTAGGAACAGACTCAACAGCCCCTAACAATGACAATTCTTTGCCACTTTGTTGTTGTTAGGTGCTGTTGAGTCTGTTGTTGTTAAGTGCCATTGAGTCAGTTCCTCTACAGTTTCCAAGGAGTGACTGGTGAGTTTGAACCACCAACCTTGGGGTTCAAACCGACCTTGTGGTCCAGTGCTTTATCCCACAGTGCCACACCAGGACTCCTTTGCCAATTAAATGCCTTTTAATTCCCTTTCTTCCCTTGTTTCTCTGGCTTGAACTTCAGATACAATATCGAATAGGAGTGGTCAGAAAGGGCATCTTTGTCTAAAGGGCATCCTTCCCATTCTAAAGGAGACTGTTTTCAGCCTCTCTCTTTTGAGACTAAAGTTAGCCATTGGTTTTATGCACATACCTTTTATTATGTTGAGGAATTTCCATTCTATTCCTAATGCTTTGAGTGTTTTTAACAGAAATGGATGTTGGAGTTTGTCAAATGTCTTTTCTGTGTCAATCAATACGGTCATGTGGTTCTTTTTCTTTGTTTTACTTAAGTGGTAGATAATGTTTATTGTCTTTTGTATAATTTTAAAAATTATATTCAATTATTTCTATTGCATTATCTCTGAAGAAAATCACATTTTCACTGACAATAGAATCAAGTTTGAACTTTTTTTTTAAGTTTTTATTGTGAATTGAGTGATAGTTTACAAGGGAGAACATCAGTTTTACACTCGTCATTTCATTGCAATTATTGCAATCCCCTCTGTGCATCATCATTCATCAGTATTTGCTTCTATTCTCTCCATTTTTTGGGGTGTGTGGTTTTTTTGGGGGGAGGTGTACACAAACCACTCAGGAATATATAATCATTTAAACAACCAAAGGGCGTATTCTGAAAGCCTGTCTCCTACCTGCCAGCATACAGCCTTTCTCTTTCTATGAGTCTGGAGTCCTCAGCTGCTCTATCTCTCCATGGCTTCATCTCTGCCTCCATCTCTGGTGTCACTGCCTCTCTGGATATGGTCCCATATTCCACTCATGCTCTTCTCCCTTGATGGTCCTGTTTATTGTTTTTCTAATGTTGAACTACCCTTGCATATTTGATGTGAATCTCACTTGGTAATAATGTTTTGTTTTGATTTTTATCCATTGTTGAATTGTAGAATTCTGGGTAGGATTTTGTCAAGAATTTTTGCATCTATGATCATGAAGGATATTGGTCTATAATTTTCTTTTTTTAATGATGTCTTTACCTGCGTTTGGTATCTGGGATCTCCTTGCTTTGTGAAATAAATTAGGGAGAATTCCATTCTTCTCTATACTCCTGGAATTGTTTGCCTGGAACTTGTGTCATCTCTTTGAATGTTTGGTAGGCTTCACCAGTGAAGCCAGTTGAGCCAGAACTGTTTTGTATATTTCATTTTAGGTAGTGTTTCTAGAAAATGTTCAATTCCTTTTAAGTTTTTAATTTCTAAGAGTCCAGTGTACATAGTATTCTGTTATCCTTTTTTATTCAGTTGGTTCCACTGTTATTTGCATTGTCCTCTTTCCTTTTGCTAAATTTGCCAATGGTTTGTTGACTTTATTAATCTTTCAAAGAACCAACTTCCAATCTTGTTGATTCTTCCTACTGTTTTTCTATTTCACTTATGTCTTCTCTAATCTTTATTATTTCTTTTCTTTCAGTGACTTTAGAATCATTTATTCTAGTTGCTGAAGGTGTTGGGTTAAGAAAGGAGCTCTGGTGGTACTGTAGGATAAATATTGGACCGCTAACCACAAGGCTGGGACTATGAGTTGGAATTGATTACATAGCAGTGGTGTTTTGGTACATGGGTTGAGTTAATTTGTCATCTTTCTTCATGTGATCTGAAGCATCTATTGTCTCTAAGGCATTGTGGTGATACTATATTTGTATTTAATTGGTGTTTTTTTATTGATGTGTTGTGCTCAGGTCTTGTTTGTTATGCTCAGGTTCTGATACATTCAAGTGAATGTGGCACATGTGCTATTCGGCTTGCTAGCTTGGCAGGTCTTAGTTGCTCAGCATCTTTTTCCTGGTGAGTGTGAGAGAGGATGGAAGTGTGTGTGCAGTTCTCTGATCACTGTTCATGACAAGCAGTTTGGGGCTGGTTGACCTGAGGGTGTTGGCAGTTGAGGATATTGACTCAGTGGTACAAGAGTGGGTGGGGCTTCAGGAGGTGCAAGTGTGGCTGACTAATATGAACACAGTTGCTATCCTTCACTTGCAGAAACAACAGCAACAAAAA
Source organism: Chrysochloris asiatica (assembly GCF_000296735.1). Classification (NCBI taxonomy): domain Eukaryota; kingdom Metazoa; phylum Chordata; class Mammalia; order Afrosoricida; family Chrysochloridae; genus Chrysochloris; species Chrysochloris asiatica. Next base: position 32,982,820 of record NW_006408526.1, on the reverse strand, counting down.
TATTAAATAAAGTTTTAAAAAGAAAGAAAAAGAGGCAACAATAAGAATCTACCAAATATAAATTTTTAGAGAAAAAACAAAAATTAGGAAGGAGTAAAGGAAAAAGATAAAAAGAAAAGAATGGTGATGAAAAAATAAGGAAAAAAGGAAGGAGAAAACGGTAAAGAGAGACAAAATAAAATAAAGGAAGAGATGAAATAAGAAAAAGAAAAAAGGAAGAAAATAAAAGCAAAGGAAGGAAAGGAAAAACAGAATAAAGAAAGGAAAGAGAAAAAACTGAGGGAAGGGAACTTCTCATCCAAGAGTGATCCTGGTAGTTGCTGAGGCAGTTGGGGGCAGGGCCCTTAGAAGGGTTTAGTGTGCTCTGCCAGCCAAGGAGGCTTCTGGGAGGCTGGGCACCTCGTCCTGGTGAGTTCCTGCCATCCCAGAGGGTGACTGCAGGCATATGCCTTGTTGGGAAGGGGTTTCTGTTGACCCAGAGGGAGGCTGGGGGCAGGGCATCCATTCTGTACTACATGTTCTGTTGGCCCTAGGGAGGCAGACAGCATGTGTCTCCAAATACAGGAGTAGTGTGCACCCAGCGCCCAGTTCAGAAGCTACATAGGAGGGTGGGGGTGAGACTGACCACACTCTGGTCACAGGGAGGGTGTGGAGAAAAATCACAGCTTTCTGGTCAACAACAACTGGTTTGGGTGTTTATGCAGTCCAGGCAAACAGAGCCAGTTATCATCTTGGTGTCTCCCATCAAAATACTTTTTGTAAAAGTTCAAAACGGTAGTGCTGTGTCAGACCAGCTGACAATCAGTGTTTGGTTTATTTCTTTGTCATTTTTGTTCAGCTTCTTCTCCTAGTTGGTATTCAATCCTCCTCTGAAGCTCACAGTGCCAGGATTATCATCTGTGTCTGCTCCATTTGGTCTCTTGTGTCTTAGTTATAGAAGGTCTGAGCAACCTGCCTGCCTAGTCTGCCATCATGCAGGAAGTCCCTCTGATCACTTTTCTATCACTCTCTTTTGTTTCCCCCACCTTGGTTTCAATACGGCTTCCATCTCTAGTACTCCACTGAACCACTATGGTCAAAACGATGGTCAGTTCTCTATCTTCTGTCCTCATCTTATTTGACCCAAGGGATCATCTTCCTTCCACAAACATTCCCTTCACTGAGCTTCCAGAAGCCACACTAGTCTTCTCCCCTCACCAATGAGGACTGTTTCTTAGTCCCTTGCAAGATTCATCCCCTCTTTGACCTCAACATGCTGGTTTCTCAGCCTACTTTTCTATTGGAGGATTATATAGTAGCTTTTCTGTTGTCATAAAGAGTTTGGATTCTAAACAGAGAAGCAACATAACCAGACTTGCATTTTAAGAAATTCCTCTAGGTAGTATGAAGATGATAGACAAGAGAAGTAAAAATGAAAGCAAGGAGACCACTTAGAGTCTACTGTGGTCATCCCAGCAAGATATAACGGACACTTGCACTGGGGACAACAGGTGATGAGAAATGGACAGTGTCTGCATTTGCTATTGGTTTGGATGTTGAAATGCAAGAAATCAAGATGGCTCTTAGGTATTTAAAGGAGTGCTAGTGGAGCTGAGTGTTAGGCATTGCACAAAGTCAGTAAGTAGTCCAAACCCACCAGCTGCTTCAAGAGAAAACGATGAGGTCGTCTGCTCTGTAAAGATTTATAGTCTCTGAAATCCTATATCGGGTCGCTATGAGTCAAAATCAACTTGTTGGCAGTGGGTTTGGTTTTGGGTTGGCTTAGATGTTTGGCTTGAGTAAATAGAAGAAAAATAACAGTATCGTGTAAGTAGTATCTACTATGTGTCACTGTAGGATCAGCACTGGGTTGTGAATCACAACAATAACAACTGTGTCAAACACTGTTGCAAAAGCTTTACATATTTTATTGGTTTTAAAAACAATGTTTAAAAAACAACTTTATTTTTCATCTGTCTCTGCAATTTTTTAACACCTCATTTCTCCGTCCCCCAGCCCCTGAGCACCCCTAATGGCTCTGATTTCTATGTATTTTCCTATACTAGCTATTTCATCTAAGTGGGAGTCTATAACATATATGCTTTTGTGTCTGGCTTATTTCACTCAGCATAATATTTTCAAGGGTGGTTCATGATGTAACCTTGCGCTGCTACTGCTATGTGTCATCAAGGCAGTGCTGACTCATAGTGACCCTGTATAGGGATTCCAAGGCTCTAACTCTTTATCAGAGCAGAAAGTCTCATCTTGATCTCGTGGTTAGCAGCCCAAAGTGTAACCCACTATGTTAGCAGGGCTCCAATGATGTAGCATGGTTAGGACTTAATTTCTCTTTATGGCTGAATAATGCACAATTGTATGTATGTATCACGTTTTGTTTATATATTCTTCAGTTGATGGATATCTGGGTTTTTTCAACCTTTTGGCTCTTGTGAATAATGCTACATACAATGAAGATTGGTGTACATATATATATCTGTTTGAGTTCCTGCTTTCAAGTCTCTTGGTAGTAGAATTGTTGGGTCATATGATAATTCTGTGGTTATCCAAGGCTTCACATAATTCCATTCAATCTCCTCAAACTCTACAAGTAGGTACAATTACCAGACCCTGTTTTAAGCTGAGGACCCTGAAATGCAGCAGGTAAGTGGTGAAGCCAGGATTCTAATGCAGGTAGTCTGATTCCAGAGTCCACACACCATACTAATGACCTCTTTGAGGAAGGTTGACCTACTTTATGAAACAAAGGAGACTGGGAGGGGAAGAGGTTGTCAAGAATGGGAATCTACAAGAATGGAACCCAGGTTTCTGTATTCTTCAGCTCCCAAATTGACCGATGCAGTCAGACCCTGCATGAAAAAAAAGCAACAACAATTGCCATAGAAACCACTCTGTCTCATGGCATTGCTTAGTTAGAGCTTTCAATGACTGATTTTTGAGAAGACTGCCAGACCTTTATTCTTAGGTGTCTTTGGATAGACTCTAGCTGCTAAGTACAGTAACCATTTGCACAACCGGGGCTCTGTGCATAATATCCACATATTGAGGGCTTCCCAGAAAAAGCAGAAGGACCGATGCCTTAGTAGGAGAAACTGCTGAGCTGGTATTAAAAGGCATCTTACAGACCAGAAAGTTCTTGGCCTAAGAGAGAAGACGTGTCATCTGTCCCCACTGGAGACTTGGATTTAGCACTCACTCTTCATTTACGGCTACCACTTAACTCCTTCTGTCCTGTCACCTGCCCCTTGCCTCTTTTAGAGAGCTATGCCTACCTTGTTGTTTAAAAATTATTTTGTGTTTTTTTTTTTTTATTATAAAAGCATATATTTGTTATAAAACATTTGGAATTTGATGAACTGTAGAAACAAAGACCACCAAGTGTTTACCCAATCACTATTAATGTGTTGGTATTTAAATTATCTAAAGGAGCTCTGGTATCATAGTGGTTACGAATCGGACTGCGAACCACAAGGTCAGCAGTTCGAAACTACCAGCTGTTCCGCGGGAGAAAGATGAGGCTTTCTGCTCCCGTGAAGATTTATAGCTTCAGAAACCCTGTAAGGGGTCACTATGAGTCGGAACCAACTCCACGGCACTTAACAACAACAACATTTAAATTATCTAGATAAATAGGAACCCTGGTGTGGCCTTGTTGGATAAACACTGGACTACTAACCTTAACACCACCAGTTCAAACCCAACAGTCACTCCTTATAAACCCTATACAGGGACACTATAAGCTGGAACCCACTACACAACAATTAACAATAACGGATAGATACAAAACTGATATTATTAAAAGAAACAACTGACATCATACCACAAATTCAGTTTTGTATCCTGACTTTTTTTTTTTTTTTCACTTAAGGTACAATGTAAGCATTTTTCTAAGCCATTAAATATTCTGCTAAAACATGCATAATTTTCATAACTATGATAGTTCTTGTCTTGATACACCAGCATTTAACCAGATCTGTAATAGTGAGCATTTATGTTGTTGCCCATTTTTCATCTTTATAACTAAAACCACATGAATATATTTGTATGTAGATCTTTGTGATGCTGATTATCTCCTTAAGATACATGTCTGTAGTGGTATTGCTGCTCCCTAAAGGTTAAAACCTTTATAAGGTTTTTAATACACATCCTCAGCCAAGGCCCTAACTCCAACCACCATATGACCTGTCATCTGGACTGCTTCCACATGCCCCTATCGAAACTATCCTTTTGGCTTCCTCTGTTACTCCCTCCCCAGCCTCCACCAACCTATTCTCTCAGCAGCCTGGGTGATCTATAAGACAGTGACAGCAGATGGTGTCACCTCCTTACTAGAAAACCAACTGTGGTTCCCCTTTCACCATTTGGCACATTCAGGTTTGTCCAAATATTACACCCACCACTTCTCCAGCTTCCTTTCCAAGATGCTCCCCTCACCCTTTCAGCCCTCCCTGGCATTTCAAAAGGTCTTTCCCACCACAGGACCTTTGCATATGCTGCTCCCTCTGCCTGGACCATTTTCTCCTCTTCCTGTGACTCACTCGTTCTTCTCTCTCATGACTAAGCTGAAAGCTATCCCTGGGGAAAGCCTTCAGTGACCTCTCTTGCCCTCCCTGTATCCACCCCTTCCAGATCCCTTGGCTTCCTTTATGACTCGTCACATTTGGTAATTATTTACTTGTATTTTCACTTGTTCATTTTCTGTTTCCTCCACTAAATTGTAAGTTTTGTAAGGACAAAACCTTGGATTCACTCAATACTATATACCTGATTCCAAACCTAATGCTTGAAAGAAAGTAGACCTTCAAATTGAGCTTACCTACACTTTTCTTGGTAGTGTATGACGGAACAATGCCATTACATTCTCACCAACACTGGGCATTATCTTTGTTGTTGTTGTTGTTAGGTATCTTCAAGTTGGTTGGACCAATAGCAACCCTATACACAACAGAATGACACACTACCTGGTCCTGCATCATCCTCACAATTATTGTTACACTTGAGCCCATTGCTGTTGCCATGGTGTCACTCCATTTCCTTGGGGCTCTTCCTCTTTTTTGCTGATCTTCCACTTTACCAAGCATGATGTCCTTCTCCAAGGACTGGGTCCCTCCTGAAAACATGTTCAAAGTATGAGAGATTAAGTTTTGCCATCCTGGCTTCTAAGGAGTATTCTGGCTGTACTTTTTCCAACATATATTTGTTTGTTCTTTTGGAAGTTCCTAGTACTTTTAATATTCTTCTCCAACATCATAACTCAAATGCATCACTTCTTCTATGGTATTCCTTACTCATTGTCCAACTTTCACATGCTTATGAGGCTATTGAAAATATCATGCTTTGGTTCAGGTGCACCTTAGTCCTCAAACTGACATCTTTGCTCTTGAATACTTTAAAGAAGTCTTGTACAGCAGATTTGCCTAATGCAATAATACTTCATCTGATTTCTTGACTGCTGCTTCCATGAGCGTTGATAGTGAATCCAAGCAAAATGAAGTCTTTCACAACTTCAATCTTTTCTCCATTTATATGGATGTTGTTTATTGGTCCAGTTTTGAGGATTTGTGTGTGTGTGGGTTTTTTTTCACATTGAAGTGCAGTTCATACTGAAAACTGTAGTCTTTGATCTTCATCAGCAAGTACTTTAAGTTCTCTTTGCTTTCAGCAAGCAAGATTGTATCATCTGCATATCACAGGTTGTTAATGAGTCTTCCTCCTATCCTGAAGCCACGTTCTTCTTCATATAATATAGCTTCTCAGATTATTTGCTTAGCATACAGATTTAATAAGTAAGAATACAACCCTGACATACATCATTACTGATTTTAAACCAATGAGTTCAAATGACTGCCTGTTTATGTACAGGTTCCTAATGTACACAATTAAGTGTTCTGGAATATCCATTCTTTGCAATGTTATCCCTAGCTTGATCCTAGTCGAAAGTCTTTTGCATAGTCTATAAAACACAGATAAACATCTTTCTGGTATTATCTTTATAAAAATAAAAATCTTAGCTAATCAAGTAGCAAAACTATTTTGTTTGACTTTGCATTATTTTGCTGACTAGTGAGGTATAACATCTTTTCATGTTTATCAGTCATCTTATGTGATTTGCCTACTCATGAGGTTTGAGTGTCTTCCTTGTTCTGAAAGCTGTTCCAGAAAAGAAGGTACTCTTGGCTTCAGTTTTTGAGCACTTCTAGGATGTGGCGCTGTGGGAAAAACACTGGACCACTAATTACAAGATGGTAGGTTCAAACCCACTAGCCACTCCTCAGAAACCCTCTACAGGGTCACTATGATTCTGAACTAAGTTGCCAGCACACAACAACAAAAACAGAAATAAACAGTTATTCCTGAAGTCTAACATCACTCCTTTCTGTTTGTGTTCCCATTTTTTAATCTTCCTCTTACTGAGCCCTCTGTAGAGCTGGCAAGAAAGCTTGTAAGAGTCCTCTCAGTCCTCACTCACATCTCTCTCCTGCATCCTCTGCCCAGCATGAAGAAGCACACAGGTGTGTGTGTCCCTCCCTACACCCATAGAGCTGAGCAGCAGATTAAATGATTCCATTCGAGAAGGAAGGTTGCTCTGGTGAGGTGCAATCATCGCTGACTAAAATCTCTTTTTCAGATATATAATGGTCTAATCAATATTAATAGAGAGGCTTATCTGTTTTCCTCATCTCCCATGTCCTTAAGAGTAGATAAAATGCTTATAAAATAGGATCCTATTCAGCATATACTGATTGCTTCCAAAACGCATTTTCTCGAGATCTGTCATCAAGTGCAAGTCATTACTGAGCAGCTAAGCCCAGCAGTGCCGTTGACAAATTTGGGGAAGATTCTTTGATTATTTTGCCCAACATGTGATTTAAGGACTGAAGCTTCTCTGGCTTCATAATTTGTTCTTGCCTGTCCCACAGGGAGATCCTATAAAGTGAAGGAGTTTTAAACAATTGGAGGTTAAAAGATAGGGAAGTTTTGAAGCCGGCACTGGAATGGAATGTAGACCTGAGTCCTTGGGCACAGGGCTTTGGGCAACCCTGGGATGAGGTAGATGCTCTCTCCCTGGAGGTGAGGGAGGTGAACATATCCCTATGGTTATCCAGAGTTTGTCATGATCTACACAGTCAAAAGCCTTTGCTTTGCATGGTCAATAAAGAACAAGTCAACATATTTCTGGTATTCTCTACTTTCAGTCAAGATCCATCTGACCTCAGCAGTGATATCCCTAGTGCCATGTTCTCTTCTGAATTTAGCCTGAGTTTCTGGCAATACCCTATGGATGTACTGCTGCAGCCATTTTTGTTTATTTGTATATGATATTAACAACAACATGTTGATGATATTGTTCGAAGATTTCCATATTCCATTGAGTAACCTTTCTTTGGAATGGGCACAAATATGAACCTCTTTCAATCAGTTGACCAGGTAACTCTTCCAAATTTCTTGGCATACATGAGTGAGCCCCTCCAGTTCTGCATCAGTTTATTGAAAGATTTCAATCGATACTCAGTCAATTCCTGGCACCTTGGTTTTCTCCATTGCCTTCAGTGTAGCTTGGACTTTTTCCTTCTGTACAGTGAGTTCTTAATCATATGTTACCTCTTGAGTTGTTTGAACAGCAACTATTTCTTTTTGGTACAGTGATTCTGTTTATACCTTCCATCTTCTTTTGATGTTGCTTTCTGCATCTTTTAATATTTTGCCCATAGAATCCTTCAATATTGCAAACCAAGGCTTGAATTTTTTCTTCAGTTCTTTTAGCTAGAGAAATGTTTAGTGTAATCTAACCTTTTGGTTTTCTAATTCCAGGTGTTTGTACATTTCACTATAATACCTGACTTTGTCTTCTCAAGCTGCTCTTGGAAATTTTCTATTGAGTTCTTCCCTCTAGGCACATGGATATTATCCTATTACAGACAGCGTTGTACCTCATGACTGATC
>NW_006408526.1:32972459-32974404 GCF_000296735.1 Chrysochloris asiatica | reverse complement strand
CGTCAGTCTTTCTTCCTAGTCTGTCTTCTTCTGAAAGCTCATCTGAAACCTGTCCACCATGGTGACCCTGCTGGTATTTAAAATACTGGTGGCATAGTTTTCAGAATCACAGCAACTCACAAGCCACCACAGTATGACAAACTGACAGACGAGTGGTGGCTGATAACCATACCTGCACCCAACTCATGATAGGGAAGTTTCTGCAGAATTTCCAAGCCAGGGGGCCATGTCCCAGCTATGTCCAATTCCTCTGGACTATAACTGTTATAACACCATAGAGTTTACTATATTGTCTCCTGTATAGGGCCATATGTTATTTGCCTTTTTCCCCCCAGTGTTTAGCAATGCCTGGAAAATAACACTGTTCTTGTTAGAATAATTAACCATTTGAAATCAAAGAACAGTTCCAACTCAGAGTAACATTATGCACAATACAACAACACACTGCCTGGTCCTTTGCTATCATCACAATTGTTATGTTTGAGCCCATTTTTGTAGTCATTGGGTCAATTCATCTTGCTGATGGAGGTTTTCCTCTTTTTTACTGACCCTCCACTTTATGGAGCATGATGTCCTTTTCCAAGAACTTGTCCCTCCTGACAACATGTCCAAAATACGTCTCACCATCCTCATGATCACAATTAAGCGTTCTGGAATTCTCTGTCTTCAAAATATGTATCCATAGTTTTTTGTGATCCACACAGTCGAATGCATTTGCGTAGTTAATAAAGCACAAGTAAACATCTTTCCAGTATGGTCTGCTTTCAGCCAAGATCATCTGACATCAACAATGATAGATCTTTGGTTCCATGTCCTTTTCTGAATCAGGCTTGAATTTCTAGCAACTCGCTGTCAATGTACTGCTTCAATTGTTTTTTTTTAATTATCTTCATCAAAATTTTACTTGCTTGTGATATTAATGATATTTTTCAATGATGTATTCATTCCACTGGGTCACCTTTCTTTGGAATGGGCACAAATCTGGATCTCTTCTAATCGATTGGCCAGGTAGCTATCTTCCAAATTTCTTGGCATAGAAGAGTATCAACACTACATCAGTTTGTTGAAAGATTTCTATTTCAATTCAGTTAATTTCTGGGGTCCTGTTTTTTACCAGCCTTCAGTGCAGCTTGGGCTACTTCCTTCAATACCATCAGTTCTTGATCACATGTTAACTCTTGAAATGGTTGAACATCAAGAATTCTGGAATTCCAATGTGTCACAATGTTACCCATAGTTTATTATAAGCCACATGGTGGAATGCCTTTGCACATTCAACAAAGCACAAGTAAACATACTTCTGGTATCCTCCACTTTCATCCAATATGCGTCTGACATCAGTAATGATATCCCTGGTTCCATGTCTTCAGGCTTGAATTTCTGTCAGTTCTCTGTCAATGTACTGTTGCGATTATTTTTAAATTATCTTCAGCAAAATTTTACTTGAATGTAATATTAATGCTATTGTTCAATAATTTCCACATTCTGTTGGGTCACCTTTCTTTGGAATGGGCTCCATCAGTTGTCCAGGTAGCTGCCTTTCAAATTTCTTGGCATAGTATGAATGAGCTCCTTCAGCACTGCATATCAGTTTGCTGTAACATTTCAATTTGCATTCCATTGATTACTGGAGCCTTGTTTTTAGCCAATGTCTTCACTGCAGCTTGGATTTTTTCCTTCAGTACCATCAGTTCTTGATCATATACTGACTCTAGAAATGGTTGGACATCAACAAAGTATTTTAGGTACAGTACCTCTTTGTATTCCTTCCATCTTCTTTCTATGTTTCCTGAATCATTCAGTATTTTACCCACTGGAAACCTTCCATAATACAACCTGAGGCTAGGAATTTTCTTCAGTTCTTTCAACTTGAGAAATGCTGAGCATGTTCTTCCCTTTTGGTTTTCTAATTCTAGGTCTTTGCACATTTCATTATAGTACGTGG
>NW_006408526.1:32951825-32967449 GCF_000296735.1 Chrysochloris asiatica | reverse complement strand
GGCAATAAAACGATATATGATAGAATGAATGTAAAACTAATGTTCTCCCATGTAAACTATCACATAATTCACAATAAAACATTTAAGAAAAAAAATAATAAATAAAATGCACCTGATCTATTCCAAGGTACTTTCCATGGCTTCATATGCATGTGGAAGTTGGACAGTGAATAAGGAAGATCATAGAAGAATCAGTGCCTTTGGATTATGGTGTTGGAGAAGACTTTTGAAAGTACTATGGACTGCCAGAAGAAAAAACCAAATCTGTCTTGAAAGAAGTACAACCAGAATGTTTCTTAAAAGCAAGAATGGTGAGACTTCATCTCTTGTACTTTGGACATGTTGTTAGGAATGACCAGTTCCTGGAAAGGAACGTCATGCTTAAAAGAAGACACCCATTGAGATAGGTTGACACTGTGACAGCAACAATAGGTTCAAGCATAACAACCATGGTGAGTATATGGAAGAACCCAACATGGTTTCATTTCTGTTGTGCACAGAATGGCTGTGAGGCAGAACTGACATATAGCACCTAATAACAACACCAACAGTGCCTAGGATATCATTGTTTATGCATTCCTTTTCAGTTTTGACGACTTCCAACTTTCCTAGATGCATACTCACACATTCCACATTCCAATTATTAATGGATGTTTGCAGCTATTCCTCCTCATTGTGAGTTGCATCCCATCAGCAAAGGAATGTCCTGGAAACTCTGCTCTATCCATGTCATTAAGGTCAACTCTACTTTGAGCAGGCAGCTCTTCTCCAGCTGTAGTTTGAGTGCCTTCCAACCTGAGGGGCTCATCTTCTGGCTTTATTATCAGACAGCGTTCCACCGCTGTTCATAAGGTTTTCAGTGGCTAGCCATTTAGAAGTAGTCTGCCTCTCCTTCCTCCTAGTCTGTCTTAATATAGAAGCTAATGAGGTGGTGGTGGTGGTTATGAGCAATGGAGTTGGTTTCAACTCATAGCAACCTGTATAAGGGTTTCTGAAACTGTAAATCTTTACAGGAGCAGAAAGCCTCATCTTTCTCCTGAGGATCAGCTAGTACATTCAAACTACTGACATGGCACCCAGCAGCCCAACAAGTAACCCCTTTGCTATCAGGGCTCCTTGCTAATAAGCTAAAAAAATATATATTTGTTAAACTGACTGAAGGACCAGAGTTCTGGTCCTTCCAGCAAAGTTCTACTTCCTAGTCTGCTACGAGTCCTGGTGTGGCACTGAAGTTAAATGTGCTGGACTGCAAGATTGGTTGGAACCACAAGGTCAGCAGTTCAAGCTTGCCAACTGCTCTTCGGAAACCCTATGCAGGGTCATTATGAGTCGGAACTCATTCAATGGTACTTAACAACAACAACAATGACAGTCTGCCCAGACCTGTCTTGGACTCAGCCCCACCCTATTTCCACCTTCCTCTCCTAGGTAAACAGAGTCATGGGTATAACCTCTTCCACTTTTCACATTCCTTCTTGCTCCCATTTAGGCTCAATAACACCCCTCCCTTTTGCTTCCATTAGCTTTCTCCGGTTCCATGCAGCTGGGGGTGGGGCGGGGTGGGGTGGGGAATCTTGCTTATGCATGAGATCACTTTAACCTTCATGAACACCCACAACATCAACAGCTGATGGAAACATCAGATTTTCCAATTAGACAACTTCCCCAAACTTCTTTTCCTAAAGCCCACTACCACTCTGTCCCAAGGATGCTGCCTGGCCGTTCACACCTGCTCTCATGAATGAAATCCTTCATTCAAGCCATCAACCATCATTTCGCTTTAGAACCACAGACAGTTAAAACTCTTAGGGAAGGGAGGAGCAGGAAGGAAGGACTACAAAGGGGCAGAGGAAATTTGGGGAATGATGGATGTGTTCTGTATCTTAATTGTGGTGATGGTTTCACAAGTGGATATGTATATGTCAAAACTTATCCAAGTGAACACATTAAATACTCACAGCTTATTGTGTGTCAATTACACCTCAATGAAGCTATTTTTTAAGAAGAAGCAATCTGGAGTTCCCAAATGTGGCTTCACATCAAAATCACTTAAGGAGTTTGTTAAGAAGGCAGAGTCATGAGGCCCACCCCAATATGAATGGATCTTTAGGGATGAGGACCCCTTAAGAAATGCCACAGTTGATTCTGATACAGCCAGATCAGCCTTTGGAAACCAGTAGTTCTCAAAGTGTGTTCCCCAGACAAGCAGCATCAACATTAAGGACTTATTATAATTGCAAATTATTGGTCCCACCTCAGACCTACTGAATAAGAAACTCTAGGTGAGTCCTAGTAACCTCTGTTTTAATAAGTTTAATAAGGTGATGCTGATGCATGCTACAGTTTGAGGACCACCGATTCAGACCAACATTTCGTTTAATGGATTATAAAAATAAGCTCCAAAAAGGGAAAGTGACTGGCGGTCACCTTCAGAATTTGAACAGAGTAGAATCTTGATCTCAAATCTTTCATCTTCCTGGCTGATGCTCAAGTCAAGGTTCCTCAAGCCAAATGGGAAGTTTGTATTTTTAATGTATAATTGGCCATAGACAAGGTTGGGCTCTATCCCCATAGAGTTACCAAGACTTGGCATTACTCTTGCTTTAGTTTATCACTATGACAGTTGTTGTTGTTGTTGTTGTTGTTATGAGCCGTGGAGTCAGTTCTGACTCGTAGTGACCCTGTACAGGGTTTCCGAGGCTGTAAATCTTTATGGGAGCAGAAAGCCTCATCTTTCCCCGTGGAACAGCTGGTAGTTTCGAACTGCTAACCTTAAGGTTCACAGCCCGATTCGTAACCACTACGCTAAGGGTATGAAAATTCACTCAAATCCCTTAATGATTCATTCATCTAGACATCCTGCTAGGTTCTGAGGTCATAGAATGAATAGGACAGAGCCCCTGACCATCAGGAGGATGGGCAGATGCCTAACCAGATACTCATGATAGAATGACAGGACATGTAACAAAAACAGCCAGTGACCATAGAGTCCATCCTAACTTGTAGCAACATCACGTGTATCAGTGTAGAACTGTGTTCCATAGCATTTTCAATGGCTGATTTTTCAGAAGCAGGTCATCAGGACTTGCTTCTGAAGCACTTATGGTTAGACTCAAACCTGCAATTTTCCTGTTAGCAGCCAATTGCCAGTTGCCACTACCCAGAAACTGACAGAGCAAGTCAGGGGTACTTAAACCAGACCAGCACGACTTCCTGGAAGATGTAGTGCTGCCTACCTTACCTGGCCCCCATCCAGAATCCTTCATTTTCAGCTCTGCTGCCCAACTCCCTGACCCTCACCTTGCCACCCCTCCCTCTGGCCCAAGAATTCCTCAAACTAAACCCTGTTCTTTACTTCCCCTCAGCACAACTGAAACATGCTACCTTTTCATGAAAAGAAATTCAGGAAAATAAACAGAAGCCTGGCTGCCACAGACCAAATTTCTGATTCTACCAAGGGCCAGCAACTCAATCCCAATCACCTCCCTGTTCCACAGAACTCAATTCCTTTGCATTTATTCCTTGCTCTCCATTTTGATTTCTATTCTTTCCTGAAAATTAGCACTAGACAGGCATGGTCTGGGCAAAGGCTGGGTGAGAAATGGACTTAGCCCTCTTCATCTCTCTCAACCAGACTCAGATGCCCTGACCTTTTTCCCCCACTGCTAAGGGCAGGCCAAGCTTCTTCTAAGGAGACATTTCCAGAACATTTGCACATGGAGGGCAGAGAGAGGGACTTCAAATGAGAGAAGAGCGTAGCAGGGTGCAGACTCTCAAGGAGGTGCTGTATCGGGAGATTAAGGAGCTCAGAAAACTATCAGCTTTGCTCCTTCCATATGCCCCACTTTCAAATCTCCCTTCATCCATTATACCCTTTTAATCCTCACAATGATCTTTAAGTTAAAGAGAAGGAAATGGTCTTGTAGTGGGAGATAATTTGCCCAAAGGGAAGAAATAAATATATACTTAACTAAGTCTACTAAATACTGTGGCAGGCAGAATAACGACCTCCCAAGATGTCCACATCCAAATCCCCAAACCTTGTGAATGTGTTACCTTACATGGTACCAAGGGTCTTTGCAGATGTGATTAAATTAAAAATCTTGAGCTGGGGGGATTATCCTGGATTATCTGGTGGGTCCAATGCTACCACAAGAGTTTTTATAAGTGGAAGCAGTGGGCAGAAGCAGAGTGATGCTGTGTGAGAAAGACTTGACTATCACTGCTGGCTTTGAAGATGGAAGGGGCTGTCTTTCAGACAGAGGCAGGAGCCTCTACAGTTAAGAAAAGCAAGAAAGCAGGCACCTCCCCAGAGCTTCCAGAAAGTACAGCTCTGCAGATTAGCCCAGAAAGCCCCATTTTCTTCTTCTGGCCTCCAGAACTGTGAGCTAATAAGTTTGTTTGTTTTGTTTTAAGCTATTAAGTCTATATGAATTTACTATAGCAGCAACACAAAATGAATACAGGTACCTAACAGAGGTCCTAGTGTGGTACTGTAGGATAAGAACTGAACTGCTAACCACAAGGTCAGTGATTCAAACCCACCAGCTGATCCTCAGAAATCCTGTGTAGGGTTACTATGAGACAGAACCGACTCAACGGCACAACAGCAGGAGGCAAGAAAGTCCACACACCTGTGTTTGTCACAACACTCTGATGAGTCAAATGTGTTCTGCAGATGAGAATACTGAGGTTCCAAGTGGTTAAAAGGCTTTTTCCAATCCACTGAGCTAAGATAAGTCTCAGGTTGGAGTCCTTAGATGCAGAACCTGAGTCAGGGACCTTGGCACTTACTATTTCTTGAGGGACTATTGTAATGTAGTAGCACCTGACCTTGTGTAACTTCATAAAGAGAAGATTGAGAATCTGCATCAACACAAAGTGGACTCCCATGAGGTGAAGGTCAGACACACCTCCACTCCCCAACTTTTTACCAAATTCTGACACCATCTATGTCTCTGCTAGGTTTGATAATCTGGTGCAATGGCCACACACCGCTCACTGATCATAATCCCAATCATAGGTTTACTACAGAAGTAGCAGGCACATTTCGGGATCAGGATCATCTTGGCAGTCACAGGACACATCTCAGAATATATTTTGTCATTCAGGACAGCCTCCAACCAGGACAGCTCTCAGTTCCTTCTCATCTGTGCCCATGGGCACACTCTGTTCATCTCGAATTGGTCTCTGGTTCTCCCCCACTCAAACTACTACCACCATCTCGTGCCACCTTACATCATCTTGCCTCAGTCTCCTGCCATCTTGTGTCATACTCAGTGCTGCAGTTCTGTCTCTTGGGTCTAGAAGTTCTCAATGCAGGGGCCTGTCTGTGTTCACTCCTGGCTCTTCTTTTTGATCAGAATGAAGCCCCCTCTGTGGGCTTAGCTCTTTTATAATCCTATTTGTCCCTCCAAAGTCACGAACTGACCAATCCTCTTGATAGGCCACAGTCAACTTCCTTGCATAGTAAATTGTCCAATCCCTGCAGGAGTTTTGTGAGCCTTATTTGAATAGGAAAGCATCTGTCTTAGTTACTTTGCTGCTATAACACAAACACCAGATGTGGATGGCTTTAACAAACAGGAATATATTCTCTCACAGTTTAGGAGACTAGAAGCCCAAATTCAGGGTGCTGGCTCTAGGGGAAGGCTTTCTCTGTGTGTCAACTCTGGAGGAAGGGTCTTGTCTCCTTTCAAAATTGTGATGTCCCCTGGAGATCTCTCGGTGTCTTGGCATAAGTCCTCTGCTGGGTCTAAGAGGTTCTCCCACAGGGACCCTGGGTCCAAAAGACACACTCTGCCCCTGGTTTCTCTCTCTTAATGGTACTGAGGTCCCCTTCTTCTTGGCTCTCTTCTCTCTCTTTATATTTCTTGTAAGATAAAAGGTGTGCAGACCACACTCCAGGGACACGCCCATTATCTCAGATCAAAGTTGTGACCTGAGTAAAGAGGCTACATCCCACCCTAGTCCCCTTACAACTGATTGACTAATCACATCAGATCACATCATGGGGGATTATGACATCATTACATAACAGCCAAACCACTGAGGATCCAAGTTGACACATACTTTGGGGGGACAGAATTTAATGTGTAATGCCATTCAATACCTGCCAGAGTTTTTTACTCACCTTATTTGCATAGTAAACTGTCCAATCCCTTTGCAAGATTGTGGCCTCGCAAATTGTTTTGGCAGAACTACATATCCATGGGTAGAAAGGCCAAATATACAAACAAACACATTGCACCGAAAATATCCTGCAGGCAACCAACCCACAAGGCGGGAGGGAGGCAGTATAGGGAAGGTCATGAGGAAGGATGTGGTCTCAAGTCAAGTTAACACTGGATCTGACCCACAAGACTCTGAACGTACTCACTCAAGAAAGTTACTGCTCTCCTGGAGGCAAGTCACCAGCCTTTTGTTCCCTTCACCCCCATCAGACCAACATTGGATGATGGCTGCCCTAAAGAATGGGTTGGCAGTAACTCCCTGGTTGAGGACAATTCTCTACAACCAAGGGGTGAGTGAACCAGCCCACCAAAGAGGGTATAAGCAGAAAACCTTGGGTGGTGCAATAGTTACTCAACAGAAAAGTTGGCAGTTCAAGTGCACCCAGAGGTACCTCAAAAGAAAGTCTTAGTGACCTACTTCTAAAAACTCAGCCATTGAAAACTACCAAAGACAGTTCTAACATGACACACATGGGAGTCCCTTCAGTCAAACTCAACTCTTCGGAGCTGGCAGGTAACCAACAACACTAGGCAGGTGTGGTTGTGTCCACCTCTTTTATGGGCAGCAGTAGACAGACCATATCAGGAGATGCTTGTGAGATGAGCAGAGAGTAACCTGTGCAACTGCATGGAGAAGAGGCTGTAGTGGTCTGAGCTGAGGGCATATCCAGGCACAGCAAGGGACCAGGGCCTCCCTATCCAGAGCATCCCCCAGTGAGTGGGTCCAGATTCCCGGCTGCTTCCCATGAGCAGGAGCTACTTTCTGGGAAAGCTGCAGCATCAGCACATCTGTCTGACAGCAGCACCTCTTTTCTCCCTCCCTTCCAGCTCCCCAGACCAGAGCCTTCTAAGGTTCCGATTCTCAGACGAAATTGGATGTTAATGGTGTTCACAGTTCCCTTTCTCCTGCTCCTTCCCCTCCCCTTTTTCTTTCTGAGCTTGTCCCTGAAGCTATTAATATCCAACTTGAACTAAACTGCAACTGTATTTCAACTTTGCTGTTTTATTTGCCACCAGACCGGTTGTTTATCCATGGCCCCTGCTAGGAGCCAGGATCCTGTTCCGTCCCACTCCTTGCTCAGATGGTGAATAGGATGAAACCTAATGGCCATTACCAGTCCAGGAGGAAAGTGAGAGTTTCATTTTCTTCATGCTTTATGTGGAGATGGCTTCTGCTCCCCTCAGGAACCTTTGCACACATTTCACGGGCTGGGCTAATAGAGCAGAAATGTGTTCTCCAGCAAAGGCCAGGGCTAGACCATGGGAAGTTCTGGGTGGGGGGTGACCAAGGCAGCCTGGTTGTTGTGTTCCTTCTCTCATCAGGACAGGATGCAATAGAGAGGGGGAAGCCATCCCTAGAGATGTAGTTGTTGAAGCAGGAGGCTGAAAACCTGCCCAGAGTGGCAAAACCATGTCTGCCTTCTGGTTCCTGTTTTCTGAGTCCTGCGAGGCCATCTGAGAAGAATGCTGGGGATCACCCCCATTTCCCAGGCAGGAAAATGATGTGCTGACTGACCAAGTACCTGACTGTGAGCACTGGTGCAGATCCCCCACCCCCAATCCAGACTCCAGTCCTGGTGAGAATAAATGAGGTTTTCCGAGGCTAAGCAACTGCTTCCATCAGATTCCCTTCATTCCGAACCACCACCGCCAAGCTGTTAATGAATTCAGCTGCCACCTCTTCATCCCCCAAACCCAGTCTCCTCTGTCTCCAGAAGACAAGTGGGGGCCTGTGGCTGATATAAACCTCACACTGTCAGACGTCACACTGCTGTTCTGCCAGCCCCAGGCCCTGAGACACCCGGACCTCCAGTCGGTTCAGCTGAGGGTTTACAGGGCAGTCTGTCGAGCTCCTCGCAGGAGGAGAGAGGGCGGATTCCTTACTAGAAGTAGTGACTTTTGTTGCTGTCCTACTACGTGTCATGCACTGTGAAGACACTTCCCATGAGTCAGCTCTTGTGATCGGCACATCTCTCCACCATGCCTTGGAGGCAAATACAAGGGAGCTCCAAAAAGATCATGGAAAAACTCCATTATCTTATCATCTCATTTTCCCACCAACTTTTTGAAGCCCCCTTATATTGCTGTTTTACAAAGGATGGCACAGTCACCACTTAGGAAGACCCTCTCCACCTCAACTCATCTTCATAACAACCCTCAGGGAGGATGTCCCTCCTTCCACTGAGGAGGACAGTGGGATTCAGAGAGGTTAAACAACTTACCCAAAGTCATCCAGCAGATCCATTCAGGACTCTCTCCAGACTGGTATGATTCCACTGAGGCTTCCACAGAAGGCACTGAGGCAGGACAGAGGGAACTTCTCTGCCCAGGAAGGGGTCTAGGGATACACTTGATAGTCTAGGGAAAAAGTGGAATCCCTTCCCAAAGTCTACAGCTACACAGCAGGTCTCACAAGGACATTTTTTTCCCAGAAGGAGAAAACCCCACTTCTGGCCCATCGTTCCTTCAGCAGGCATTTACTGAGTGCTCGGTGCAGTACCAACTCGATGGCACCTAACAACAACAGCAACAAGGTGCTGTGGGTTAATGCATCAGACTGCAAAGTCGTTTGAACTGCAAGGTTGGTGGTTCAAGCTCACCAGCTGCTCCTTGGAGACCCTATACAGGGTCGCTATTGGTCAGAATCGACTGGACGACACATCACAACAATAACAACAGTCCCTGTCTGGTCCTGTGCTCATGTAAGGACATGTGGCTAGCCTGCCTGCAGTTCCCTAGGTTCTCCAACCAGGCCCAGTCCTCTTTATACCCCACTATTTGATCCCTCTGCTTCACAGACTTCCAGAAATGCATACATGTGCACACAACACACACACACATGCATAGACTCACACTCTTGCCTGTGCTTATACTGTCACATAGGGTGAGACATACATATATATATATACACACACACACACACACCACCTGCCCTAACTAGCCATCCCTAAAGTAGGTCAGGCCCTTGAGCCAAAGTAAGGATGAACAGAACAGATGGAGAGGTACAGTGGCTCAACAGACAAAATTCTGGAGGAAGAAGACTTAGAGGAGAGATTGGAAAGGGGGCCAAGGAGAGTCCTGGCTGCCTGGGAAGATAGCCACTTCCGTGAAGGCACAACTACTTTCTCTGCACAGAACCCTGGTGTTGGATCCCATATGAAAACAGGTCTGTCCCTGTTGCAGCTCGGGGAAGTCAGTAGAGCTATAGATAGAAGCAGCCCCTTAACAACATGAGATTCTGAAAAGGTTTACAGGGTGGCTCTGAGCTTCCATTTCTCTATCAGTAAAATGGGGATGTGGATCATTGATACCACACAAGGTGCTTGTGAAGATTACACGAGACAGAGTGTAGGATGTGGAAGGTCTTTGGTGTGAATCATTTGTAGGGTAACTACATCTGCCTCTGCTCCCACCCCATCACTAACAACAAACATGGCCTCTGTGCCAGACACTATTGTCTGCAGGCTCCGTGAATGAGTTCATTGAGTTTGAGCGCAGACCCTGTGCCAGGCAGTGGTGTACATATTCTACATGAACTATCTCACTGAGTCCTCATGGCCATCTTAGGAAGTGGGTGCTATTCTCATCAGGCCCATTTCAAAGCCATGAATTAAGGCACTGAGCTTTCCCAAGGTCAGGGCAGAACCAGGAGTAGAAACTTCCAAGCCTATGCGCTATTATGCCCACACACACTCGTAGCCCATAGGTGTCGGGGACCATCCCAGACTCTGCATCTCGACTCCTTATCTTCTTCAGAACCCTGAGACTCAGCTACAATCAAAAAGTGGGCACAGGACATGCACAGACACTTCACCAAGGAAGAGATCCGGGCAGCCAACAAACATATGAAGAAATGTTCACAATCACTAGACATTAGAGAGATGCAAACCAAAACAACAATGAGATATCATCTCACACCAACAATAACAGCAAAGAGCAGGCATGTGGGTTCACAGTGGGATGGGAGAAAGACCTCCTTTTCCATACCCATCCCCCTGATGGTTTCCCCTGAGACCTTTAAAGCAAATGAAGGCAGCATTTCTAGAAGATCCTTGCTAAAATACAAATCGATATCTAGGAACACTCATTATCTCTTTAGTAGAGATTAGTCATTGGGGATAGTTAGCTAGAGGGGTGACTTTTAATTTAGAAACGGGTGTGGGGTGTAAGAATAAATGTGGTCTGGAAGAAGAGCTTAAAACTATCCAGGGGACAGATGAGGACAGTTTTCAGAGGACAGAGCTACATGGGGCATGGTCAAGAACACAGAGACCAGGCTGAGTGATAGTCAGGGAGATTTGATAATCTCCACACAATTCTTCTCCACAGAATCCTTTTTCATATACTTTACCTGGAAATGAAATACAGATCAAATAGGAAAGATCACTGTGGCTGGGTTCGAGGGTCTCAAGGCACCCAAGGTCTTACCCCATGTTCAGGCCATCAGCGTGGGGGCAGTCATCCAACAACACCCAGCTTCCCACTCAGGACAAGGACTGGAACTCTCAGATAGGTTCCTTGGACTCTCAGACAAAAAATTGTGGGCCTTGGGGTGCAGGGATCACAAACACCCCACAGAGAAGGGAACATGGACAGAAGGCCTTTACCATACCTGGACCACCTCACCTGTGCATCAGACACCAGAGATAAAGTTTGTCCAACTTCAATCCAGGGTCTGGAGAAAGACTTAAAGTCTGAAGGAGGAGGACAATAGAGCTGCCATATGAAATACAGGGCATTGGGAGTGGGAGCAAAGGGCCGGAGGTGATGGAGCCATCCCATCCCCATCTCGCCCTGCATCCTGCCCCATCTCACTGGGGAGACTCCTTCCTCAGCATCCGACTGTGCTGTCTGCCCTGCCCGCTTCTGTTTCCTCTCCCACTGATTCAATTATTCATTGAGTGGAGTTCTGGCATTGGACTTAATCTCTTTCTCTCTTAGCAACTCCCTAAGCCCATACCCTCCTCCCCAGTTTGGGATGGGGAGAAAACGCTGGCGGGTACCATGTAGTGTTGATTAGAGTATTGATCTGCCTGCAGCCCTGGCAGGACTGCCTGAGCATCCATCAATGCCAGAGGGGAAGGCTGGAGATTGGCCTCAGGGCAGGGGCCAGACTGGAACATGCCCAAGCTGCTCCCCAGGCTGTGGCTTTGACCTGGTTGGGGGTGGGTCAAGGTCAGGTCCAGACTGTCATGGAGGACTCATCCCTGTAGGGGCAATGAAGGTGCTCCTAC
This sequence comes from Chrysochloris asiatica, assembly GCF_000296735.1. NCBI lineage: Eukaryota > Metazoa > Chordata > Mammalia > Afrosoricida > Chrysochloridae > Chrysochloris > Chrysochloris asiatica. The sequence goes on along the minus strand of NW_006408526.1, from coordinate 32,955,982 downwards.
TTTTACTCCCAGGTGCTTCAATCCTCTTCCTACCTTTTGTTCCTCGGAACTCTTTCCTTGTTCTGAAGCTTCTAGATTCATTAGTGCCTCCCATCCAGTCACTGGGTGGATCAGTGTCCCTATCATTTATCGAGCACCTCCAATATGCTAAAGCAGTACACCGCCAAGGTCAGCTTGAACCAGAAGGTCAGCAGTTCAAACTCAACAGCTGCTCCTCAGAAACCCTATACAGGGTTGCTATGAGTCAGAACCAACTCAGCAGCACTAAACAACAACAATGTTCTAGATGCTCTTCTTAGGGCTCTTAATTCTCTCGGCAATCCACTGAGGTCTACATTAGCATTTCTGTTTTCTGCCTGCAGAAACTGAGGCTCAGGGTCAGAGCCCCATCACAGGAAAGGCCTGGCCTGACTGTCATTTTTCCCACCACACAAAGAAGCAGAAGCATTCACGGGGCCCCTGTGGGGCAAGGACTCGTTCTCTGTCTGACAACACATATTTATCTTGTGCTGTAGAGGTGCATTACCCTCATTTCACAGATGACGACACGTGAGTAACTAGTCTCCCAATTCCACAGCTAGGAAGAGGCAGAGCAGACATTCAAACCCTGATTTGTGTGGCACAGGGATCCTCTGCTCTTACTGTTTGCATGATAATTCCCAGTTTGAAAGCCGTTTCAGCTACACACTCTCCTTTTCCATTCATCATGTAAGTGAACTGGTATTATTATCCCCATTTTACAAATGGGGAAACTGAGGGATCTGGTAACCTGGCCACAGGTGAAGACCTGAGTCCCCAGTGTAGGCCCTGACTCTGGCTACTCTTAGGGCAGACCCATCCCCACACAGCCTCTCTTTGGCTGGGGCCTGCCCTCCTCCCCCCTGACAGTGTTCTACACCTTGTCCTTCACTCAATGAGTCCCCAAAATCCATCTTTTCCCTCTTCCGGAAGCCTTCTTGGACTTGTCATAACAGGTGTTGTTGTTGTTGTTAAGTGCTGATGAGTCGATTTCGACCCATAGTGACCCTGTATAAGGGTTTCCAAGGATCAGCTGGTGAGCTTGAATCACCGACCTTGCAGTTCAAACAGGTGGTAGTTCTTCTCAATTTCTTGGGTCAATACCACCTTCCCTCTTCTCATCTGGAGGGCACAAACCAAAGGTGGTACTAGGCATAACTCACTCCACAGGTTCCGTTACTTTCCAGAAGAGAATGAAAATGGGCTCTGTTCTGCTCCAAGCCTTTGCTTGTGCCATTTTCTCCCTGCCTGAGACACTGCTGTCCCTTCCCTGTGCCCAGCACCTTCTCTTCCCTCCTTGAAATGTCTGATTAAGTCCACTTCATCCAGGAAGTCCAAGACCCCTAATCCTTGCGATTAATGCAAGTACAGCCCAAGGTTCTAATCTCACCACTCAGTACACTGGCTTCAGAAAGTCGCTTCTACTCTTAAGAGTCTCAGTCTCCCTCCTTGTCCATTAAAACTGTGGGGTCATGGTGATGCATCTCATTAGGAACATTCAGTAAGCTTTGTAAACAAATCAAATACCAGATTTTGAGTTCAATAGATCTGGGTTGGGACTCGGGCATCTATTCTTTGCAAAAACCCCCACACCACCTCTCCCACCAACAAATATCTATTGAGCATCTATTGTTGGAAGCTCCATGTGAACACTGGGACCAGACTTCCTGGGTTCAAAGCCCAGTTCTACACACTCTGGGTGACCCTGGGAAGTTACTTAAGCTCTCTGTACTCTGAGCTGCCATCTGTAAAATGAGTAGTAAGAGTCCCTGCCTTGTGAGGTTGGTGCCTGGCACATAGCTAAGTGCTCCCTAAATGTAAGCAGTCATTATTGTGGACAAGGGTCCAGAGCCAAGGGAGCCAGTCTTTGGTGGGAAATCTCTGGTTTGCTATGATCAGAAATTCATGGGAGCACAGTATGAAAGAATGATATACCTACATTTTTAACAATTTATTCTTGGGTTAATTTATTTCCTGCCATAGAATTGCCCTCGCATGTCATGCAACACGCTTCCCAGGCTGGACAGGCAGGGGAGTCCCATCTGGACATGTGAGGAACAGGAGTGTCTCTCTCTGTGCTGCGGTGGTTGAGGTGGCTGGCACAAGATGACCTCTGTGATCCCTGCCACAAAGAGTTCCTGGGATTCAATGGCACTGTTTCCTATCAAACTCTAACATTCAAGCCTCTATCAGGAAGGGCCTGGGCTCTCTCCATCTCCAGACCAGCTCCTGCCCCTGGGAGAGGGTACTGCACAGGGGCTAGGGCCTTACATTATATGACTGGAGTCTGCATTTACCCAACTGCTCCGAACTCTGCCTCCTCCTGCCTTCAGCTCCTATGGAAGGCAGGCAGGAAGCAAGTGGTCGCCATCTCAATACCAGTCCTTGAGTTAGCATCAATGGTGATGTTAGTGCTAGAAAGCAGCTATGCTTGTAAATTGATCTGTTGTGCTCTGAGCTGGTTACTGAGAAGAGAGAAAACAAGTTGTCAATACTGCATTGCCACCAGGTTCCTGGGCCTCTTTCTTGAGTTACCCAGAAGAGTTGTTTCTATGACGCTCCCCCAGCCCCCTCCAGAGTGTGTGTGTGGGGGGGTGCTCTCCTGGACAGTCCAGATGGGAGTCCAAGCCTCTGCTTTCTTAGCCCTCAGTGTACTTGTTCCTCCTCCCTTTTTCAGAGTCAGTTTGGAACTCAACATGGAACAGAAGAGCTAAAACAGTAGATCATTTAAATCTTTATTTCCATCTGGTTTATAATTGTGTAGTTTAACATAAGACTGGAAGCAAAGAATGTTTGCCTTCATTTTGCTGCCTTGAGGGTCTATGTCTGCATTTTTCCGGTGGTTCCAGGAGGCTGGGTGGCTTGGAAAGGGAAACCTAGCCTGGGTTGCTCCTTTGGAGGCTCATCCATGTTGTGCTGCCTTTGTGGAGAGAACAATGAGTGTTAAGTCCTGCATCCTTCATTCCAAGTGTTCTGAGATTCTTCTTCTCTTTCCGGACATGTGTTGAGTTCTGAGGTTGGCAATGGGAGGAAAGCAAGTCACATGAGCACCTGGTGCCCAGCTAACACTGCCCAAGTTCCCCCTTCCCCTTGGGGTCTCCAGCTGACTCTTGAAGGATAAGTAGGTATCTTCTAGGCGGCTTAAGAGGCAGAAGTTCCCATCAGAGCATGCAAAGGCTTCCGAGGAGGTCATAAGATCACTTGAACTGGTCAATGAACTGAGTGGTGGGATAAGACAGAACCTTGGGCTGTGAGTTACAAGGAATAGGGGGCTTGGACTTCTTGGACAAAATGGGCTTGATGGTGGATCACTCTAGGTTTGATCATTGATCTCAATCAACAATATTGAGCATCTACTATGTGCCAGGGCATGGGCTGAGGGCTGAGATGGCAGGGGCGCGGGTGGTGGGCATTGGAGAGACAAATGGAATAATCCACATCTGTGTGCCCCAGGAGAAGATGAGACAGGTACTTGGCAGGCATTGACCCCCAAAAGATAGAGGGACAAACAATGGGCAGAGGGAAACAGGGAAGGGCATGATGATCTTGACAGGAGGACAAGGCAGGAGGGAACTCCCAGGAGGAAGTGTGGATGATCCAGGCCTTAGAGCAAAGTCTAAGGGTGGTGGTGTTATTGTTAAGTGCTGTTGAGTTGTTCTGACTCATAGCAACCCTGTACAGAATTTCCAAAGCTTTAAATCCTCATGGGACCAGAAAACCTCATCTTTCTCCCATGGTAGAGCAACTGATCCAAGTTGCTTGCTTGGTGGGCTCAAACCACAAACTTTGTAGTTCGCAATCCAGTGCTTATCATATGGAGCTACCTGGGTAGCTTCAGACAATACCAGATACACACATAAGGCACAGAATGTGAACATCTGAATTCAAACCCATGGATAAAACCATTCCAGGCCCCATACACCATCAATGGTCACACAAATCAGGGTACAAGGAGAGGGCCTCATGAAGGGATATCTTACAAATGGGTTGACAGTGTGTTTGTTGTTGTTGTCAGGTGCCATCGAGTCGGAACCGACTCATAGCGACCCTATGCACAGCAGAACGAAACAATGTTCGATCCTGGGCCAACCTCACTACCGCTGCCACACCTGAGTCCATCAATGATGCCACCTGGCTGA
>NW_006408526.1:32886266-32949904 GCF_000296735.1 Chrysochloris asiatica | reverse complement strand
TTCCACAGTCTGCCCCTGGCCTTGTCTTCACTGATGATATGGAGCTTTTCCATCTTCTCTTTCCACAGATGTAGTCTATCTGATTTCTATGTGTGTAGATGTACATAAAGCTGTTCACACCTCTAGGACTGAGCTGAGGGAGTGGGTACCAGAACCAGGAAAGACTGTTGTGTGGAGAGGGCCCCTGGGTGAGGAGCAGAGGCCAGGGAAGGACACTGAGGGACACACCTCACCACTTCTCCTCCCTTGTATGGACAGACCCCAGCAGTAATCCAGGGCATAGGGCCCAGTGGATGCAATCTTACAGACCAGCCTTTCTGGGCAGGACAGGGGTAGAGCATGACCAGGGGGCAGCACCTGTGTCACCTCTGATCCTGAGACTCTTCCTCAGAAAGTAGGAATAATAATTAAAGTCCTAAGAGCCACACAGGGTCCTTGAAAGGACTGAGTGGAACATCAATGGCTAAGAACTTTGTACAGAAACAATCAGTGCTCTTTATCAAGGGTCTATTTGAGGGCATTAGCTTCAGCACCAGTCCTTTCAGCATTCCGTAAGGAAGAGCACGTCACAGATGAAAGAACTCAAGTGCAGACTGGTTAAGTCATTTCTCTGTAAGCGCCTTACTTGGACAGAGACAGAAATCCAAATCAAACTGATTTCCACAAGAGGCGGAGGGGAGCAATTGGCTAAAATAAGTGAACAGTCCAAGAATGAACAGGGCTGTGGTGTTTCCAATACAACCATACCCAGTCACGCCATTAAGATTATGGAGGATCTGTTTTTCTCGCTTCCTCTCTCCCCCTCTATTCACTCAACTGTCTTGTGTTGGCTTTATTCTCTGGTAGAGTCTTCCTCAACGGTGACAAAGAAGGTTGCTAGCAGCTTCAGGTAGACATCTATTTGCTTTAGCAATGCCAAGATTTCCACTGTAAGCCCTGAAGCCAAGCTCACCGTCATGAAATTAATCTCTACCTGAATCACCCTGAGTACTGAGAGCTCTCACTGGCCAGGCCCGGGCACACACACACCATCCCTGGGAGCTAGGAGGTAAGGCCCATGTGGCTGAGGCTAGGACAGGAGTCAGGGGGGTGGGTGCTTCACTAAGAAAACCAGAGTGCTGAGTACCCAAAGAGGGAGGATGGCTAGGTGGCCAGAAACTGTGAGCCTAATTCCTCACTCTCTCCCCTGTAACAGGCCTGGTCCTACTCCTGGATAATTTCCATTACCATCTGATTCCCATTTTCCACGAACTTTTAAAGTCCCTTTGTATATGAAGCACTTTTGATTTCTTTCCTTTCCCATTTAAAGCCCTTTTCCCTCTGTTCATAAAGGCAGGGTGCTATATGCATGTGTATGTGTGTGAGCGTGTGTGTGTGTGTGTGTGTGTGTGTGTGTGTGTGTGTGCGAGCATGTATTTGTGAACATGTGTGTGGGAGTGTATGCATGTATATGTTTGCATGTGTATACATGTGTGGGTGTATTGTATGAGTGTGTGTGGACGTATATGTGTGGGCATGTATGTGTGCATGTTTGCATGTGTGTGTGTCCATGTCCGAGTGTATATGTGTGAATGTGTACGTGTGACAAAGGGAGAGGAAAGCCTGTCCACAGCCCTTCCCAAGATCACACACCCAATGAACAACCGAACCAATCGGGCTACTCAACTTTCAAGCAGATCTGTGTTGTTTGAGGATTTGGGAGGTGAAATGGGGAAGTTGTTTGTTTTGTTTTGTTATAACCCTGTATTCTCTGAGGGTTGTTGTTGTTAAGTGCTGTCAAGTCGATCCTAACCCATAGTGACCCTATATAGGGTTTCCGAGGAGCAACTGGTGAGCTTGAACCACCAATCTTACAGTTCAAACTATGAGGGTGAGGTGGGGTGAAAACACTGGCATACAGGGGCATTTGTGGGGTGTGGCTAGACACATTGGCAGGGGCTAAGCATTAAGAGTCTTGAACACTTAGCCAAGTAGTCAAGGGGCTTGCCACAGGCACTGCTTAGGTCAGTCAATGAGGGGCTCACTCTCCCTGAGGTCCTAACCATTCACTTTAGTCTGGTGGCTGTGGGATCCAAGAGCCTGAGCCTGGATCTTGAGGCTGACCCCGCTGGAGTGTGCCTGAAAAAGGCCTTCCTGCAGCCAATGGCAGCCTGCAGTCTTGAAGGTAGAGCCAGCTGAGGATCGCTGGCAGGCAAAGACAAGTGAGCATGAATACAGGCAGTCTCTCCTGCCCACTTCCTTACTCACTCCCCTGTAAAAGCCCTGGTCCTAGTTCCTGGAAATTTCCCATTATCTTTTGATTCCATTTCCCACAAACTTTTTAAAGTCCCTTTGTCTATCAGCACTTTTGATTTTTTTTTCCTCTCCTGTCTAAAGCCCTTCTCCCCCTGCTCATAAAGGCAGGATGTTGGGTGAGTGTGAATGTGTGTGTGAGTGTGTGCACGTGTTTGTTCCCACGTGTACATGCACGTGTGTGTACATGCATGTGCACATTCATGTGTGCATGTCTATGTTTGCTCCCACCTGTGTGTGAGTGCATGCACGTGCTCATGTGTGTCCACATTTGTATGTGCATGTGTGTGCATCTCTGTGTGTGCATTGTGCATGTGTGTGACTGTGCATGTGTGTTCCCATGTACACACATGTGTGTTCACATTCATGTGTGTGGTTGCACATGTGTGTGGGTATGCGTGTGAGCTCACATTCATGTTCACGCACATGTATGTCTTTTGATTATTGTGTGTTTCTGCATGCGCATGTGTGTGCGTCTCTGTGTGTGCATGTGTGTGAGTGTGCATGTTTGTGTTCCCACATGTGCATGTGTGTGTTCCCATTGTGCATGTGTGTGTGTTCACATTCATCTGAGTGGGTATGCATGTGTGTTCACATTCATGTGTACATGCATGTGTGTCTGTGTGAGTGTGTGCATGCATGTGCTCCCACATGTGCATGTGTGTTCAGTAGGATGTGGTAGAGGGTCAAGACTCCCATCTGGAGACAAAGGAGCAGCATGGAGGGGGCATTTCAGGCTGTGAGTTCTCTGGCCTCTCTCCAGCCTAAGTCCTTTGCTGTCTTTATTCACTGCCCTTCTGAGGCACATGGTAGATCTAAAGAGAGAATGGGGAGTGAGATTTAATAAGAAAGCACTGCAGGTTCAGATAAAGAAGAGATTGGAGGAAGAGGGAGAAAGGAAGGAAGGCAGAGAGAGGCAGGAGAGGGGAGGAGGAGAAGGAGGATGGTGAAAGAACAGGAAAGTCAGACAAAAGCAGGGAAGAGGACAGGCAGCTTCTGAGATGAGCGTCAACCACAGTCCTACTCAGGTTAAGTCCAAGGCTGAAGTCCTAGGAGAGCTTGTGAATGGCACCTCCAACCAGGCAGCTAGAGTGCTCGGAGCCACCACAAGAAGCAGCAGGACCATGGGAGACAGATGCCCCCTCTCTGGCACCGCCTGCCACACACACACAGGGCTCTATTCCCCTGTGGGGGTGGGGGAGGTGGGTACAGCACACGATATGTAAATGGACATGACAAGGCCCTGCCTCTCCAGCTTCCTCTCCTGTTCCTAGTTACAGGCCCCTGCCGACCTCCATGGCACCTCCATTTTAAAAGATCAGAGGGTGGACCAGAAAGGCCCTATCCCACAGCCCAGCCAGGCCCACACTAGAGAGTGGGTACTAGCAGGAGAACAAGTACAGGATGCTGGGTGGGGCTCAAAACAGGAAGCCGGGAGTCATTGCTGCCCAGCCAAGCCCAAGAGTCCTTCAGCTGCATGGGAATGTGGCAGACTACAAGCATGAATGACAATTTCTACAGAGGGTCTCCATGCAGCCTGATGACCCAGAACAGCAGGAAAGACAGGACAGAAGCTTGCCTGGCCACTAGAGACTGCCCAACATCAGAGGTAACTTCCCGCTGCCCATGGGTCTCAGAGCTTGACTGTTCACTGTTCAGAGATGCCTCTGCTCTTTGCTGCCCTCATCCACCACCTCCCCAGGAGACCTGTATGAATTGGGACCCACTTGAATCCCCCAAGGAATCTCTGGGTAGTACAATTTGCACTCAATTCCTAGGTTGAAGGTTTGAGTACACCCAGATGTACCTCAGAAGACAAGCCTGGTAATCTGCTTCCAGAAGGTCACCATCTTGAAAACTCTGTGGAACACACTTCTACTCTGCAATAAATGGGGTTGCCATGAGTCAAAATCAGCTTGAAGGCAACTGGTTTGGTTTTGCTGGGTTGAGGGGAATCCCCCAGTGCCTCTCTATCTCCCTGTCCTGTCTCCACCCCCAAACTCTGACCCTCAGCTCTGCCTCTGAGAAAGCTGAAGGAGGCTGAACTTTTGCAGCCAATTGTTTTGTAGGGTTTTTATGGGGAGGGGGGAGGGCACGGTGGCAGAATCATTATTAAAAACCATTAAAATCCCCAGACCAGAAGCTGAGACGAAATACAAGGGCAGACAGCTTCCCTCAGCCCCAGAGCTAAGGCAGGGAGAAAGGGCTTGTGTATCTGCCAGTCTATAATGTGACTCACCATTCAGGATGGGGCATAATCCTTGCTCCCTTACGTTTCTGCATCTCTAGAACCGGCTGCTCCATGAATTTTACATCAGGTTCATCAAAGGCGGGAGTCAGACTGTAGATGCTACAAGCCTGTGCTAAGGTATGTGTAAATGTGAGAGTGTATGTGTGTGCATGTGTGTATGCCTATACACGAAAGCATGCTTATGAAAATATGAGAGTGTATATGTGCATTCTACAAGTTGTACACTCTGACAGTGCCCACCCCTGCATGCCCATGTATCCACACCCTAACCACACACACACACACCACTGTGGCTAGTACTCAGACAAGAGACACACACTCCCAGTCTCACCGTGAGCACCCCAGTGACCCTCTGAGGACTTACCTCACTCAGTGCAAACCTCTGGGTGAGCATAGTCAACAACCATATTCAGACACACACCCTGCCTTGGCCCCAACCACACTGCAGACATCCCTATCTCAGGGCCAGGGCTCACACCATTGAGCACATAGAGCACACACAGGGCCATCCAAGGAATGCTCTCATTGTCTTCACTTTCTGTCAACAGTCTACAGAGCACGGGTATGTGGATCCTCTGATTTATTCCTCAAATAGCCCCGAGAAGTGGTAAAACTATTACCGTTTACTACAAGGAGACGAAAGCTCCCAGAAGCTGAGAGGCCTTTTTTTAAGGGTCATGTAGGCTCTGTGTAGCCAAGCTGGGCCTGGACACCTGCCTGTCTGGTCCTGAGCATTCTGCTTATTTCCATGGTTTGTCACTAGCCCACACAACACCTCTGTGTGAACTAAGAAAAGGAGCCCCTCCAGGCAGACTCGGTCCTGGTGCCACTTCAGCCACCAGAGCATGGGCTCCCATCAGACCTCACTTAGCCCCTTGCTGGGCATCTATGGTACCTCACAGCCTGAACAACCGTACAGCACACAGCAGCCCCACTCTTCCTCCTTGCAACCTCTCTCACCTGCACACCTCTTTCTTGCATCCCAACCACCCCTGAAGCAGAGACCTTTTCCTTGACTTTGACCAGGAACCCATGGCTCTGAGATGCAGGGTGCTCGGAAGGCTTTTCCTGCAGGAAGCATCCCATGGACATGGGACCAAACTCTCTAGGGGCCCCTGCTTCCCCCTGACCCCCAGTGGCTTCCCTTCCTCCCCCTGCAGCCCTGAGGTTAGCCACACAGAGGCCCCCTTGGCTCTGACTCCCTCCCTCCCTTGGTTTCTGGGGCTCCGCATGCTGTTGGTAAATAAATCGAGGGCAGCGGGAATAATATACCTGTCAAACAGCAGCCAGCTTCCAATTTCCGCTGTCAGCCCTGGCGGGCCCGCCAGCTGAGCCTACTGACATGCTGCCACAAGCAATACATTTCCTGAGGTCTGGTGGTGGGGAGGGGCCATCACCAAGAATTCCCCCAACCAGTGTATGTTTCAGGGCAGACCTGAGGAAGAACTTCCAGATGAAAGACTTGATAGAGGACTGCTGGCAAGTAAGCAGGAAGATTCTGCCATCTGTCTTGGATAGCAGGAGAGGCAGAGGAATGAGCAGGATGGCCCTTTGGATCTCCCTGCATAGGAAGGGATCAAAAAGGGTCCTTGTACCTATGCCCATATAAGGAGATACCCATCTCTGGTCCTTACTGATCAACGGACAAAACCATATGAAATTCCAAATCTGTTGCCATCAAGTCGGTTCTGTCATGGTGACCCCGTGTGTTACAGAGTAGAACTGCCCCATAGGGTTTTCTTAGCTGTAATCTCTATGGGGAGTCTTGGTGTCATACTGCAGGATAATCACTGGGCTTTGAACCACAAGCTCAGGGTTCCAACTCACCAGTTATTCCTCAGAAATCTATACAAGGTCACTATAAGTCAGAACCAATTTGATGACACTTAACAATATCAGCCATCTCCTCCAAGCACCGAGCACATGAGGAGCATGGTGGCTTTGCAGGATAAGCACTGGACTTCAAACTATAAGGTCGGCTGTTCAAGCCCATCAGTTGCTCCAAGGGAGAAAGACGAGGCTTTCTGCTCCTGTAAATATTTAGAACCTCAGAAACCCTACACAGAGTGGCCATGAGTTGGAATTGGCTCAATGGCACTTAGCAACCTGTGCCCGCAGGTGAGGTCTCCCTCCACATATAGACCATCAGAGATGGAAGCAAGCTTGACTCCCATTTACTCTTGACTCTCATTTTCCCAGAGGAGGAAATGAAGGCCAAAGAAGGTTCAGGACCTCCTGAAGAAGTGAGGCATGGTGAGTGGCCCAGATGGGTGATCTTTGGCAAAACACTTGTCCTTGCTAAGACTCTGTCATACGATCACCATTGGGAGTTTTTCTTTTTTTTATTGCTGTACCCCAGTGCCAAGAATGACAATGTTGTTGAGTGGTGTCGAGTCGATTCCGACCCATAGTGACCCTGAACAGGGTTTCCGAGGCTGTAAATCTTTATGGGAGCAGAAAGCCTCATCTTTCTCCCATGAAACAGCTGGTAGTTTCGAACTGCTGACTTTAAGGTTCGCAGCCCAATTCATAACCACTACGCTACCAGTGCTCCTTTAAGAATGACAATAGGTACTCAATAAGCATATTTTCATGAATGCATGTAAAATACTTAGTAGGTGCTCATTAAATGGTGTTCTTTTTGTTTTTGCTAGTTGCCATCAAGTCTGTTCTGATTTATGGTGACCTCATGTGCAACAAAGCAAAATGTTGCCCAGTTCTGCACCGTCTTCACAAATGTTGGGAGACTCAAGTTCATTGTTGCAGTCGCAGTGTATTTTTGAGTGCCTTCCAGCTTAGGGGGCTCATCTTCCAGTACTGTATTGTACAATAGTTTATGGTAATCCATAGGGTTTTCATTGGCTAATTTTTGCTAGTACATCACCAGGCCTTTCTTCCTAGTTTCTCTTTGTCTGGAAGCTCTAATGAAATCCATCCACCATGAGTAAATTAGAAATACCATTGGCATAACTTCCAACATTTTAGCAACATACAAGCTACCACAGTACAACAAACTGGCCAATTAAATGGAAGCCAATGTGACTCAAGAGCATAGCAGAGCTCACACAGAACCCAGGTTTCCTGACTACTGGTACCGGGGCACCTGCCATTTCTTCTCTGTCTCACCTGTGTGCTATGTCTCACCTTGTCCAAACACAGCCCCTAACCTCTTCTTGATGAAAACAAAACCAAACAAGTTGCCATGGTGTCAACCCAACTCAGGTGACCCTATGTGCTCCACAGTGATGGATTTCGTGGAAGTAGATCTTTCTTTTAAGGCACTTTTGGTTGAAGGCGAATCTCCAACCTTTAGGTTATCAGCCAAGCACATTAACAGTTGACACCATCCACGGACTCCTGACCTCTCCTTGGGGAACCCATAAATGGGCAGGAAGGTGGAAGTCTGCCCATGAAGGCAAGGGGAGACCTGAGCCAAGTGCCCCAACCCCCGGCCCTCCTGCCACCATCCTGGAGAGCAGAAGCGGAGCTGGCAGCGACCAGAGCACATTTGTTTCCATGTGGTGCAGAGGAACCAAAATAAACACAAACAAATTTGGAAACACAGGCTCGGGTGGGCTGGGCCCCTCTCTGCCCTCCCTGCTGAGTTGCTGCTGTTTGCTTATGGCTCTGAGGATGAGTAACTCCCTGCCACCCACTGAGATGGGAAGCGTCCCAGCAATCCCGGGGGTGGGGGAGACTGGAGACCCACATTCTTGCTCCTAGCTCTGGGGCCCTAATGCTTTTTGGGGAAAGGCCTTCCCTGACTGTGGCTTTGTGAATTAGGTCAGCCCCAGGTCAACATATGAGTCCCTCGGCTGGCTGCACATTCAACCAAGGGGCTCAGTGATGGGTGATCAGTGGGTGGGCAGTCAAGGACATCCTTTAAAGCCATGGAGGGTTCTGACCACTGGGGAAGGTGGGCTGGTTAAAGGGTTGTTCTGTTTGTGCTGAGGCCATGTGAGTTAAATGGAGCATGGGGTTCCCCACACAGCTTTCACTCAGACAGAGCAGAGATGCTAGCCCAGCCTCCATGTCTGGCTGCTCCTTACGTGCAGGGATGCTTCCTCCATGTGAGTTCCCACACCATGGTGCTCCCCAGTCCTGTTCACCTTCTTCTTCCTCTCACACACAGTCTGAAGCTAGACACTGCCCAGGAATTGCAGTGAGCCTTGTTAGGGCGCCCCGATGTGGTAGAGGAAGCAGATGTCGAGGCAGTAGCCTGCACGTCTGTAGCACCATGCACCCACCTTCTTCACTCAGTGGGATACACCCACATCGATTGGACAGGAGCAGGTAGGGAGTTCCAACCTGACCATACATGTGCCCTTGAGGGACTCCAGGAAAGGAATCCCTCATCAAACATAGAAGCCACAAGTCCCACATACTTCTCTGTCCTCACCTCATCCCCTCCCTGAATGAGCACACACATAAAGTCAAATGAAAGTTTAAAAAGAGGAGGATCAGGGCTAGATGAAAGAGGATCCCAAACATGAAAGAGAAAACTGTGCGTGCTAGAGCACGTTGTACATATCTGTGATTCACAAAGATGGCGTGTGTGCTTCAGTGAAGCTCTGGGAGTGGCAATTCTCTTCAATGAAGTGCCCCTGTCCTCCTGGAAACCTCTCCAGTCACCCCAGTCCTGGTCTTTCTCCTAGGCAAGTTGCATAGCATCCGCACCACATCTGGTTGTAAACTTTAGTTGAAACACTCTCTCCAGTCTTCAAGTGAATTTTTCAGGAACACATAATACACATGTGTGCAAACACAGATGTGGTTCTCTACAAACTCATATGCACTCACAGAAGAGCGCTCTGCCTCCTGCCTTGGGGAAGCATATCATGTATTCCCGTTATCCCATCTGTCTACTGTGGTGTGAGCATCGTCAATCCTGGGACTGTGGGGGATTGTGGGCACAGATGAGGCAGACAGACAGACCTGAGTTTGTGTCTTTTCCCTGACAAGCTCTGTTGCTGCTGTTATTAAGTGCTGTCAAGTGAGTTCCAACTCATAGTGATGCTGAATAACGGTTCCAAAGAGCGGCTGGTGAGTTTGAACCACCAACCTTATGGTTAGCAGTCCATGCTTATTCTACACTAGGACTCCAAAAACTCGCAGCAGTGACCATGAAGGAACTCGAACCCTGAATCATCTGATCCAAAATGAGACGTGTCCGACAAGCTCCAGCTGTGCACTTTTAAGCAAGTCCCCCGCTCTCTTTGTGCCCTGTCTATGAGATACTACTTGTAGGAGCTATCTCACAGGGCTGTGAGGATTGAATGAGATTGTGGAGCCTGATATACAGCATGGAGTTAGCGGTGGCTAGTTCTGTTGCCATCCTTTCATAAAGGGTACAGAAGACAATGTAGATGGTGGCAGCTCAAAAATCCAGCTGATTCCAAATTGTCCCATTAAAAGTTTGGAGTGCCGTGTGGGCCATGTGATCCTCATCTTCACAACAGGACAGGAGACGCCTAACAGGCTCTGTCTTACAGGGACCTGGGACATACTTAGGACAGTGGACAGCACCAAATCAACTGGTTCTAGCTTCCTCTGAGCCCTTCGTCATGCCCAACATAGCCACATAGCTCTGGAGAGTCTTGCTGTCCCTCACCCACACACATACACCATGTGGCATTTATTGGACCCTGAGAATGAATGTGAGGAGCTGGGGTGTATCTGGAAGACAGGGGCATCTCTGATGCCAAATATCAGCTTCCCACAGAGTTCTGTCGACCATGGGCTATGGTTAGCAAAAGCAGACCCAGACTGAGATGTCTGTCCCAGCCAGAGATTCCTTGACAGCCCAGCCCTTCTCAAGCTCCAAGTCAGTTTTGGTGCACACATATGGTATACACATGGGCAACTAGACTAGACAGAACCGAGTCTAGTTCTTAATCTAGAGACAACAGCCAGTCTTCAGTGAAGTTCATGAATACCCACAAATAATGGGCAAAACTGTAGGTGTTATGCACACATGCTTATGGACAGACATGTGCACATCTGTGCCTTTGCATAAGGCATTTATCAGTTTCCCAAAAGGATCCAAGACCACAGAAAATTTAAGAGTTATTATTTTTCACTCTTAGTTCAACCTGCAGTTAAGAAAAAGAAGGTCCCTCATAGTCCAGCCTTCTGGGGACAGCTTCACTTCAGCTAGAGCTGCAAAGATGACCCCAGGACTGCCCTCGTGGTCCACACAGGACTGAGCTGGTCCTCTGCCTCTCTCTTTCTGGAGTGATAGCCTCACCCCTACAGTGGAGGGTGGGCCCTCTCATCACCCACTCTGCCAGACACTTGTGATGGGCAGGAAGGAAGCACTCCTGCTGAGACCTCCACCCTGCCAGCTGTCCAGCTCAGGGAGCAAGGCCAAAAAAGCAGGCATGCTGTGCGGCTGGGCGCCCTCACACACCTGCCTCGACAGCCCTCCCAGCCCCACCTGCTTTGGAGACTGATGACTTTATCTCCCTGGGACAGAGAGATGCGTCTGACTGCAGTGATGATGACTGGGGCTGAACTCCTCTGTCAGCAGGCTCCCTGGGGAGGGATGGAAGCGATGGTATCACTGTGTGTGTCAGTCAATCGGGAACTGAGGCTCTGGGCTGCCCTCCCCTTGTCCTGCTCCCCAATGCTGCCTGAGCTCACCCTGGCTTCTGGGGAATTGAGGGGCTGGAAATATCCCACATACCTTGGAGCCCTGGAGAAACAAGCAGATAAGAAAAAGCTCACCCAACTCAAGTCCTGCATGCTCAATGCTCCCCACCCAGAGAAAGATAGCCAGAAACCCAAGAAGTCTAACTGTGCTGACTGCCCTCTATTCCTGACATTCTGGAAGTGTCAGCAGTTTGAGAGTGGAGGACACATCTGGAAGAGAAGGGACACATCTAGATTGTGCCTATGGTCACCTCAGGGAACATCATTGCTCCTCTTCGTGCTCCCCTCATGCTGGCTCTCACAGCTGGGTTCGCCTACTTCTTCCCAGTGCCTCCTCACTTCTCCCCTTACGACCACTCCAGACAGTCAGGGTCTTGGGTCACAGTTCCGAGTGGGACAGGGCCCAAGGATCCTCCTCCGGGTAAAGGAAGAAAAGATCAAGGAGTAGGGTGAGTTGGAGACCCAGGCCCACACATGTGGGCAGCCCAGCTCCCCTCCTTGACTGTGTTCCTGGCAACAAGCCCAGAGCTAAGGGGACAGCCACACCTCCAAGGCTTGGAGTGATTGTGAGTCAGACAGGAAAGGACCCGAAAGATCACCTGGGCCTCTTATTGGAGACACCAGATAGGGTGACCAGAGACAGGACCTGCTGACTTCAGCCAGATCCACTGCTACAGCCAGCAACGTTCCCCTGGAGAGGCACCACAGAGCTGCCTATGTGCCTCTGGTTCTCTGCTTTGTGTCCTACACCCCACCTCACACCAGCAGGCACTGTGGCTCCTCCTCTCCCCACATCCTTCTTCAGCCCACCCAGTGACCAGCCCACAGGGAGAGGATGCAGAGAACTCAGGAGCCTGCCTCTGCCAGATTCTACCCTGGGCTGTGGCATGCCCTACCACCTGTGCCCCTCACCTCCTCCCCACCATGGTCTCAAGAATACTTGCCAACTGTGACCTCTGAGCCTCAGTTTCCTTACTGGATTGTGAAATTGTTGTAAGAATACATGCAGAGAAGTTGGCATATCCCAAATAAGCATTGCTATTGTTGTAATTCTCTCAGCACAAGGAACCAGGACCACACTTGGTCCACTCCAGGTAAACCTCATCAGCACTGAGTCTAGGACAGCTCCTATACCTTCAGCCCAGGCTGCAAATAGAAAAGCTGCTTAGTTCAGAGACCACAGAGATGGGGGAGTCTGAAAAGTGGGCTGGTCCCAAAGTATCTTTTTCCATTGTTCCTGGGCTACACTATAGAACATGAGCACCGAGATTCAGAAATCACCCACTCTCATGCTACCTTTCCCTTTTAACAGGAGAGGAAACTGAGGCCCAGAGAAGAGCAGTATCCCCCAGTGGGCTGAGACCACAGTCCCCGGCTCCTGGTCCAATGCTCTGTCTACTTCCCTGAGCTACCTTCTTCACCCACTGTCCTGGGGCTCTGGGTTTTTCCAATTCAGAATATCAGAGAGGTTGTTGACAAGAGAGGTTCTAGGAGAAGACAGTAAACAGGAAAATGGAGCAAGAGGATATAGGAGGAGTGTCTCCACTCTAGAGGCAAGTAGTATGGGTGTGATTTTCCAGCCCCAATCCTTCCTGTACAGAAAATAGCCATCCCCCCAACTCAGTCCCACACAGAAACCTTTACCCGGAAGCCAGGCAGGTGAGGGAGGCAGGTATGCAAGAGTACAGTAGACCCTATATGTTATTTCATGGGGTTATAGGAAAGTGGGGGCATTTACATCAAGAGGGAGATGCAGGTTGAAGAGTGGCTCCAAGAACACCAACACCAACCCTGAGGAGGAAGCACCAACAAAGAAACAATAAATCTGTGAAATGGGTGCATCCCACTGCCCCAGAGAGGCATGGGCTCACTCCTGTCCCCTGCTCTGCTCATCTCCACCTGCTCCAGAGAGGATTGGACCCTGTCTGACCCCCTGAGTCAGACTCAGGGAGGTCTTCATGACCTAGGAAGTAGAGACAATGAAGAACTTGACATATGCCAGACATTTCACAGGCCCAGCTACGGCAAGAGCTCAGGCAGGAATATGGAGCAGGAGTCCCCACCTTCTCCTCCTCATGGCACACTTAGAAAATGAGAGTTTAGCCTTGCCAGGGGGTTGCTGAGCCACCAGAACCTGGGCATGAACGACTGGTCTGCTCACACCACTTGGGGAAGCTTTGGTGTGGCAGTCTTTCACTACCTTCCTGCCATGACCAGCTCAACAGACTGGATCTTAGTGTATTTACCTATAAAATGATCTTTTTGATGACTGTTACTCTTGAAAAAAAACACACACACAACAAGAATGATTGTATGAATTTCCTAGGGTTGCTGTAACAAACTACCACAGTTTGTCATAAAAAGGGGACCATGGTGATGTGGTGGGTTTAGCATTGGACTGCTAACCACAAGGTTGGTGGTTCAAACCCATCAGCCATTGCTCCACAGGAGAAAGGTGAGACTCAAAGATTGACAGTCTTAGAAACCCTATGGAACCATTCTACTCTCCTACAAAGTCGTTATGCATTAGACTGGGGCAGTGGGTTTCATTTTGGGTTTGGTTGGCTTAAAACAACCGAAATTTATTATCTCGAAGTTCCGGAGGCTGGGAGTCTGAATCCAGAGTGTTGGAAGGGCCATGCTATCACCAAAGCCTCTTCCAGTTTCTGGTGACTAGGCATTACTTACTTGAACACATGGCCTTCTCCTCTCTACTCTGTATCCCCCGGGTGTGGATTTTATAAGAGCATTTGTCACTGGATTTAGGGATCACCTAGATAATCCAGAATGGTTACATCTTGAGATCCTTAACATAGTTACATTTGAAAAAGCCTTTTATCTAAATTAGGGCACATTCACAGGTTCTGGGAATTAGGACCCAGATATATCTTTTTTGGAGGCCACCATTCAGCCTACTACAATGATCTCAGTTGTTCAAAACGCTAGGAATGGAGTTGGAAGCATAGGTGGAAATTGGAGCATTATCCCTACCCCTCTCCCTCTCCTGCTTCTTACTCCCCATGCTTTCTGCCTTCTCTCTTTCATGGAAGGACATCTCCAAGGAGGCACTAGGCATCTAGGTCCCCTCTGCCACTGCCACTGTATCTGAGGCCCTTCCCTCTCTTCCTCACAGTTCCTAGCTGCTCCAACAAGGTGCATAGCCATAGTCCCAGGGCCCCAGGGCTCATCCTGCTGCCGGCTCTCACACAGTTGCTCACTGGGTAGAGTTGTGGAGGAGCACGCCACAGAGCTTTTCATCTTGATGCTGGGGTCTCTGAGAATCAAGGAGAAGGAGAGACCATGGGGTAGCTGTGAATGGCGATGTGAGATTCCAGGGAGCGGTCAATTCCAACTCATAGCGACCCATGTGTTACAGAGCAGAACTAAGCCCCATGAGGTTTTCTTGGCCATGATCTTTCAGAAGCAGTTCACTGACCTTTCTACTGCGGAGCCCCTAAGTGGATTTCAACCTCCAACCATTCAGTTAGCCGTTGATAACAAAATGCTGGTGCTATGCAGAAGACCGCGAAAGTGTGTGTTGTTGTTACTTGTTGTCATCGAGTCCGTTTTACTCATAGTGACCCCATTTGACAGAATAAAACTACTCCATAAGGTTTTATAGCAAATTTTTATGGGAGCAAATCACCAGATTTTTCTCCTGCAGAGTCATTGGGTGGGTTCAAACTGCCAACCTTTTGGTTAGCAGCCGAGTGCTTAGCTCAGCTTCTCCAGGTCTCCTTAAAGGACTGTAAACTCGCTCAGTGCCAATGAGTTGATTCTGACTCATACTGACTCTACACAGAGTTTACAGAGCAGACAGCCTCATCCTTACCCCATAAAGCAGTTGGTGGACTTGAACCCTTGACCTTGAGATTAGCAGCCCAATGCCAAATCCACAGCACCACCAGGGCTCCTTCAAAAGCATGTTGTTGTTGTTGTTGTTGTTGTTGTTGTTATATTTAAGTGCCATTGAGTCAGGACTGATCTATACTAACCCTGTTATAGGGTTTCCAAGGAGTGACTAGTATGCTTGAACCACTGACCTTGTGATTCAAACAACTATGCAGTCCAGCACATTAACCCACAGTGCCACACCAGGACTTCTCAAAGGCGTGTAGGCCTCTGACATGTGATGAAATCTGTAAAGAACATTCTGTAAATTCCTCTGGAAGGTAATGGTAAGCCGAGACGAGCGGACAACATCTCCTACTTTAGCCAGTCCATGGATGCAGAAATGAGAGACACAAAGCCTGTCGGGAGGACAGGCTTGGGGATTCAGCCAGTATGATGCTGGGAAGAGGCGGGTCTGGACCAGTGTAGGAAAAGGTGACAGGGAGCCGCAGAGTGAGGGTGGAGGCAGGATAACTGCAGTGGGGGGAGAGAAGGGAGTCCCCCAAGGGTAGCAATCTAAGGTGGGCTGCTTTGCACCAAACCTAGAGCACAACATTGCAGCTGATGGCAGGCTCAGCCCCCTGCCAGACGCTGGGTAAGCTTTGAGCTGAACCACTCACCCAGAAGGTGTTAATTGAGCTGATTAATTGAGCCAATTACTTCAGACTCCCAGGAGGGCTGGGAGCAAGCCTGGTTCCCGGGGGCCAGGTGTGAGGTTGTAGAGTGGGCTGACAGAGGAAGCTGGGCTCTGAGGGGCTGGGACTGGGCGCTGCACCCCAACTTGCAGCCTATACAGCCTCAGGACGGAGGATCAATGGGGACGCCACCAAATGAGATGTGTCCTACTGGACATACAGTTGTGCCTGGAACAGTTGTGGGTTCCCAGGACAGGAAGGGGATGCACAGAGCTAGGGAATGAACCTACCAAGAAATAAATTTCCCTTTCCTGATTCACCTTTTGCTAATTTTGAGGTGAGAATGAAAGTGAGAGGGAGTGTGAAATGAGAGTTGTCATGGACAACATTTAGGACCTGCAGGAACAGCCCATCCCTTCCTGGCCTTTCGCTTGGCCACCCTGAGAGACAAGCCCCACTGTTGTTGTGGCCATTTTACCAACAAAAAAATCTGAGGCTTAGGGGGGTTGCTCTGAACCAAGGTCACACAGCTGAGAAATAAACCAGTCAGGATCCAAATCCAAGTCCTGCAGCCTGTGTGCAAAAGGCCCCACGTACACTGTCTACAGATGTGCAGTGGCGCTTGGGAGCCAATGAGTTTGAAACTGAACTTGAGTTCAAATGAGTGTTGAGACCCTGCCGTGACTGAGCTGGCCCAGCTCTATGTGTGCAGGGTCAGGGGACAGTGGGAGAAGGGAATCCTCTCCTTGCACCTCTCCACATTCCTGGGATGTAGATGTTAGGCTGCACCACTGGCCTATGCCCAGCTGAAGGCCAAGAATAGTGCCCGAGCCAGAGGGAAGGAAACTCATGTCTTCATGATGGGTCGAGCTGAGAGAACTGAGTTGTTCTTCCAGGTGGCTGACTTCTCTCCATCCCACCACTACCAAAGCCCACACCAACATCCTGGCTGCCTGATGGTGAACATTTCTTCCATCCACTCCTGCACCTTTCCAATCTGTCTCCACAATGGAGCCAGACGGGGCTTTAAAACGCAAATCTAATCACAATCCACTTTTGGTTTGTTGTTGTTGTTGTTGAAATTCATGTCTCTTTGGTGGTGGTTGTGTACCATCTAGTTGATTCTGACTCATAGAGACTCTACTTAGGGTTTCCAAGGCTAGTGTTCTTTATGGAAGCAGAACGTTTCATATTCCTCCCTAGGAGCAGCTGGTGGATTCAAACTGCTGGCCTTGTAGTTGGCAACCCAACCCACAACTCACTATGCCACCAGAGCTCCTTTATGTCTCTTTATCTGGGTAATAAAAGCTATACTTATTTCAGGGCTAAAAAAGTGCTTTACTTAAAAAAAAAGATGAGCTTTATTGAAGTATTACTTATATAGTGAAATATCAATGAATTTTGATAAATATATAAACTTATATAATGATCACCCCCACCAAAATACTTCTATCTCCCCAGAAAGTTCCCTCATATTCTTACCTTGCCAGTCCCTCCGCCCCTCCCCATGTCTTCCACCCTGGTCAATCACTGATTCTGATTTCTGCCATCATAAAGTCATTTTGCCTTTTCTAAAGGTCCAGATAAATAGAACCATAGAGTCTATAGTTTCTCATGTCTGACGTCTTTCAGTCAGCATAACATTTTTGAGATTCGTCTATGCTGCTGCATCAGTTGTTTCTTCCTTTTTATTGTCTATAGTATTAAACTGATAAACTTTGGACTGCTAATCACAAGATTGGTGGTTCAAGCCCACTAGTCACTCTACAGGGGACAAAGCAGGCTGTCTGCTGTCATAAAGATTTTAAATCTCAGAAACGGTATGGAGTAGCTGTACCCTGCCCTATAGGGTTGGTATGACTTGGAATCAACTGGACAGCAGTGAGTGTATATTAAATTGCTTGGACTTCCCACAGTTATGTATCCCTCTAATAGTTCATGGACATTTAGGTTGTTTTCAGTTTAGGGAATCACATAAATAAAGCTGATGTGAACATTTGTGTTCGAGTCTTTTTGTGAACATATATTTGTACTTCTTTGGGGTAAATATTTTGGAATAGAATCATAGATATAGTGCCTACACATTTTAATATTATAAGCAACTGCCAAACTGGCCCTTTGGATACATCTTGAAATCCATCAGCTTGGCCTTAATGCCATGCATGCTCTGGCTCCACTTTCTGTTCAACCTCATCTCTTTCTATTCCCTTTCCTCTTGCCTACTTCATGTCTGTTCCTTTTGAGCACAGGGCCTCTGCAATGTGTTACTTCCTCTGCTTGAAGACTTCCCCGCCCTTCTGTTCTTCAGGTTTCATCCTCACTTTCATTCCTCCGGAGAGCCTTTCTCCTCATCCCACCTCTGTCTGTATGAGATGCTCCTTGTACCCGCCACAGTGCTGATTACTAGTGGGCTGTATGATTATGTGTTTACTATCTGTCTCTCCCACTCTCCTATAGGCCCTGTGAATGCAGAATCATGTCCTCAGGTCCTCTGTGCCTGGTATAGTGCCTAACACATAGGAGGTACTCAATAGCTATTTCCGGAGATTAAATGAAGGAAGCTGAGCCCCAAGGCCCACAAATCTAATACAGGGCTCCCAAGCCCTGCTGCAAAGCCCAGGCAGCCAGATTGAGTAGTGATCCTACTACAGCTTCAAGGGCAGGGAAGTAGAGAGGAGGGAAGGCAGAGGAAGAAAGAGGATGACTCACCCAGCAAAGGGAGAGCAAAATGCAACTCAGCAGCTTCTTGACCTTTCATTTGTGTGGGAGTAATACTCCAGCCCTAATGAACTGGGAGGAGGGCAATTACATCCTCGTAGAGTAGGGGGTGTCTTCATTAGCTAGTGCTTCTTTAACAGTAATACCACAAGTGGATGGCTTTAGCAAGTAAAAACGTATTCCCTCACAGTTTAAGAGGAGGCTGTACTCCCAAACTAAGGGCGCCAACTCTAAGGTAAGACGTTCTCTCTCTGTCAGTTCTAGAGGAAATATTTTCTTTCAACATCTGTGAGGCCAGCATCCCTTGGAGATCTCTGTATGTCTTGGCATCCATCTTCCTCTGGGTCTGGGATGTTCACACCATGGGACCCTGGGCCCAGGGATGCGTTTGGCTCCCAGCCATTATTTCTTGGTGGTACTGAGATCCCTCTGGGCTCTGCTGGTTTCCCTCTCCTTTCGTCTCTTGTGAGATAAAAGGTGATGCTGGCCACACTTCAGGGACACTCCTCTTACATTGAATCAGAGCTCTGACCTGGTTTAGAGTGTTATGTCACACCCTAATCCCCTTATATCAGATCAGTGCTGATCACATCAGATCACGTCTTGGGGAATGGTTACATCATTATGTAACTGACAAACCACTGAGAATCATGGCCCAGCCAAGTTGACACATCTTTTGGGGACACTGAATTCAATTCATGACAGGGGAAAACAGTTGTTTGGGTCCGTGAGCAATAAAAATGATAGATTTCTCAGGCTCAGAAAGAAGGCATGTTGCTGACCCCCTTCCCACCCCCAGGCCCTACCACCAAGCCAAACCCACTGCTGCAGTAGCTGTTTTAAAGATACCCTCCTTCCCAAGCTTCACAGTGGCTATCCCCCACCACCACCATAGGAAGGCTCTGGAGGGAAGGTAGCATCCACCCAGAAGGGTAGTATGGAAGCAAAGGATCAGGATGGGACAGGTCAGGAACATGGCTTCCTTGACCTCATCCCACAGGACAAGAAGCAGCTGGAAGGAGGGAGGGGTTCCTTGGACCTAAGCAAAGCACAGCCAGAGGGCATTCTCAAAAATCTCTTTTCCTACCTGTAGAAGTCAGACTCACAAAGATGGGGTGGGGGAGACCCAAAAGCAGATTATAAGTAGGTGGCATCTGTTAGAGGTGGGATTCACTGTGAGGGGCTGACTGAGAACTGCCATCCATGTAGCCTGACTCAGTGAGGCAATTCCCTGGCCCTAAGCAAGGAGACTAAGGAGCTCTGGTAGCGTAGTGGTTATTAATCAGGCTGTGAACTGCAAAGTCAGCAGTTCAAAACTACCAGCTGTTCCGTGGAAGAAAGATGAGGCTTTCTGCTCCCATAAAGATTTACAGCCTCGGAAACCCTGTACAGGGTCGCTATGAGCCGGAACCGACTCCACGGCACATTACCACCACCAAACAAGGAGAGTGGAGGGGGTCTGAAGGTCTGGCTCAGCCAAAAGTACTCTTGGATGCAATACTCCTTCCAGAACCATCATCTAGAGTTTGTCTTCTTAGCATGTTATGCTTTTGCTTCATGTTGATCAGATGTCCGTCCATATTTGTGTAACTTCTACTTTGTGTAGGCATGGGTGGTTTTCTGCAGAGTCTGAGCTGGTGGATCACCTGACCCCCTAGTATCTACCCAAGATAAAGCATGGTAGTAGAGAGGGTCCTGCCTCCAAGGAAGGGGACGGCTCATAGAGGGACTGATGAGGATGAGAGACTAAGGACCCAGAGCCCAGGGCTGTTCATGGGTCTCACCATTTCTCTGAATTTTTCAAGCGTAGTCACTAATGTCAGGGGTACAGGCTGGGAACAGCAGCAATGTGAATGATTAAAAGTGTGGAATTCAGGCAAATCATCACCACACAGAATCTGAAAATGGGAAGAGAGGTGGTGGTTATGTGCCGTGAAGTCAGTTCGACCCATCGTGACCCTGCATAGGGTTTCTGAGGCTGTAAATCTTTACAGGAGCAGAAAGTCTCATCTTTCTCCCACAAAACAGCTGGTAATTTCGAACTGCTGACTTTGAGGTTAGCAGCCTGATTCATAACCACTATGCTACAAAAGCTCCTTTTGGTACATAATAGATATTCAAAAACTGGTAGTTAACAATATGAATAAATCCTAAATTTGTAATGTATTCCATTTGTGTGTAGTTCTCAAAAATGTTTATGAGACACTTTCATATTTAGTATCTTATTTAATCCTTATAATGATCCTGTAAGTACATAGGACAAACACTTGTTACTTGCCATCAAGTTAGCACCGACTCACTGTGATCTTGTATACAGAAGAATGAAATGTTACCCAACCCTACACCATTTTCATAAATCTGTTTGAGTCCATTGTTGCAGCCACTGCATATTTTGAGTGCCCCTAAATCTAGTGATTTGGACATATTGTCCGGAGGAAATAGTCGCTGGAGAAGGATGTCATGCTGGGTAAGGTGGAGGGTCAGAGAAAAAGAGGAAGACCCCTAACGAGATGGATTGGCCAGGTGGCATCATTGATGGCGTCAAGTGTAGCAGCGTTACTGAGGTTGGCCCAGGATCGGACATTGTTTCGTTCTGCTGTGCATGGGGTCTCTATGAGTCGGTTCTGACTCGATGGTACCTGACAACAACAACAAAAATCTAGTGAGATTCAGATAATATTCTATTTTGATCCTGATAATATTCTATTTTGATAATATTCTATGTCAGATAATATTCTATTTTGATCCTGATTTTTCACTGACTAATTTTTGGAATTAGATTGCCAGACCTTTCTTAGGTTGTCTTAGATGGATACTCCAGGCTAGAAACAGCAGCAATGTGAATGATTAAAAGTGTGGAATTCAGGCAAATCATCACCACACAGAATCTGAAATCTGTCCATCATGGGTGACCTTGCTGGTATTTGAAATACTAGTGGCATAGCTTCCAGCATCATTGTTGTTGTTGTTGCTAAGTGCCATTGAGTCGGTTCTGACCCATAGTGACCCTGTTAGGGTTTCCAAGGAACGACTGCAACATGCAATCCCCCACAGTACGACAAACATTACTAACCCCATTTTACAGATGAGATCATTGAGGCCCAAATGGCTAAAAGAAATTGTGTGATTTCCACAAGGCTATTGAATTCTGGTGTGGCACTATGGGATAAGCATGGGACTGCTAACATAGCAATAAGTACATAGAAACTTCAGCATTAAAACCTCCTGACTTTGTCCCCTCTGGACTTTCATTTTGCCATGAAAGTCCCTGTCTGATGAGATTCCTTGGGTTCAGGGTGCTCCACTTTAATTTCTGAGGTTCTGTCCTCCCAAATGAAAAAAAGACTGTGGGAAAGCACAGATATCACACATCCCCTGGGAGACTGGGGCAGAGGCTACAGCTGGCTTTGGTGTTGAGGCAACTTTACCTCAAAGAAGTTTGGAAGGGGGATTCACAGGACCAAAGATAAGGAAGACAACACCCACTGGTGGGAAAGGGAAAGACAGTAACCCTAGACTAGTCCTTCTCACAGGATCTCCAGTGGGAGATCCTTATAAAACAGATGAATTATAGGTGGGCCTGAGAGAGCCATTGGGCATCGGTTCTTCCCCTAGCAGAAATTGGAAAGTGAGTTAAAATCCTTCCTGTCAAATGCCAAATACCTGAGAAAGATACAAGGGCACAGGAGTGCATTCATTGTCTGTTGCTGTGTACAAATCCCTCAAAAGCATAGTTGTTGTTGTCCAGTCAGTTCCAACTCATGGCAGCCCTGTATAGGGTTTTTCAGAAGCAGCTGGTGAATTTGAATCATGAACCTGGTGGTTCAAACTGACCTTTCAGTTCAAACTGACCTTTCAGTCCAGTGCATAGTGGCTTCAACAACAACAACAAAAATATTTATCTCAATTTCTGTGGAACAAAAATTTGAGAGGAATACAAAACAGTAAAGGCAGTCCGACTGTTACAAGAACATACAGGTGGCCTGCCCAGGAGACATCAAGGCAAGTGGTCGGGTCCTCTCAGTGCAAATTCTCTTCCAAGACTAAGATGCAAGGGAAATATACGCTTTGATTGGCAACCACGCACGTCACCCAGAAGGAGAAGTGACCAAAGAACATCAATGAAGTGGCGAGCTAAGCCCTACATCGTTCAGCAGACTACTGTGAACCCGGGTGGAGACCTGGTCGGCCAGCAGCGAGGCAAGACCTGGGGACTCATGGGCTCAGAGTCAACGACACAGCCACAGAGGACTAGAATGGAGAGTGGGGCGGGCAGCCGATAAAAAGAGGGTGGACAGACGCAAGAACACCCACACTTGCAGATGATACCCACTTGACCTGGCTTCAATGACTGGATAAACAGAGCTCAACCCGAAGAAGAAAGAAGAGGAAAAAAGCGTCATCTGATACAATTCGATAAACATGACCTACACCTATAGACACAGTAGCTCAAAAGAGGAAACAAATCCCTGCTGCAAGAACTATTCCCACCCCCTCCACACAAAGGGTAGATAGGGATGGGCAACATGGACATCGGCTACCCAAAATGGGGGGAGGGATACAAAAGTAAGAAGTGACTGGCTTACAAGCTTTCAAGAGGGAACCTAGATCCAGAGGGCATGGAGGAAGGTAGAGTCTCCAGTGAATAGTATCCAGCCTGTCCAGGAAGGGCTGATGAAACAAAATACAGATGGGTCTCTTGTGATGCAATAGTGAATAATTGTTATCAGGACTGATTGTAAGGGTTGGAAATCTAAAGGTGGACATTTTATAGCAAGCAGGGGAGTGATTAACTTTTCAGTCTAGGAGCGGAGGGCCCTAGGACCATCATCAATGGAGAAAAGCAGAGAGTGGGATCTTACCCAGAGAAGCAGTGAGGCCTGAGGTGGAGGCAGAGAAGACGACATCAAGAGATGGTGGGTGTGGCTGGGGACTTGGGATCTGGAGATGGAAAGGGGCTGAGGACTGGGGGGGGGAGCAGGGTGTGTGTGCAGGCTTACAGGGTACACCCTTTGGTTGGGTGAGGATGCATGGATGGGGTGGTAACTATGCCAATGAAACTATAGATGACAGAACGAATGTAAAACTAATGTTCTCCCATGTAGACTACAATCATACAATTTACAATAAAACATTTATCTTAAAAAAATAATTGAGAGGAGTTTTTCTGGGTGGCTCTGGCTTGGTGTCTCTCACGTGGCTGTGGTCATCTGAAGACCTTACTGGGGCTGGGAGATCTGTTTTCAGGATGGTCCTCTGGCCATTGGCAGGAGGCCTCAGTTCCTCACCACAGACTTGCTTCAGTGTCTCCACGACAGGGTAGCTCTTCCCCCAGAGACAGGATCTCAGAGAAAGCTTCCGTGTTTACTGTGACCTCATCTCAGAAGTCACACACTGTTACCTCTACCTTATTTGTTAGAAGCAAGTCATTAAATCAACCTACATTCAAGAGAGGAGAATTAGGCTCCACCTTTTGAAGGGAGTGTCAGAGAAGTTGCTGACAGATTTTAAACTACCACAAAGGAATTTCTCAGATTAGCTGGGTGTTGTCAGAAAAGACTCACATGTCTGGGCCAGCATGCAGACCCCTAGAGTCCCTCCCATTCGTACCAGGGAGGTCCTTATCCTCAGTCAGAGTCCTTGTCTCCTGCCACTACTCGTGAAGCAACTTGGTCTACCCTGGTTCAAGGGGACCAGGTACTCCAAGGTGGTACCTAAGATGGAAGGAGAGAGCTGCCAGGCAGGTACCAGGGTGTCTTAGAGGCTGCCCTCACTCAAGTCTGAAATCTGTGGTGGAAGGAGGGGCTCAGGGTCATGGGGTGGACAGCAAGATACTTCATGCTTCCTGGGCTGCAGCTGAAGGATTTGGGGGTGCTCCAACTCTGCTGTGAACAAACGTACTCTTGACAATACTCATGGGTCTGGAAAGCAAACTGCCTTTTTATGGGATCCAAATTGGCCTAGGGACAAAACTAAGGTGGTGGAGGTGAACCTGCCATGCCCAGCTTCCCTTCTAAAAAAACTGCCCACTCCCAATCCTGAAGACAGCATCAGTGCCACCTACCTCTGCCTGCTAGACTCCTGCAATTAGATCAAAAGTGGACACCTGACCCAGCAGGAGATGATTCATTGGTTGACCAGTAGTCAATCAGATGCTCTCTCTTAAGACTTGAGCCTAAGGGCCTAGAACAAGGCCTGACGCTAGAAGGTCGGGCAGCAGGGCAGGCTCCTGGAGGTTGGAGCAGCTATTTTAAGACTATGTGTTGATGAGCAAGCAAAGGAAGCTGATCTGCAGAGTAAGGCAGAAAAATGGGGCAGGGAAAGAAGTAGGATGAGACCCAGAGTGGCCTCAGAGGAGGAGAAGCAGGCAAGAAGAGGAGCCCCCTGGAATCCTGAGAGTCCAGATCTCCTGAGACCTGCGTATTCTTTGGACCTTTAGATCCTACTAGGAGCTCCTATACCCTGATGATAAATCCCGTGTTTCTTACACTAACATGAGTGGGTTCTACTGAGGCAGTCAGCAGTCCCTGCCTAATAAGACCTGAAAAGAGATAGAGGAGGTAGAGGGAATCAAGACTCCTTTGCTGCCCCACTAGGGAGGGTCTTTGGACAAGAGTGCTACATTCCTTAACACACTCTTTAAACCCAGGGAACTCCCCCAAAAAACAAAATATGACATTCAACTTTTGCACCAATGTTTCCATCTCCCTGTGACTAGATCTAGCAGCAACCAGAAATAAGAGTTTGGATACCGCAGCAAATCACTGCTCTCCCAATCCCTGTGGGCAGAGGTGAACAAGAAAGACAACCAGGGTACAGAAAGAGCAGGCCAGGCTAGGCTGGCGTTTGCACTTGTCTTGGCAGCGCTGCTAACAGCCAGGGTGAAGGACATGGTTTGAAAAGGAGGCCAGGGGAACGCTGCCTCTTTTATGACTCCTCTTTCAGCAGGCCTTGGCTGTCAGAGTGTGTCATTTGGTTTAAAGCGATGCATATTCCTACATTCGTAACCACACCCATCTCCAACTATGAGTGCAGTAGAAAGGACTTTTGAATTATTCATTCAACAAACATGTGCTGAGTCCTTTCTATGTGCCAGAACTGAGCTAGGTACAAACTTGACTCCAACTTAGTACCTGCCCTTAGGGAGCACACAGTCTAGTATGATGACAAGAAGCAGAGAGCAACTATTCAACGGCAGCAGCTCATGGTACAGAAAGTTGAGTCATGCCTTGAAAAATTCCCGTGGTAGGGAATAGCATTCTAGATGAGGGAATGGAAGAAGTGGTAGTCTGTGATAGGAAAAGGGGGGGAAAAAAAAACATCTGACAAGGATTTGAGGCAGCCTATGATGTGCTGGCTCCGTTTTAACTTAGAAAATCCCCTTCCCCTCTCTGGGCTTCAATTTCCCATCTGTCAAAGAGAGATGTTGACTCTGACATGGAGGCAGTTGGTCTAGGAAAAGGCTGGGGAAGGAATTTTTTTACAATTTACTGCTGTTCAACGGTTTCCAAACAGCTAGCCTGAGCCAGATGGGTGACTTTCCCCAGAGCAGGCCAGGGAAGCTTCCTTCCTCTTTCTGGGGACATGCTGTTAATGCAACAAAAGTTGTCCGCCCCTTAGACAAGAGTCCAGGAGTGCAATCCCAGCATTTCCACTGCCAAAGAATCTTAAATACCATGGTAAGATCCAGGGAACTTGGAGGAAGACATCCTTGCTTTCAAGCTGGCCAATGTGGTCACTCACATGGACTTTAAGGCAAAAAGCTCTGGTCTAATGCTCACTTTTTAGCAAAGAGCCCGATAAGTTGTGATGGTGTTCATTTGCAATCTCCCTGAAACCATTTGGCTTCAGCATCCTGCAAACTTAGAGAAACAGGCAGCACAAGTTCTCGGAACTAGTACTGAGGATGCCTTGAAGGGAAATAAAACAGGAGCAAACCACTGGGTCACATCATGGAGGGTCTTACATGCTGGGACAAGGAGTTGAGTTTCAGAGTGGAGGAGTGGGTAAAAGGAGGTTAGCTTTAGGAAAATATTCTGACAGCAAAGCAATGAGTGACATGGGTGGTGTGGGAGGGGCTCCTGGAAACTGGCAGAACACACAAGCAAGGGCCTGAGCCAGGGCAGAGACAGTGGAAATGAAGCGGGGTGGTGGATAGATGAGCTAATGCAGGAGGTAGAACCCACAGAACTTGGTCATTGGTTGGAAGTAGGGAGTGAGGAAAGGAGGAGCCCAGAAACCTGGGAATGTTCCAGTTTTCCCTCCCTGGCACGGATAATGGAGCATCACCAACTGAATTCAGCAACGCACAAACTTAGCCTCTCAAAAGCACCATGAGACTGTCTACATAGCAAAGAATACCTAGAAATCAAACATTCAGAAAGATCCTAGATATCATCGGGTCATCAAATGTCTAGCTGACCATTCTGCTTTTTGTCCAAATGTTCCCAAAGGGCATAGCAATAATGGGCCTTCTCTGTCCCCCAGCTTCCAGGGCCCCAAAATACCACTCTGTAGGAATGCAGCAGAGAACCAAGGTGCTGGGATGAGGGAGAGCTGAGCCCCCTGCTCTCATCAGAAGCTAAGCCGGTATTTTTAGCACTGCAATCAAGAACAGGGCTGTCTCTGGATGGGCTCAGGCAGTCTGGGCCAAGCAGGGCTGTTATAAATGGAATGGCACACACTGCAATCAGTTGTGGCGGGTAAGGGGCACCCAGCAGGGCAGGCAGCTGTGGCATCTGAAGCTATTGGCCCCAAAGCTGGCAGAGGGGGATCTGACAGAGGAACTAAGGGTATAACTGGTCCACAGCATGATGGAACCATTCCCATGATACCCTGAGAGTACCCAGGAGTGAGGCCTTGCCCCCGAAAAGTTCTCTCCACCTCTGCTCTCCACCTTGCCAGGAATCCCAGCATTGAACAATCAACCCCCTGCCCTTTCCTGGTAGGCCTCTCTGTGATGGTCAGCTCCTCTAGGTGCTGTTCAATGCTGGGACCCAGCTGGACAGGAAAAAGAGGGCCCCGTCCACTTGCTCCCCTCCTTCCCCCCCCCCCCCAGTTTCCTATCCTGTTTCGAGGCAGAGCTGCACTGAGAACCCCCTGCCTGTACTGCATCCTTGCAGGGTCGGGCAAGTTTACTGTGCTGAGACCCAGGATGCTTGGGCTTCAGACCATGTCTGCCACTCAGTAACAGCTGTGGGGCCTCAGGCAAGTCCCTTCCCCTCTCTGGCCTCCATCACTTTAACTATAGAATTGGATTGGGTGAGAACATAGATGTTTGGATTCCCTGAGCCAGCAGCAGGTGGAGGGCAGAGCAAAAGGTATTGCCTAGCTATAGTCTCCTGTCACCCTCACCCTCA
Organism: Chrysochloris asiatica; assembly: GCF_000296735.1. NCBI lineage: Eukaryota > Metazoa > Chordata > Mammalia > Afrosoricida > Chrysochloridae > Chrysochloris > Chrysochloris asiatica. The sequence goes on along the minus strand of NW_006408526.1, from coordinate 32,922,107 downwards.
AGCAGAGGACTCATGGCCATGGGGCAGAGCTGATCTACCAAAGGGACTACCCCCAAGACCCTTTCCAGAGCGGGAGCTCCCAGACTGGCTGCCTGCGAATGGTCTGATTCTCATCATACTACCCAACGCAGAGCTGAGAAAGCTCCCTGGGGTGGGAAGAAGATAAAGAAATGGGTAGAGAACACAAGACACTCAAGTATCAGAGTAGAAGGCACTCTGGAGGCAGTGCCATTCCATGGAACTACAATCCATTGTCTAGACAATGGCGTTGGGAGAGCATTCTGGAAATCTGCATGGAACAGCAGATGGCAAGAGCTGGGTCAGTGTTCCCAGTCTTTTTCCTGGGCCCCAGGTTCTCCAAGCATCCCTTCCATGGGGGTATCCAGGCCTCAGGTCATCCCAGCTGAGTTCTCCTACTGTCTGCCAGCCTGCACAGAGAGGGTGGGGTGGGTGCTGTTTATTGGATTCATGTGCAAGCATAAATCTGTGTCAACTTGCCTCAGAACAGTACTCAACTGCCAGGCATGCTGTCTTGGGAAGCATGCTTCACTGCCTGTCCTAGAACCTCTCTAGTCCCCCAGGGAGATAGATTCAGCCTGGCCAGCCGGCACCTTGAGAGGTCATTCCTTCAACTCCTGCCTCAATCCCTCGACTGCAGCTATACCGGGCCAACGTCACCTTCACTACATGCCCTGGACATATGTGCTGTGTATCCAGCCAGCCCTGCAGAGGTTTTAGCAGCTGAATGAGTCCCCTGCCAGGCGTGTGGAGCCTCCTGTTGCCCTCCCTAACAGGGCACCACTAGACCCAGTCTCCTAAAACCAGTGGCAGGAAGAAACATTAAGTTCACACCACCTGTCTCTGGCTGCCCTGCAGGCACTGTGCCATTCCACCGGGGAGGCACGGAAGGCACCCACTCTCAGGGCATCCAGACTGGAGCACCCCCAGGCTGGCATATGGCAGAGCTATGTACGTCACAGTGGTGTGGGTTGGTGGTGCATCTCGTGTTTCCTCAACACCTCAGAAGGCGGGATGAGAATCTGCCGTCTGACAGCCTCAGGTCCCACAGCCTGCTCAAAGCTGAGTCGCACACCTAGCACTGCAGATGGCTGGGGGAGAGGAGGTGGTTTAGGTTCTCTCACTCCTGTGCTGCTTGGAAGTCCCAGTAATGTCTGCCTCCTGGAGCTGAACTCTCCCAGGGCTGGCCTGCTGTGTGGTGGAGGGCTTGACCACTCCCCACTCTGAGTATGGAGTCAGAGGAATCTCTACTGAAGCCTCAGAGACCGTCCTCTCAAAGATATTCACTGTAGACAATCCAGCAAGGGGCTAGTTGAAAGTGCTGCAGAGAATGGGAAGAAGACTGCATAAAGAGGAGTAGCCAGAAAATTGGGGTCCCTCCAAATAGAGCAAAGGGAGCAGTGACTTCTCCCAGAAAGCAGTAGAAGTCTCCTTATTCCAAGCCATGGAAACATTCCAAAGTAGAAGGGAAGGAGACTCCAGAAGGGCCAGTGCCAAAAAACAGGGCTGGGAAAGAGAGAGTCAGGGAACAGGGAAGTGATAATAGCCCCCCTCTTTCCTGTTGCTGTTGTTAGGTGCCATCGAGTCAGTTCTGACTCATAGTGACCCTGTCTAGGGTTTCTGAGGAGCCGACCTTACAGCTCAATCCCACCTAGCAGTTCAGTTCTTATCCTTCAGCATCACATCAGGACTCCCCTCTTTTCTATTGTTGTTGTTGTTGTTATGTGCCATGGAGTCGGTTCTAACTGATAGCGACCCTGTACAGGGTTTCTGAGGCTGTAAATCTTTACGGGGGCAGAAAGCCTCATCTTTCTCCCACAGGACAGCTGATAGTTTCAAACGGCTGACCTTGAGGTTGGCAGCCTGACTCGTAACCACTATGCTACCAGAGCTCCTTAAATCACCACTCTCACTTTGTCTCATTATTGGCCCACTTTGAGGAAGAAGGTATTACTGTCTCTACTTCATAGATGAGAACATGAGGCTAAGGGAAGGAAGTTAAGTGACTTGGCCACCATCACACAGCTAGTTCCTATTCCTAACTTGGTTGTGAGACTATCAACTGCTTGTAGTCAGTCAGTTTCCACCATATAATCCCTGAACCTAACCAGAAAAAAACGCACTGGAAAAAACCTACATGAAAATTGCTCACAGAAAAAAAATTACCATCATAAAAGAGCATAAGAAAAAGGCACACACAGGAAAATGCACACATAGAAAAAGACACACAGAAAAAAGTCTCATATAAAAGGTGGGTTAAGGCTAAGGCTCAGGTTCCAGTTAAAGATTGGGTTAAGGTTTTTAACTGTATCATATTGTGGTGGTGGTGTGCTGTGGAGTCAATTCCAACTCTTAGCGACCCTGCATAGGGTTTCTGAGGCGGTAAATCTTTACAGAAGCAGAAAGCTTCATCTTGCTCCCGAGGAGCAGCTGGTAGTTTTGAACTGCTGACCTTGAGGTTAGTACCCTGACTCATAACCACTACGCTACCAGAGTTCCTATAATACTGTGAATACGAGAATTTTCTATGTGTGTATTTTTCCACTGGGGTGTTTTTCTGTGCCTAATTTTTGTGGGGGCTTTTTTCATGTACATTTTTCCCATAGAACCATCTCTGAGACTCTGAACAGAAGCAGCCCATGGCAGAATAGCAAGGTAGGAGTTTTCTTTGAGTTACAATTTGCCCTCTATCAGTTGCCCTCAATATTCCTTCCATCACTAGCCCCTCCATGTGCATGCATCTCCCCGGTCTGTAGGACTAACCCAGCAGTAGGACATCCTGGACCACTCCTACAAGTTGCTGCTATTGTATTTAAGTGCTGTCAAGTTGGTTCTGACTCACAGCGACCCTGCAAAGGGTCTCCAAGGAGCGGATGGTGGTTTTGAGCCACCAACCTTGAGGTTAGCAGTATCCTACAGAACCACAGCCCCCCAAATAAAAGCTATCATTTTGTAGTCCTGTTCAGGACAATTCTAGTAAAAATATTCAGATGCGTGATCCTAAGTCACTTCCTCTCTTTAAGCCTCAGTTTCTCTACCTACAAAGTGATAGGCCTGGGCTGAGACCCCTGAGCCTCTGATGTGATGATGCTACAAAGAAAGGGGCTCCAATCAGGAGCACAGGGCTACTATTCTCCCATTCCGTCCTTCTGACTCTGGCTCCAGCTTTTTTGCCTGATCACCTCTCAGCGTCTTTCTCTTTAGGACTCTGCATATTTCTTCATCTTTCTCAACCTTTCCCTGCGTCTTCATCCCTGTCTTTGATGTTTTTGCCTCTCCCTGGTGACTTCACTCCATCTGAGAATCCTTGGAGAAAAGAAAGGAACTCCCACAGTTCTGACACACTGGTTAGTAACTAATCTCAGTCAGTCGGTTGTTATTGTTGGGAGTTTGCCATCATGTTGACTCTAACTCATGGCAATGCCACGTGCAGCAGAATGAATGCTACCTAGCCCTGTGTCATGTTACTGTCATTGAGATGCTGATATACTTTGGTATACTGTTGTAGCCATTGTGTATTTTGAGTATTCTCCAAGCTAGAGGTTCATCTTCTAACCCTATATAGGACAATACTCTGTTATGATCCATAGGATTTTTATTGGCTGATTTTTGGAAGTAGATCATCAGGTCTTTCTTCCTAGTCTGTCTTAGTCTGGAAGCTCCACAGAAACCTGTCCATTATTGGTGGCCTTGCTGGTAGTTGAAAAACCAGCAACACTGGGAGGAGCACAAGAGTTAAAGGAATGACCTCAAGATGAGAGAGAGAAGAGGAAGGACTGCTTGGTCCTAAGTTTGGGGAGACTTGGGAACTTCTTAGCCCATAGACTTTGACCTAGCCACAGAGGGCTAGAACTGAGAGTGATGTGTCCAGCTGATATGAAGTGTGTGTGTGTTGGGGGCGGGGGGGAGAGGTGAAGAAGAATGCCCAAACAAGCAGAGTACCCATTTGACGTAGATTCGACGGCTTGATGACCAGAGCACAACTAGAGGAAGATAAAGAAATTTGATAAAGGAAGCAAGTGTAAATTGCTACAGTTTGATGAATATGACCAATGTTTATGGATGTTGTAGCTCAAAATATCAACTGAAAGGGAAAGAGTCTTCATATCAAGGATCAAACCTATCCCCTAGGTATATAGGGTTGGTAGGGATGGACAACTTAGACATACCTAAGATGGGGTGGCTATAAAGGCATGAAGTGGCTGGCTTACACATTTTCAAGAGAGAATTTAGTTTCAGAGCATGCAGAGGGAAGGTAGAATCCCCGGTGGTAGAATTCCCATCTTGTCTAAACAGGGCTGGTCAAAGGAGATGGGGGATAGGATTCTTTTGATTCAATAGTGAGTAATTGTTATCATGACTAATTGCAATTGTCACAACTATAAAGGTAGAAGTTTTGTAACATAAAGGGAGTAGTTAATTTTACATTCCAGGAACAGAGGACCCTAGGACCATCAAGAGAGAAGAGCTTAAGTGGAATGTGGAACCTTAACCAGAGAAGCAGCTCAGATGGAGAAACAAGAGATGGAGGCAGAGATGATGGCATGGAGAGAAACAAGAGATGGTGGCAGAGATGATGGCATGGAGAGAAAGAGCAGCTGAGGACCCTAGACTCATGGGAAGAGAAAGGTTGTGGGCTGGTGGCCAGGAGGCTGCTAGAATGTGCCCTTTGGTTGTTTAAATATTTATATATTTCTGATTGTTTTTGTAAAAAAAACAAAAAACAAACAAAAAAAACAGAAGGAATAGAAATAAATACTGTTAAGTGATAATGTATGGAGGGGATTGTAATCATTGCAATGAAACAAAATATGATAGGCTGAGTGCAAAACTGATGTTCTCCCATGTAAGCTATCACTCAATTCACAATAAAAGCTTTTAAAAAAAATAGTTAAGAGAAACAAAGAAACAAAGGTAAATACTATTACATACAAAATCCTACACTAATATCAGTAACAATAATCAATGAGTGGGTGCACAGATGCACAAGCTGAACAGGAGTGAGTAAGTGAATACATATAGGTTTGATAGGCAACATTTCTACATGTGTATTTATATATGCTATAAATATATCCAAAGAACTCTGGTAGCATAGTGGTTATGAATCAGGCTATGAATCGCAAGGTCAGCAGTTCGAAACTATCCGTGGGAGAAAGATGAGGCTATCTGCTCCCATAAAGATTTACAGCCTCAGAAACCCTGTGGAAGGTCACTATGAGTTGGAATGGGCTCCACGGCACTTAACAACAACAACAACAATAAATATATCCATGAATATAGTACAGCATAAAGGGAATATGGAATCCTGATGTGGTGCTATAGGATAAGCACTGAACTGCTAACCACAGGATCAGCAGTTCAAAACCATCATCCACTTTGTGGCTGCATTACAGGGTTGCTAGAAGTCAGAACTGAGTCAACAGCACCTAACAACAACAGAAATACAGGGGGCATAGTAATGAAAACTTCCTAGCCATAACCAAACACCTTGAGGAATGAATCACTGGACCTGGGGGTTTAGAACCATAGTCTCTAGGTCAACTGGCTTAAGATATTCTACAAAGACAATGTTCTACATCCTACTTTGGGGAATAGAGACTGGAGTCTTAAGACCTGTGACTGGCCATCTAAGGTGCAACTATTGGTCTCTCACCATCTAAAGAAGAGAAGAATAAAGACATATGGAAACCATTTGCCCAAAGACACATGGACCATGTGCATGTGAACCCCAGCATCCAAAGTTCTGAAATCAGAAGAACTAGATAGTGCCAGCTACTACTGTCAATGGCTCTGAAAGGGATCATACTAGGAGGTCCTGGATAAAGAGGGGAAAATTTGTGGAACAAAACTCAAAAAAAACAAAACAAAAAAAGGCTTACTGTTCTGACTGAGACGGGTGAAACCACTAAAACTCTGGCCTTTCAGACCTGCACCTGAACTCACCCTCATGCCTCAACTGTCAGCCAAACAAAACAATAGACAGGCCTATAAGGTGAACCACAGTACACACTCCATAGAACAACCAATCATAAGAGATCAAAAGAGCAGCATTTGCCCAGGGATAAAACTCAGAAGATAGGAAGGGATAAGAGAGAAACAAGAATGAAAGGATAAGAATGAAAGTGAGGAACACAGGGAGGAAGTGAGAAGAATGCTGTTACATTGTGCGGATTGCAATCAATCTCATGAAACAAAATGTGTTTGAATTGTTCAATGGAAAACCCATTTGTTCTATAAAATTTCACCCAAATCATAATAAAATGTTTAAAAAGAAAGAAAAATGAGTGGTCTAGCTTCCGGCATCATAGCAACATGCAAGCCAACACATCTGACAAACTAACCAACAGGTAGTAAGCCATCAGTTTTGTTATTGCTGTTAGGTGCCATCAAGTCAGTACCAACTCATAACAACCTTATGAAACACTGCCCGATCCTGGCCCAACCTCACTATTGTTTCCACACTTGAGCCCCTTGATGCTGCCACTTTCCCAATCCATCTAGCTGGGGGTCTTCCTCTTTTTCTCTGACCTTCCATCCTACCAAACATGATATCCTTCTCCAGCAACTGGTTCCTCCTGGCAATATGTCCAAAGTATGAGAGATGAAGTTTGGCCATCTAGGCCACCAAGGAGCACTCTGGCTACACTTCTTCCAACACAGATCTGTTGGTTCTTTTGGCAGCCCATGGCACTTTCAGTATTCTCCTCCAAGTTTAATAAGAGGTAAAATGACCAATGGTGCCAAGTAGAAGGAGTTATAGAAAGAGAGAGAAAGGGACACACCCACTGCCTTCAAGGAGCTCCCTATTAATGGAGGAGATAAGAGTCATCCAGAAAACAAAAAGGATGTTCAAACAAAGGGCTAATATCAAGGTGTCAAAGACAAAGTGTCTGTCACAAAGACCTAGAGAAGATAAAGCATGATAATCAGAACCTTGTGAGGGCCATCGTCATTGGGATAAGAGCCAGGATTGATGTAAAGCCTTCTGAAGAAGACAAAGGAAAGATTCAGATGACCAGACCGGATCAATTTTGTCAGTGTTGTGACAAAGCAAAGTCCTCTCTCTGTACAAGACTATGGCAAGTCTCAGGACCTCAAGACAAACACACAGCTCACAGGCTGCACTCTCAAATGCTCCTGTGCAGAAAGGCACCATCCACCTGGCTAACAGGAGGACTCCGACTCCAAAAGACACAAGCAGGTAAGGGCAGTGGGCTGCATCTCCCGCGGAAGCAGTGAGAGGAAGGCATACTTTCACTTTTCGAGGCACCAACTTGGATGCACTAGTGCAGGATAGAGTGTAAGCAACCCATTTCTCAGCAGCACATGGAAAGCAGGCTCAAGGTTGGGTTGAAAACCAGCTGAAATAATATAAGAACATGATGAGGCCACTGAAATATCTAAACTTAACTCTCTTGGAGTTTTTGTTGCTGTGAAGTGCCATCAATTTGATTAAAACCCATAGCTACCCTGTACAGGGTTTCCAAGGAGCAGCTGGTGAGCTTGAACCACCGACCTTGAAGTTCAAATGGCTTTGCAGTCTGGCACATTAACCCACAGTGCCACACCAGGCTGCATTAATTGGCTTCCCACCATAAAGAAGAAACCTGAAAACCAAGACTCAAAAGAGGATAGTCAGAATAGTTAGGGGACAAGGGAATTGAATATTTTATCATACAAGCACTTATATAATGCTGGATCTTTAGTCCTCTTTTCTTTACAGCATAGCTATAAAGGTCCAGAGGACCTTATAAGGCAAGCATCATGATTGGCCCATTAAGCAGAGAGCTTAAGTAAGTTTTCCCAGGTCATTCCACTAGTAGGTTGCACATTCGGGACTCAAACCCAAGATATCTGACTCAAGAGCCTATGCTCTAAGTGTTCCCAAGCCCTACACTCTGCTGCCTGTCTCATATAAAGAGCTGTGGGAAATGGGGAGGCTGTAGCCTAGAGAAGAGAAAACTTAAGGGTCTCAGGCAGTTGCCCTGTGATGACTGTGAGATTGCCTGTATGCAGGATCAGCTCTGAGTATCCAAGAGAGCAGCCTGGGATGTCCGAAAATTTGGAGGGCTGCAGATTTCAACTCTGTATGAAGAAGGAAGAGCCCAGCTCACTTTCACTTCCACAATGTTTGTTCTGATTTCCAGGGTCCCCATATTCTCCCACTGTACTGGTTCCTTGTAATGATCTCCGAGCTTCTCCATCTGCCCTCCTGTGTGCATGAATGCTTTGTATCCCCAGCCAAATTGTCTCTATTATTTGAGGACTGAAGCCGCATTTTCTGTCTCATAGTATCTACCACCACTCAAGGTACTGGATGGAATTATGGAGTGTCACTGTGAGAAGTGGCCCCTCCAACTTCTCCAGCACAACTTCTCAACCATGCAGAATTTCCCTTTACATTAGTCCAGCTACCGGAGTCCTTGGTCACCCAGAGTAATGGAGAGCTCGGTACCACTCAAGGCACCTATTCCATGAATGAGTGCACAGTTACTTCAAAATAAAAGCTTCTCAGTATTTTAGGATAACTTATGCTAGGAGTGGGGAGAAAGGTGATGCACAGTAGAATGTAGGAGCATATAGGCTGAAATCATTTATGCAAAAGAAAATATAGCACCTTCTATTTGTGGGAAACCTGCGATAGCAAGTTAGAACCTTCTGGTGCTATAGAGAGGAAGCAAAAATGACCCCCCTCTTTTACAGGAGCAGGTGACAGAAGCCCAGACGACCAATCCATAGTGACAAAAATCACCAAAATGGAGCATGAGCCTGTTATTCTGGCTCTCAGGGATTTTCTAAACTGTTGACATCCAACAAAGGAGACTAGGGTGGGGCTCTGTGCCACATGCAATCTGATAACACATTCTCCACACCAAAAACTATACTATGGCACCCTCAGCATGAAACTAAGATGCACATACATAAAATATGAAAACGCCGTTGGTGGTAAGGGATCCAGACAGTCAGAGTCCCAGAGTTTAGGAGAGAGAAAATTCACCGCAATGTGAGAGAGAGATCAAGGAAAAGTGGAGAGAGCGCCTTCAGAAACGCCTTGGAGGATGGGCCAGCGGTGGACAAAAGTAAGAGGGAGTATTACACGGTATATGAGTAAGTGGGGCCCATGGGGGAGACTCCTTGTTAGGGAAGTATAAAATGAGTAGGGGGAGTATCTCCCAACTAAGGCCCACCTATCTTTACTCCCAATCTAAACTTTTCTGTGGCCGGTTTCTTCAAAATTCGATAACTAATTAATCATTGAAGAACATGTGCCAGGCACTTTGTTAGGTGCTGAGGATACAGAAGTGAACAAGATCCATGAAGTTCCTGTCCTCAAGGAGTTTGCAGTAGGGTAGTCAGACATACAGAAAACAACACTGTATGAACTGCCTCATACCCATTCCCAGAAACCTTAGCATTGGCAACATGTCCATGAGTCTTCCCCAAAGGAACAGCTCATCCTCACATCCCCTCCCACTTGCTGACCAGTCCTAAGGAGACAAGTCTTATGCAAGTCTAGTCTTGAAAGTTCAGTCTAGCCCACTAGGAAATATGAGCCTTGGGACTCGTTACTACCAAGCCTGAGGGCACAAATGGCTTGAAGTGCCTTCTTGGCTTCCTGGGCCCTGTCCAGGGTTCTGAATTCTGTAAGCACTGTCTTCTCCAAAAGGTGAAAAGTACTGCTTAGCTCTACTACCAAGCCAAACACTCACCAAGAAAGCAGAGGCCATGTTCTCAGATTTTCCAGACTTGTGTTCCCAGACCTGTCTCTTCTGCTCTAATTTCTCCCTCACCTAAGTTCAATGAAGGATCAAGTTACCAAAGGAAGGCAGGAAAATGGAGGTTGGAGCCAGCCCTTTCCCTAGCCTCCCAGATTTATCCAGAAGAAGCCAGAAGAGGCAGAAAAGAGTATCCCTGGACCATCCTGTGTAAGCCTCTGCCACCCATTTACATGACTTCTAAAACAAGAGATGTCCTAAAAACAAAGGGATGTGAAGACCCCACTATTACATCCATAACTCAGAAATTGAGCTTAGAATTCTGCATGCATATAAATAGTATAACAGTCACACTCTAAGCCTTCCCCTACTTCATATATCCACATTGACACAATGAAAGGGATTAAGGAAACAGACTTTGTGTGGAGGTTGTCTCAGTGTCCAAAGCTTCTTCACACTCTTGACCCAGTCAGTACATTAGCAGCCTATTCTAGGCACTATGACAATAAAGTCTGTTGCTCAGGGAGGCAGCTGGGTAGCTCAGAAATAGCTATTGGGAGAGTCCTTGTGTCTTAAATCTCCTTCACTAAAATTTACTCTGAAGCTCTCAATCACCATGCCCTTGTTTTCAGAAGAGAATAAAAGTACAACAGGTAAAATGAAATGTGGATATGGAAAAGATCTCTAGAGTGAGAATCAGAAAAGGCCAGTTTTGTCTGACCTTGTCGTTGTTGTTGTTGTTAGGTGCCATCAAGTTGGTTCCAACTCACAGTAACCTTATACAAAACAGAACAAAACACAGTCCAGTCTCCTGGGCCAGCCTCACAACCGTTGTATTTGAGCTCATTGTTGCAGCCATTGTGTCAACCCATCTTGTTGGGGTCTTCCTATTTTTCAGTGACCCTGTACTTTATCAAGCATGATGTCCTTTTTCAGAGATTAATATTTCCTAACAGCATGTCCAAAATGCAAGAAATTAAGTCTCAGATTCATGGAAAGAGAGGGACTAAGAGCAGGCAGCCAGGAGGCAGGCTTGCAGAATTTGCCCTTTGGTGGTTTAAATTATTATATATGCCTGAGTGTTGTTGTTGTTGTTGTTGTTTTAAAAAAAGAGTTAAAATGAATAGGGAGATGTACTGATGGTACATGGATGGGATTATAATCACTGTAATGAAACAAAGTATATGATTTGCTGAATGCAAAACTGATGATCACAATAAAACTTTAAAAACAAAAAGAAACAAATTAAGTCTCACCATTGTCACTTCTAGGGAGCAATTTGGTCATAATTCTTCCAAGATAGATCTGTTTGTTCTTTTGACAGTCCATGGTACTTTCAGTATTCTTTGCCAATGCCATATTTCAAATACATCACTTCTTCTATGGTCTTCCTTATTCACTGTCCAGCTGTCACATGCATATGAAGCTATTGAAAATACTATGTCTTGGTTCAGGTGCACCTTAGTCATCAAACTGGCATCTAGGCTCTTTAAAACTTTCAAGAGGTCTTTTGTAGCAGATATGCCTAATGCAATACAACGCTTAATTTCTTGACTGCTGCTTCCATGATCATTAATTATGGACCCAACTAAAATGAAATCCTTGACAATTTTTATCTTTTCTCTGTTTATCACGATGTTGCTTATTGGACACATTATGAGATTTTTTTTTTTTTTTTATGTTCAGTTGTAATCCATTCTGAAGACTGTGTTCCTTAATCTTCATTAGCAAGTGCTTCAAGTTCTGGTTGTTTTCAGCAAGCAAGGTTGTGTCATCTACATATCTCTGGTTGTTAATGAGTCTTCCTCCAATCCTGATGCTGCATTCTATCTCATATCATCCAGCTTCTCAGATTATGTGTTCAGCATACCGATTGAATAAGTACAGTGAAAGGATACAATCCTTGGACACAACTTTCCTGATTTTAAACCACTCATTATCCCCTCCTTCTCTTAGAACAACTATCTCTTGGTCTATGTACAGGTTCTACATGAGCACAATTAAGTGTTCTAGTATTCCCAGTTTTTCCAATATTATCCATAGTTTGCTATGACCTTCACAGTTTAATACCTTTGCAGAGTCAATAAAACACAAGTAAACATCTTTCTGATATTCTCTACTTTCAGCCAAGATCCATTTGACCTTGAGAAAATAAGTTTTCCTCTAGGCCTCCATTTCACCATTCTAGTAATGTGCATGGTTGCTAAGATCCCTGGCAGCTTCAACACTAAAGAGTCCAGGGTTACATGGACTTGTCCCCCAGAGCCTGACATGCTGGAAACATACACAGCCAAATCAACATGAACAATATACCAAAGGGCAGCAAATGCATCTGCCTGAAATTGGCCTTGCATTGCCCTCTATGGAGACATGGAATGAACACATCCCTCCCCTACATCCCAAAACACTCCTGCGGCATCTTTCTATGTATAAAGTTAAATGAGAACAAATGAAAGTGCCTGGCATAGTGTCTGACCCATAGCAGCTATTTTAGAAGGCTCAATTCCCCTCTCATGCCTTGAATGTTTATCTCTTTTCTTGGGAAATGGTGGGGATTTGGGAACTGAAGAGAGGAGGTGAAAGAACAAGGTCAGGGAGACTGGGAGAGTAAGAGGGACCACAGCTGCCATCATTAATCACCTTCCTTGGCAACCTGCATCTTGTGAATCAGCATCTGTGATACTGATAAAGGTTGCTGGAGGGATGGAGGTGACAGTCACAGCCAGGATGTGATTGCATGGGGGGAGGACGAGGTAAAGTTGAGTCCTGCTTTCAGGGTATCACTTCAGTTGGATACACACACACTCACACACTCATAACACATGTGTGCACAAACATTGCCATTCTGTTGGCTGCAGAGCCCCCTCTTCCTGCTGCCACCCCATCTGTGCTCAGGCTGTAGCCCCCTTTGCCTACTTTCCATGGCCAGACAGGGAAAAAAAGGCAACTGCTATTTAAAAATTTACACATTAAAAATTCTACAGAGCCAGTTCCATTAGAGGGGCAGAGATTGTGCAATGAGGAAAATTTGTGTCGTGGAAAAGTACATGAGGTGGCCCAGGACACCCCTCTGGATCCTTACACAATGCCTTCTTGCTGATTGAGTGGACACTGATTGATCCCCAGTAAACCTTTCTACCAACTAGCTGTGTGACCTTATACAACTCACATCCCCTCTCTGGGCCTCGTCTCTATCATCTGTGCAATGCCTGGACTGCATTACAAGATCCCCAGAGCCCCTTCTATCTGCAACAGTCTGTGACTTTCTGATCCTATAAGCTATTTGCATGTCCCAGCAGATGGCCAACAGCAATAGTCATTGGTTGAGCTGGTTTTCACCAATTCCCTGTGAGAAATGAGCACATAAAGCAAATGCTCTTTTTGGTTCCTGTCCATGCAACAGTCACTGTTTATAATAAAAATTCTGAATTATCAACTGTTTTCATTATAAGCAAGAAAGGAGAGAGGAGAATAGAATTGTAGGTGAGCTCTTCACAACTCTTTTGTTCTGCTAACAAGCAGCACATACCCACTACTCCCTTTCACCTTTAAACATCCTAACGCCTCTCTCTCTCAAAATAAAATGAATGGATGAATGAAAAATGTTAAATAATGTGATAGGCAGAATCCCAAGTACCCTGCCCCCTGGTGTACACACCCTGCACAACCCATTCTCTTAAGTGTGGGCAGGACTCATCAATGTAAGGGATAATGTGATGAAGGTTTCAAATCCATTGATTTTTAGCTAATTAAGGGAGATTATACCAGGTGGAAAGGTCGTGGGGGCACTATGATTAAAGCACTAGGCGGTTAACCAAGATATTGGCCATTTGAACCCTCCATGGGAGAAAGATGTGGCAGCCTGCTTCTGTAAAGATTGTTGTTGTTAAGTGCCATTGAGTTGATTCTGACCCATAGCGACCCTGTAGAGATTACAGCCTTGGAATCCCTAGAGTGCAATTCTATTGTGTCCTACAGGGTCGCTACAAGTTAGGACTGATTTGATCATTGTGGATAGGTGTATCTGAGTGGACCTGATTTAATCAGGGGAAAGTTATTAAATGAGGGATTCCCCTCATGTCTTTAAAGAAGTAATCTATCATGCTATGGGCAGCCCTGTGCAAGTGCTGTGTATGTCCAGGAACCAAGGTGAAAGTCAACAAGACAATGAGAACCTCAGCCCTATAACCACAAGCATCTGAATTCTGCCAACAACCTACGAGCTTGTAGGACGACCTGAAGCTCCAGAAGAGAAAGACCAGCCATCTCCTGGATTGTAGCTTTTTGAGACCCTGAGCTGAGAATCCAACTAAACCATGCCTGGACTCTTGACTTACTGAGATTGCAAGATAATACATGTTATGTTGTTTTAAGCTACTGCATTTGTGGTAATTTGTCACTCAGCAAAAGAAAACTTTATACAAATATCTAACTCCCACCTAGGAGTCCTGGTGTGGTACTGTAGGACAAATCACTGGACTGAAAGATCAGAAACCCTATACAGGGTCACTATGAGTCAAAACCAATTCAACAGCACTTAACAACAAAACAACAAGTTGCTGTTGTTTTGTTGTTAAGTGCCGTTGAGTCAGTTCTGATTCATAGTGACCCTGTATAGAATTTCTGAGGAGCGGCTGCTAGGTTTGAACCACTGACCTTGTGGCTCAAACTGACCTTGTGGTCCAGTGCATTATCCTGCAGCACCACACCAGGACTCCCATCTAATAAATCAGACACCACACAGACAGCACCTCCTAATAGGATTTTGCCACTGTCCCACTGAATGCCATCCTCAAGTGGTCTGCCCTGTCTATTGTTTAGGAACTGACCAAGACCACCCTTTGACCTCACCACTGAGACTAGACCATAAAGATAAACTACTACTCTACCCAGGAGCCCTGTCTTCTTCCTAGATGCAGACAATGCCATCTGTCTAGCCCAATGCCAACACACAATTGTACAGCCCACCCCAGGGGAAAAGTATCCTTCCATTCCTCCTAACCAATCAGGTAATGGCATACAAATGACTCTCTTAGCTTCCAGGCCAATTGACAGCCAACCTATGCATTATATAGATTGCCTCTAGAAGGGTGGCTGTTCCCATCTCCCATAACAGAGCACCCTGGCACCCAGCCTAGATGCCTGCCCTCTGTCCTCCCTCCTTCAGCCTTCCCTCAGCCTGCCCTGTGTCTCTCTGCCTCTTGCTTTTGTCTTACCACAGCAGAAATTGCATCCAAAATGACACCAGGGCAGGAGGACAGGAAACCAGCTGAGGCTTTGGAAAGCATGGGACCGCAAAGTCGGTGGTTCAAACTTACCAGCCACTCCTCAGAAACCCTATTCAGGGTTGTTATTAGTAAGACTTGACTCGAAGGCACTTAACAACAATAACAATATCAAGGCTAAGTGGTAGGGTAGAGCATAGCCTGACCTCCTTTATCTAAGCACCTTTCCCAAACCTGTCCCATCCCCACTATAGGAATCCCACCCAGTTCCTTCTCTAATTGACACAGGTTGAGGGTGCGTAGGGAGAATTCCCAGAGATGAGAAAACCTTTGGGTACTGTTCCCAGGCTCTAGATACTCTTCACCTACCCACTCACCCCTGAATATGCCAAGAGGGCAACCACCTCCAAGCCCCTGAGCAGAGACTTGGATCATTAAACTTTTCCCTGGTAAGTAGCTCAGGACTCTCTGTTTCCCTGTCTTCCTTATTCTCACATCCTGGACCCCTCTTCCCCATGGAGCCAGGCAAAGAACAAGGGATGGAGCAATAAGGTCTCTGGGGCCTTATCCAAAGCTAGAAAAGTCCCTACTGCTTACCCTTTTTTTAAAAGCAGAGAAACCGTAGGCCCCCATCTCTGGACACTTGAGGTACACAGGATTAGAGAGGAAAATAATTTACTCATAAGCCACTGACCCTGTAAAAGTTCTTGCTGGTGTTGATTTAGCACCCTTGGGGCTTGTTTGTGCCTGTCTGAAAATTCCCTACCCTCCAAAGGTGAGGGCCTGAACACTTCAAGTTCACAACCAACCCTTCAGTGCATCTAGAAACATCCACAGCAAATGTCTCCTCCTTACCTAACAGAGTAGGCGTTTTCACCTCCCTGCATTTACACAGGTTGGGTCAGAGCTTTTCAAAGTGTGACCCTTTGATGGTGTACATCAGACCTCCTGGGAAGTTCATGAAAGATCACAGTTCCTGGCCCACTTAATAAGTTCTCCAAGAGAACCTGAAGGTGTCCTGGTGGCCCAAATGGTTAAGCAGTAGGCTGTTAACCAAAAGGTCAGTGGTTCCAACTCCTCAATGGCTCCTGGCAATCTGTTCCCATGAAGATTACAGCTTAGGAAGCCCTTTGTTGTTGTGAAGTGCCATCGAGTCAGTTCTGACCCATAGTGACCCTGTAGAGGGTTTCCAAGGAGCAGCTGGTGACCTTAAACTGCCAACCTTGCAATTCAAATGGCTTTACAGTCTGACGCATTAACCCACAGTGCCACACCAGGACTCCCTTTAGGACTTTAGGGCAGTTCTACTCTGTCCTGGAGGATAGCTGTGAGTCAGAATTGATTCGATAGCACATAATAACCAAGAGAGTCTCAAGCATTCTGATGTTGGAGACCCACTGCCTAGTTTCTCTGTAGGCATTACTCTTACATCTTGTTACCAAGTAAATGCTTACCTAAAGTGGGGGTAGGAGTCCTGGTCAGCAGTTCAAGCTCACCAACTGCTCCTTGGAAAACCTATACAGGGTCACTATGGGTCGGAACAGACTTGATGGCACTTCGCAACAACAAAGTAAAGGTAAATACCATGTTAGAACATGTGTTGAATCCACTTACTAGATTATATGATATTGACTGAACAATTTATTTAATCTCTCTAGGTCTCTCTCTGTCTCTCTTCTTTTTATCCTGGTATAAAATGGGAATATCCATTTTTGTGATAGATATTTTGTAATGGATAATGTAATGTTTTTGTAAAGATTAGAATACCATTTATTTATTCCACAGGATCAGTGGTGGTTCTGTGGTAGAAGTCTCACCTTCCCTGTGGGAAACCCAGGTTTCATTTCCAGCCAATGCACCAAGTGGATAGCCACTACCCATCTGTCAGTGGAGACTTGTCTGTGTGTGTGGCTATGATGCTGAACAGGTTTCAACAGACGAGGAAGAAACAACCGGCAATCTACTTCCACGCATCAAGCAGTAAAATCCTACAGATCACGATGGTCTGATACATGACTAACCGTGGAATGGCACAGAACTAGACACTATTTTATTCCATTGCACATGAAGTCACTATGAGTCAGGAGACCAACTTGATGGCAGCTAACAAGAACACCCATTTCAATTATTAACCAAGCTCACACTCCACGCCAGGTACAAAGATGAACATGACGGTCTACTTTCCTGGAGCACAATCTTGGGGTGGGGTGGGGTGGGGTGCAAGACATAAAAGAAAGAAACAAAACTGAGGAAATAAGAATTTGTCAGATAATGTAAATACTATGCAAACGATTATAAATAGGGTGATGGTAATCTACCAAAGCTCATTCAAAAGAAATGGTTGTTGTTGTTAAGTGCCTGTATAAGGTTTCTGAGGAGTGGCTGGTTCACAGTCCAGTGCTTAGCCTAGAGCACCACACCAGGAGTCCTAGATAACCTAAATGCCCTGTGTCTATCAAAGAAATTTGAATTGGAGTTAAAAACCTTTCTACCAAAACAACTTCATGTCCTCATGTGGCTTCACTGGTGGTTTCTACCAAACATTTGAGAAAGAAATGCCAAATCTGCACAACCTCTTCCAGCAAGTTAAAGAGAAATTGATTACCATTCAAAATTAATCAATATAACTTGCCATATAAATAAACAACCAAAGAAAAACCATACAATCATTCTACTAAATGACAGTAATAGTATTTGATAATAACAGCACCATCAAAAATAGTAGAGGTATTTGACGAAATCCAAAATCCATGCTTGAGAAAAAGTCTCAGCAAACTAGAAGTTGAATGAAACTTTGTCAAACTTATAAAGAGCATACAGGCAGCATCAGATTTTCTTTCTATAAGAAAGACAAGGATATCTGCTCTCCTCACCTTTATTCAATATTATGCTGGAAGGACTACTCAATGAAATAAAGCAAGGGAACAAAAGACACCCAGATGGGAAAAAAAGAACTGAAATTGTCTTTATTCAAAGATGATATAATCATCTACATAGAAAGTAAAATAGAATCTGACAAAAGCTACTAGGACTAATAATGGAGTTTTGCAAGGTTGCAGGATACAAGCTTACTATACAAAAGTCAATTTCATTTCCCAATAAAATAATCAATCAATTGGAAATTGAAACTTTTTTAAAATTTCACAATGGCATCATAAAATATAAAATAGGGATAAATCTGATGAAATATTTGTAAGACCTGTATACTGAAAATTATAAATTACTGCAAAAAAAATTAAAGAAAATCTAAATAAATGGAGACATATATACCACATAAATGGATTAAAAGACTTAATAATGTGAAGGTACATTTCAACACATACTGATTTATAGATTCAATGCAATCTCAATCAAAATCCCAGCAGGTTTTTTTGTTGAATTTGATAAACTGATTTTGCAATTCTTATGAAAATGCAAAGAACCTAGAATAGCCAAAACAGTTATTTATAAAAAAAACAAAACAAAAAAGAACAAAATAACAAAGTTCAAAGACTCACACTACCTGTTTTGAAAACATATAAACTATAGTAATCAAGACATTAGGTATTGGCATCAAGATGGACAAACAGACAAATGGAACAAAATAGAGAGACCAGAAACAGATCTATACTATTGTATAATTGGTCAATTGTTTGTTGAAGGTTCAAAGGTAGTTTACTGGAAAAAGAGTAGGAACAAAAGGTGCTGGAACAATTGTGTATACAAACTTTGATCCATATATCACACCATATACAAAATATACAAAATTACTCAAAATGGTTAGATCTAAATGTAAAACCTAAAACTACCAAAATTTCTAGGAAAAAAAAACAAACAAAAAAACAGCATAGCAGCATGATCTATAAAAGAAAAAAATTAACACATTACACTTCAGTAAAATTAAGAATTTTGGCTTTCCAAAAGACACAGCTAAAAAGAAAGAAAATACAAACCCATAGACAGGAAGAAAATATTTGCAAATCATGTACCTGATAAAGGACTTATATCTAGAATATAAAAAGAACTCCCACAACTCAATTTGTTTCAAAAAAAAATTTTAATAGACAAACTATTTGAACAGAAATATCCTCACCAAAGAGCAGATGGCAGATGAGCTTTACATTAGTCATTAGAGACATGCAGATTAAAACCATTACAAGAAACCACTGCATAGTTATTAGAATAGCTAAAAATATAAAGAATGACCATATTAATTGTTGGTGAGGATGTGGAGTAACTAGAAGTCTCATACATTGTTACTAGGAATGTAAAATGATACTTTGGAATACAATTTAGCAGTTTCTTAAAAAGTTAAATTAGAGAGTGAGTCAAAAATTATCTGCACTCTGGCTGGAGAAATTGTTTTAACCAACTTTTAGAAGAAGAAAAAAATACATCATTTTTCAACATAATCTCCTTGCTTTTCAACACACTTTATCCACTTGTCAACAAGCTTTCATATTCTCTTATTTAAAAATGTTTTAGGCTGAGTTTTGAGCCATGAATGCACCACTTCTTCATCAGAGATGAATCTTTATTCTCAAAGGGCTGCTTTAAGAGGACCAAACAGGTGAGAATCAGATGGAGCAAGATCAAGACTATAGGGAAGCTGCATTAACACCTCAAAATGAAGTTTTTGCAGAGTGTCAACAGTGTGGGTAGAGGTGTGCAGACATGCATTGTCATGCAAGATCACAATGCCTTTATGATATATCAGTCCTCTGCATTTAATCTGAAGTTAAGGCTTCAGCTCTTCAGTGAGCATCTCACTATAATAAGCACTGTTAATTGTTGAACCTGTTTCCTGATAGTGTTCCAATAGTGGCTCCTTGAGAATCCCAGACAACTGTAACCATCAATTTTTCATCAGACTTTTGAATTTTTTCTTGATCAACGATTGAAGATGTTTCCATTCCATACTCTGCCATTTACTCTCAGAATTGTAGTGATGAATCCATGTCACCTCACATGGAGGTGCAGACCAGTAACCATTTATATTTAGAAACTTTACCTTTCTCTAAGCATCAGTCCAAATTTTGTTTGCAAAGGTCCAAATGCTCTTCCATGAGTTGTTTCTGTACCCATCTCACACAAACTTTTCAAAACCCAAGTCTGGTATGGATTATTTCATGGCCAGAGCCATGGCTGATTTGCAAATGATTTGCCACATAATCTACTGTCACTCTTCCATTGGACAGAATCATTTCACGTGCATGTTTAATGTTGTCATCGGCTGTGGATATGGACGGGTGCTTTAATATAAACTGAGTGCAGATAATTTTTTACTTCACCCTGTATAACTAACTACAATATGATCCAGTTATTCTACTCCCAGGTATTTATTTACCCAAGAGAAATGAGAGCTCATATTTATACAAACAGATGGACAAAAATCCTTATCTGTCATCATACCTTTATTTCTAATACCCAAAAAGGCAGAAACAGCCCCAATGCCCATCAGCCAGTGAACGGATAAATAAATGGTGATGTATCTATGTCATGGAGTAAGTATTATTGAGCAATATAAAGCAATAAATTAGTTACACACAAAGCATAAATAAGTCTCTTAATAATTATGCTGAGTGAAAAAGGTATGACAAAAAAAAATAGTACATAATAGAAAAATCTAGAAAATTTTAAAATGAATCTATAGTGAGAGAAAGCTGATCAGTGAGTGGTGGTGCAGAGGGAACAGGAATTCAGGGTGTAAATATTGCACAATAGTTCGTGAAGAAGCTTTTGAGAATAGTGGATATGTTTGCTAGCTTGATTGTGATAATAGTTTCACAGTTATATATGTATGTGAAAACTTGCCAAATTGAATAGTTTAAATATGTGCACTTTATTGTATGCCAATTATATTTTAAAGCTTTTTTTTTTTTTAATTAAGTAATGGGGAAGAGACTGTCTTGCAGCTACTTTGGGTAAATAATCAGAGAAGGTCTTTCTGAAGAAGAAGCATTAAAATGAGATTTGATTGACAAGGTAGAGGAAGAGTGTTTTAGACAGCAGGAACAGTACATGCAAAGGCCTGAGGAGGTAAGAAGGAGATTGGTCTGTTTGAGAAACAGACTAGTTCATGGTCAGGGACAGACAAGTGGTGCCTAGTAGGCTCAAAGAAGCAGGCTGAGTAAGGGAAGGCTTCATAGAGCAAGCAGGGAGTTTGGGTTTTATACTAAGTAGATGAGAAGGCATGGGATTAAGTAATAAACAAAGGATTGACATGGTCTAATTTCTGGGTTGCTGTTTTCATCACTGTATTTTGTACCACGTTGTTGTTGCTGTTAAGTGTCATCAAGTCAGTTCCAATTCATAGTGACCCTGTACAGGGTTTCCAAGGAGCAGCCGGTGAGCTTAAATCACAGACTTTGCAGTTCAAACCGACCTTGCAGTTCAGCACATTAACCCACAGCGCCATAGGAGGACTCTCATTGTGTACCATAGGTATGTATTATCTATTCAAAAGATAAATGCATGCTTAAAACTAGATTCTTCCAGCTGCCATGTGGAGAATAGATTGTAAAGGGGTTTACGTGGAAGAAGGGAGACCTCTCTAAAGGCTAATGCAGCCTTCCAGGTAAGAGGATGGAGGTGCAGAACAGGGTGCAGGTGGGAGGAGGCCTTTTTGGGTCTGATTTGGAGATAAGGTCTAAGACAGATGGGGAGGGAAGGGGACACAAAGAGATGTGGAGATTGGCTTCTGCAGATGTGCAAGCAGCTGGCACTCAGGGCTTGGTAGTTTTCTGGTCCCCCAAGGCCAGTAAAACCCAGCTGTTGTTCAGTTGACTGCTTCTGGAAGACGATCGTCATGCCTTTCTTCAGCAGCAACTCTGGGTAAACTTGAATCTTCTACCTTTCAGTTACCAGCTAAGCAAGTTAACCATTTATACCACCTTAGTCTCCACAAACCCACTCAACTGTCCTTCCCTCAGGCCAGACCCAGAGCATCAGTGCATGCCTCAAAGTCACTCTGTCTGATTCTCCTTTGGTTGGTTATGTGTTTGCCTTCCTTTCTGGATAAATCTCTTTTTCTTACTTTAGCACTTAGTATAGTGCCTGGTACAAGGCACACATGCAGTAAATGCTTATTGAATGAATAAATGAAAAGAAGAATGGTTTAGTAATTGATGGGAGTGGAGAAAAGCAGACATTTAACTTTGCCTGAACCTCAATGTTAGATCTCTTCCACCCCTTGACCCATCTCAGCTCCCGCCCAACCACCAGCTACTACCCACTCATTCAGCAGGTTGTTTCCCTGTCTCACAACCCAGAAGCCCCAACCACGTGGCCAAGCTGCTGGGCAGTCAGAGCTGGCTGAGTTCTGTTGGCCTTGACAGCAGGCCCTGACCTAGTTTGGAGCTGGCCGAGGCAGATGATGTCACAGCAGATGCAGATGCTCTGTCTGCGGTTGACTTCTGAAGCTGGGCCCAGCTTTGTTTGGAGAATGCTGTGCAGGAAAGTATCACATCATGATGGGGACAGGGGCTAGGAGCTCTTTGGGGACACCACTCTTTTTCTAGGAGTCCTGTCTCTGGCTTCCACGTCCCTTTATGGGCACCCAGATTGTGGGTTATGAGACTTGCCTCCCACGTCCCAAGAGGACATTGGGGAAGGAACAGAGAGATGGGAAGAACTCCTTGAGTATCTCTCCAATGGCCCCAAACATTATGAGTTCAATTCAAGCATTTTCCAAACATTTACTAAATACCAGCAATGTTGGCCAAGCATAGAGCTATTGCTGAGGGTACAGAAATGATTATAACATTGCCTCAACTCAGAGTCATTCCCTATAACAGTCAGGAGAACTATTAACAACAACCAACAAAAAAATGTATAAGCACAGAATCACTAGAATGGAGATGTACTGCTTCTGTGCCCAGTTCAGTGGGAACAGAGAAACTAGAGAAGGGTTTACCGAGGAAGTGGAATTTAGGAGAGTTGAAGGGTAGAGGGGTAAACACATGCTGAGGTGTCAAGAAGAGAGCAGGCATGTGTGTTTGGAGCTGTACTGGTTCATAGGCTGGGGTACAGCCTTCAGTAGGGATGGTAGTGAGAAAAACAGGGTCTGACACAGGATGGCCATGCATGTGCCACAAGTAGAGATGTGGTCCTATTAACAAGGACCTGGAACAGGGAGGAAAGATGAACAGCAATTTAGAGTGCCAGCAGCCTGCTGGTTGTACTGGGGAGAGATGGGAACAAGGCTGGAGGCAGGAAGGGGTCCAAGAATACCAGAGTAAGAGAAAGTGAGATTTCAAGTAATGGAGCTAGAGAGAAAAGTTCGGGTGCAAGGCTACACAGGCAGTTTGGAGGCTTGGGGGGTGGGGTGGTAAGACGTAAGTGGTAGAGGCAGCCCCTGTGCTCTGGAGCTGAGACTCAGCTCTACCCCCACCCTTTATTCCTCATGCAAAATCCTCCACAATCACTTCCTTGGGGGTATGAGTATGTACCCCTCTGCCATCCCTACCATCCTATCTTTCCAGGAGGTAGAACCTGAGGACCTTCCCCACTGCAGTCCACCCCAGCCTCCAGACCTCTGGTGCAGAATTCTGAGCAGAGTTTACAGAGAAGGATCAATGGGTTCCACCACTGGTAGGGTGTCTCCCCTGGGGAGGCCATATAGAATGGTCAAGGGATGAAGGTTTCCTGCCCCCAAGAGCATACTCAATTCCTGTGAAATGACACTTCTCAAAAGTGGAACACCCAGAAGACCCTGACGACATCCACAGGGGTATACACCACTCAGTGTGGTATTATTAAGCAGGGGGTAGGGCAAGAAGGTCAGAGCTGGATCCTTTAAATGAAGGGAGCAGGCTCTGAGTGTCCACTTAATGCAGGATGACACCCATGCCCTGATGGCAGCATAAACATCCCATGTCACAGTAACTGAGTTTGACGTCTCTTCCCTAGCACTCCTGGCATGTGCCTTCCCCATTTATCTCTACCCCTAGACCCAGGAGGTCAGGGCCAGGTCAGGAAGGGCCTAGGAAGCCCTGTGCAGTCAGTGTGGCTTTACAAAGCAGGAGTAGGTCTGCACCTCACCCTGCAAGGCAGGGAGAGAAAAAGAGAATTCTCCTAGATTTGTAAATCAACTGGTGCAAAGAGAAGGGCAATCCAGGAAGATGGCAGTGGAGTGGGATAGGGAGATTGGAAAGGGGAATACAACTGAAGCAGGGGAAGCCAGGCAGCTAGATGTGATAGAAAGAGGCGTAAGTGAGGAACCCACCTGGGAGATCTGGGCTCCCACAGGCAAGAAGCTCTCAGCCCTGGGGAAAGGAGGGGTCAAATCGTCATACTGCCAGCAGCCCCGCTGGAGCTGGGTGTGGGGATGTGTGTGGGGCACTGGTCACACAAGAAGACTGAAAGATGACTCTCAGGGACCGACCAAGAACACGAGATGCTGAGTCACATGACTTCACACCAAGACGAAACCTCCGTGTATCTAACTCTGGCCCTTCATTCTACAGAGGAGGAAACTGAGGTCCAGGGAGGAGCTTTGAGAGGCTGGCAAACTTTGTTGGAAAAAAAGCCAAATAAATATTTTAGGCTTTGTGAGTCACATATGTTTCTGCAGCATTTCCTTTCCACAAATCAACACTTTAAAAATGTCAAAACCATTCTTAGCTTGAGGACCACACAAAAGAAACTGGCTGCAGGCTGTATTTGACCCACAGGTAATAGTTTGTCTGTCTTTGTTTTAGAGCATCTTACAGCCAGTAGCTTCCAGCCAACCAACCAACCAATCAGTTTTTGAATGGCTGCTATGTGCCAAGCACTCTAGAATGCTGAGGTATTGAGCTGGAGGTAAAATAGAATAGAATGTTGTTGTTGTTATGTGCCGAGAGTCAGTACCAACTCACAGCGACCCTGTGTATCACACAATGAAACAACCTCACAATCGTTGTGACACTTGAACCCATTGCTGCTGCCACTGTGCCAATCCATCTCGTTGGGAGTCTTCCTCTTTTTCACTCACCCTCCACTTTACCAAACATGATATCCTTCTCCAGAGACTGTTGCCCCCTGATAATATGTCTAAAGTGTAAGAGTTGAAGTCTGGCCATCCTGGCTTCCAAGAAGCACTCTGGCTGTACTCCTTCCAGCACAGATCTGTTTGTTCTTTTGGCAGCCTATGGTACTTTTAATATTCTCCTACAACACCATAACTCAAATGTATCACTTCTTTATTCTGTGTCCAACTTACACATGCTTATGAGGTTATTGTAAATATCAGTGCTTGGGTCAGAGACACCTTAGTCCTCAAACTGATACATTTGCTCTTGTGAGAGAGAGAATAGAATGCATAGTCCCCGTCCTCAGGCTGCCTACAGTTTGGTGGAGGAGATAGTCAAGTAGATCATGTCACATTAGCACATGGTAAAAGACTGTGCAGGGACCGGACACCCAGAGGAGGGAGAAGTCAGCTCTTTTAGGGGTCTCTTGCCTGCTGCCCAACCCATGGGGCAGGCATCACAGGATATTTTAATCTTCCATTTACTTATTCCCCCCCAGTCCTTACATTACTTGAGGGCAATGACCTCTACACTACCCTCAGGCACCCAACACAATGCCTGGCAATAGTGAGAAAGCAGCAATTGTGAAAGAATGAAAGAGTAGTAGCAACTAGATCGCTATAGCTCTAGGTCCTAGGGTGGGTGGAGGAACTGAAGAGTCTGAGGGATTGTCAGTCCATCCCCCTCAATTGTTAAACAAAGTGGGTTTACCAAGTCTAGGATATATAGCCCCAGGCCCCAGAAGCCTTCTGCTCCATTCTGTGTGTGTATGTGTGTGTGTGTGTGTGTTTGGGGGGGGTGTGGGGGGGGAGAGAGACTCAGTCCTCTCCGCCCCCATCCCGGCTGACTCACACAGCAGCAACTAATCACACCCCAGTCAAGCATGCTTAATTAAGCCCCACATACCCACATCTTCTTAGCAAGAGGAAAGAGTGGCACTCCATTGCATACCAGGCCACTGGGACTGGTGCTGAGGGGTGGGATCTGGTGAGGAGGCACATGCTGAAGACAATGAAGCATTCATTTGGTGACTTGTCCTTAGGCTATAAATCTTTAAAATTTTTACGGGAGCAGAAAGCCTCATCTTTCTCCTGCGGAGCAGCTGGTAGGCTGGTAGTATCAAACCACTGACCTTGCGGTTCACAGCCCTGTTTGTAACCACTATGCTACCAGAGCTCCTAGCACTACCAAGAGTAAACATTTACAGTGCACTTACTCTATGAGGACTCAGAGCAACCCTATAGGACAGAGCAGAAGCTCCCCATAGGGTTTCGAGACTGTGAGTCTTTATGGGAGCAGACAACCTCATCTTTCTCCCATGGAGCAGCTAGTGGGTTTCAACCATTGACCTTGAAGTTAGCAGTTCAGCACTTATCCCAAGGCACCACCAGGATCATTATAGAGTCACTAAGAGTCAGAATCTACTAAGGCAGTGGGTTTGATTTGTTTGTTTACTCTTTGCCAGACATTGCTCTGATACTTTATGTATGGTGGTGGTGGTGGTGGTGTGCTGTGGAGTTGGTTTCATTTCATAGCTACTCTGTAAAAGGTTTCCAAGGCTGTATACCTTTATGGGAGTCCTGGTGTGGCGCTGTGGGTTAATGCGTCAGACTGCAAAGTCATTTGAACTGCAAGGTCGGCGGTTCAAGCTCACCAGCTGCTCCTTGGAAACCCTATGGTGGTGGTGGTTATGTGCCGTAGAGTTGGAACCAACTCATAGCGACCCTGTTTAGGGTTTCCAAAGTTGTTTACGGGAGCAGAACACCTCATCTTTCTCCCTTGGAACAGCTGGTAGTTTCAAACAGGGTCACTGTGGGTCAGAATCGACTTGAGAGCACTTGACAATACCTTTATGGAAGCAAACAGCTTCATCTTTCTCCCGCAGAATGGCTGGTAGTTTCAAACTGTTGACCTAGAGGTTAGCAGTCCCACTCATAACCGCTAAGCTATCAGAGCTCTTTGATAGTTTATGCAACTTAAAAATCTGCATAACAAACCTATGACATACTGTTGTCGTTAAGTGTCGTCAAGTAGGTCAGACTCATAGCGATCCTATATAAGGAGCAGATGGTGACTTTGAACTGCCCACCTTGTGGTCCAGGGCATTATCCTACAGGGCCATTGAGGCTCAGAGAAGCTATATAACTTTCCCAAGGTCACACAGCTAGTGAATGACAGAGTTGAAAAGGGGTGTTCAGAGAGAGGAAGAAGGCCTTGCCCAGAGCCCTGACCCCACTGCCCAGTGGCCTGGGTTTCCCAGGATCCCAAGGCTTTTCCTGACTCACATACAGGAATGTAATTCCATTTGTAATTCAATTCACATTTATCATACACTGCACTGTAGAATAAGCTCTCAACCTCAAGGTTGGTTTGAATCATAAAGTTGGCTGTTCAAACTCACCAGCCGCTCCTGGAAAACCTTACACAGGGTTGCTATGAGTCAGAACTAACACAAACATATTTAACAACAACAGTAACAACAATGTGCCAGGCCCTGGAGACACGAGTCTAAGAGAGCTTGCAGAGCAGTGAGAGGCAGGCTTGTCCACTGTAAAGACAGTTGAATGGTCAGAGACTACTGGTGCCTGGGACTGGGGAAAAGGTACAAGAGTAGCATTTATTGAATACCTCCTCGGTACCAGACACCAAGGATATCACACTCTTTACTTTCCCTTCATAATCTGTAATTATGTATTTATTAATATGATTGTTTGTTTCAGGTCCATTTGTCATACTGCCTGGCATAAAGTTAATATGCAATAAACATTTATGAATGAATGAAATTAGACTCCTGCCTTTAAGGAGCTTGCAGTCTAGGAGGAAAACGAGAGCTAGAAACAATGCCTACAACATGGCAAGATAAATACAAGTACAGGGAGAAGGGTCTACCCCACCCCTGGGGAGGTGAGCAAGGAGCCTGGAGAGGGAGATACCAGGTCTTGAAGAATGAGTAGGAGTTTCCCAGGAAGATAGGGGGACAGATCCTCAGGGCTGAAAGGACAGCCCTTGCAAAGGCAAGGGCGTATGGCCCACCAGTTCTATTTGAGGACCTTCAGGGCCCTGGTGGCATGGTGAGTTACATGTTGGGCTGCTAACCACTAGGTCAGCAGTTTGAATCCACCAGCGAATCCTAGGGAGAAAGAGGAGGTTTTCTGCTCCTGGAAAGATTTGGTCTCAGAACCCCATAGGGGCAGTTCTACTCGGTCCTATAGGTCGCTATGTGTTGGAATTGACTCAATGGCAATGCATAAAGTAGTTAGTTAGTTAAGTGACAACAGGAAAGAACCCTGGTGATACAGTGATTAAGCACTTACCTACTAACCAAAAGACTAGCAGTTCAAACCCACCAGCTGCTCCCGAGGAGAAAGATGTGGCAGTCTGCTTCTATAAAGATTTACCGCCCTGGAAATCCTATGGGTCTGACCTACAGGGTTGCTATGAGTTGGAATCAGCTCCACAGTATCAGGTCTAAGTGGTTTCATGTCGCTGAATTATGGCAGGGGGCGTGAGAGGCAAGAAATCCAGCTGTGAAAAAGAGGTTGTGGCTCCGGCCACAGTCTCAAAGGGTGCCGGCTGCTGTGCCGAGGACAGAACCCAGAAGTGGGCCTTATTCCTGAAGCAACAAGGGGTTGCTGAAGGCTTGTAAGCCATTTGTGTCTTAGAAAGCTGGCCCTGATGGGGGTGGGGTAAAGGATGGGACCGAAGAAGGAGGGCAGACCAGTCAGGAGGAGGCGATGACTGACAATGAGCATTTAACATGAGCAGAAGCAGTGAGGATGGGCTGGTGGGCGAAAAGATGCATGAAAGTGAGAGAGAATTGACAGCAGGTAGTGACCATTTGCCTGTGAGACAGGAAAGAGGTCACTTTGGCTATTAGACTCTCAAATGAAGATAAGATGTTCTACCCAGCTGAATCATTATGAGTGTTAACAGAGATAAAAACCATAAAGGCCTGAATGGGGTCTGACACCTGGCTATGCCTTTATATCACATCTTATGCATGGGCACCACACAGCAAAGCCAAGCCCAGTGTGGATGAATGAATACATTGGGCTAGGAGAAAGGAATCCCGAGGGCTCTAGCAGCACCCACAAGCTAGAGGTGTGCTACCCAGGGGAACTCCCTGCAGATCAAGCCCACTGTGGCCTGGAGGCTTGTGCACAGTTTTTCTCTGATGAGAACAAGCAAGACATACACCTATTCATGCCTGAGTCCAGTGCAAAGCCAGGAGCTACTCCAAATCTTTCAAGTGCAGGGATTTAAATCAGGAATTTAGTTGTGCAGGAAACTTCTAGGTCAGGGGAGCAGGGGGGGGGAGGGGCGTGGAGAGCAGTGTTATAAGAGTCCAGGAGCCAAGGCCACTGGACAGCAACTATAACCACTTCTGGCCTGCAGGAAGGGGCTGTCCAGCAGGAGTCAAAGAAGAGGCACAGATAATACAGAATTAAGCAGACAACTCAACAAGGAGAGACATGCCCTGGCTTCTCCCCTCCTCTCACTTGCTACCTTCCTCCAGTGCCTCCAATTGGCTGGATCTTTGCAAAAGCCAGACAGAAAGGGAGCCTAGAGAATGGAGTTCCCTCTGACACAGAACAGGGCAAAGAAAGCCAAGACACAAGCACACACTGGTTCGTTCTTTCACTCGTGCACTCATTGCTGAGTACCTAGGTTCTGGGAGATAATGACAAACAAGAATGCAAGATCCTACCAGCAGTCCAGCAGCTCCTGCCCCCACCCCTCAGGTGGGTCATGGGCACCTGCTTAACTAGCTTGGGGGTGCAGAACCTCTGAGGGCCCCTGGGAAGCTTCCAGTGTGCAGAGAAGAAGCCAAGCTCTGCCTCCTCCCCAGCTGAAAGCTTGCAGTTCAGAATGAAATGTCTCCAAAAAGGGAAGAAAACCCTTAAATCCCACTGTTTGTCTTTGGAGCCTGGGAAGCAAGGATCTAATGAACATGAAACATGCAGGCCGCTCAGAAGTTGTCTTTGAAACCTCCAAGGCTGGCTTTGTCAAGGAGCAGCATCGCCTTTCAAAGCTGTCTGGTTCCAAACTCCCCTCTCCTCCCTCGGTTGGTAGCAGCCAGCGGCTAATTAGCCTGAGATGTTAAACACTCCCTAATTCTGTCGGAGAAGTCACCAGACTTGAGGGGAACTGGTATCAAGGCTGGCAGACTGAGTATGTCCACTCCCTCCTTCAATCCCCACACCTGGCACCCCTTCCTGCCAGTCACTGATACCAGCCTGGGACCCACTGGAATGTCCTCTCCCTCCAAATGTTGCCCTCACCATTCACCCCTCACACCGGCCTATGCTCAAACACAACCTGTGTTTGTTTCTTGCCTACTCCTAGAATTCTGCCTCTTCCAGGAAGACTTCTGAGTTTTCCAGCTTCTCCCTGGTTATTTGCCCTCACATGGACCCCTCCTCAGGTGTTCAGGCTGGGGGTGCCCCTCAAAACCACCACACAGTGCAGCCTCCCTGAAGGAAGGGTCTCCAGCCTATCCCTGAGATTTGCGCTAGCCAAACAGCCAAACTAGTCACTGTGGTGTCCATTCCAACCTACAGTGGCCCCATGTGTGTGTGCACCCCAAGTAGACCAAAACTCCAAAATCATTACCATCAAGACAGGAGGCATTCACAGCTTCACAGAGGTTTTGGTGGTTCGGTGGAGAGAGTCATGTTTCACTCCCAGCCAATGCATCCCATGTGTAGTCACCACCCATCTTTTAATGGAGGCCTGTTTGTTTCTGTGATGCTGAACCGGTTTCAGCAGAGCTTGCAGACTAAGTAAGACAGACTATGAAGAAAGGCCTGAGGAGCTACTTCCCACAATCAGTCAGTGAAAACCCTATGGGCCACATGGTTCACATCCACTGTATGTAGGGTTGACATGAATCTAAGTCAATTCCAAGACAGCTAACAACAACAACAATCTGGTCTATCATCACAGCCTAATGTCACAGGTGAGTACTACACATCGCTCTCTGGGCTGCCATTTCCCATATATTAAGCAAGGGGACTCTTCTAAGCCAAGGGTTCTCACACTTGAGCATGTAGCTGAAGAACCTGGAGGGTCTGTTAAACAGACCACTGAGCCCAGACTGGTTCAGAGGTCTGGGGTGGAACCTTAGAATATGTGTGTCTTACAAGTGCCCAGGTGATGCTGATGCTTCCAGTTCAGGGACTATACCTGGAGAAACACTGGATGAGAAGGACAGATTCTAAGTTACATTTGTCCTAGCTGCATGGGTTATAGAAAGTTCCCTCACTAAAGGGTATATAGGAGTGGTGATGATGCACGTGTGTGTGTGTGTGTGTGTGTGTGTGTGTGTGTGTGTGTGTGTGTCAGGGGTAGAGACGGCAGGTGATCCTGAGGAGGCTGACCTGAGCAATCTGACTTTAATATGTTTCATTTGTATGTATGTCCAGGTAAGAGTTGGTCCAGGTAAAGATTCCCTGCTTTAAATCAAGTGTTTGGAAAGCTGTCAACTAGTCTAGCTGATCAGTATGGTCTCTTCTAATTCTGATGTCACTCCATATCTCCTCCCTCACCTCTGCAAACTGCCATTTACTTCTTCACAGACACAGGATGGGCACAGCAAGACCAAGGCGCAGGACTCAGGAAGTGTGGGCATGGAGGATGGTAAGCATCAGTGGAAAGGCCAGGAAGGTTCCCAAGAGATTGTATTTAGGAGGGTCACATCAACCCAGGGATGCACCCAAAGTGGTGGGACACACATGAGTGCCAACTCGGTTACACACACACACACACACACACACACACAATTTCCACTAAATATAACCCCCACCTGCCCAGAGATGATCTGAGAAGGGTCTTGGGACCCAACACAGTTAGAGAAGACAGAGAGTAGTTACGCTGCATTTGGGTTTGGGAGATAGTGAATGCACGCATGTGTGAGGTTTGCATATATGACATGTATGTTACAAATAAGTTACAGAAAGAGAGGGGTTTTAAGTGGATTGATGAGGGTATGAACAGATTCTAAATAAAGTAGAATCTTCTAGAATGTTCCAAATCCCTCCTATAATTGCTAAAGAAACTGAGGCTCCCAGAGAGCTAGAACCAGAATTTCCTGCTTCCTGGGCCAATGTGCTGCCCACTGCTAGATATGATGTCTGGCCCACCCACAACAATTACATTAGCTGAAATCAATGGTACATCATGGCAAACAGAGAAAAAAATGTTCACAGAAAAGAATTCACAGCAAACAAATCCCTTCCCCACCCAGTCTGTCCCACGCACATAGCCGTTCCCTAGCCTGTTCAGGAAGGGTCCCCTGCCCACCCTAGTGTGGAGGGGGCCTAGGGGAGCTTGCATGGAGTGGGGAAGTCAGCGGTTACACAGACAAAGAAGTCATATCAGGTATGGTAGAGCCTCCTCCACAGTCCCAGCCCACAGGAATGCAACAGGCAGTGAGGAGAGAAACAGGATGATATCTACCAGATCCTTTAAAGATTAATAGGGTTCTCTGGGACCCAGAGCTGTGAGTGTATTAGAGAGAAAGAAAGACCAGCAGACAGGCATTTGGGGAGTAGAGAGACAGACTGAGGTGTGTGTGTGTGTGTGTGTGTGTGCGTGCATGTGTGTGCATGCAAGACACACAATAAAGAGGCTCTCAGACTGTGTGTGTGTGTGTGTTTGTGCAAGCCCAGGAGAAGCCAACAGACAGATGAAGAGTATGCAGGCTGAGGAAGGAAGCACACACACACACACACACACACACACACAGATTGGGTGAGGGTGGAGCTGGAATCCGGGAAGCCCAGGAGAGTACCAGGAGGTGAAGCACTGTCAGAGAGAGTTGGGAACAGGTTGTTGTGTCTGTGGTAGTGGATGTGTGATGGAATGACACACTGTGGGCATTTGTAGGTGTGTTCCCCAAGGACCAGGAGAAAGGTGACGAAAGTAAGCAGGCCACAGATATTCCTGCAGTGAGTAGCCCACAGGACTGCTAGACACCTCTCTCAGATCTTCCCTCACACCCCCTCCCAGGATCCCTGCTCAGGTCCCCCTCTGCCTTGGCTTCCTGCTCTCAACACCCTGCTCCTCAGGGGTAAGTGTTCCTGGAATATCACAGTCCTCCACCTTGGGGCAACCACCAAAAAAAAAAAAAAAAAAAAAACAGTTCCCACCCCAACCCCTTCCTACTCACGCACTCATTCTCACCTCAGAGCAATGGAACAAGCTCAGATCTTGAGTCAGACTGCATTGTTTCCAATTCAGACTGCCTCTTAGTGCTGTGGCCTTGATCACGTTACTTAGACCTCTCTCTCAAGGAAGGAAAAAAGAATGGCGTCCTCATGAAGAGTAAATGAGATAACATATGTGAAACCAACGCGTGTGCCAACCATAAAGTAGGTACTCCTTGTTTCAGTCTGTTTAACACATGCTGTCAGGGGCAAGTTTTCATTAGAAAATTCCAGGACATCCCAAGTAACAGCATCTTCTTGAAATCCTAAAACCCTAGAAATTACCCCGACGTCTGAGGTTGGGTAACTTTCATTATTAAAGGGGTTGAGACCAGAGTGCAGCCCTGTTGCTTTACAATCCAGGGCTTTTTGCCTTCCTCCGAGTCAGGTGATATTCACAGGGATATTCTTGGAAGGTTTCTTTAACATTGACTTGGAGGTGAGACTGAACTCTGTAGATGGGGGCTGGACCAGAGAAGGAAAACTGCAAGACAGAATCCTCTCCAGTCCTGAGCAATTCAGCTCTGGCCCCAAATTTGCATTCCCACTTAGCAAAGCAGAAGCACTACGGTGGATCTCCCTCATTCCCTCCACCTGACACTTAGAAGGAAGTTTAGTGCTTACCTCCGACCCTTCTCACATGTCCCCACTCTTCGTAAGTAATCAAAGGGTTTCTCCCAATCCCATACTATTTGCTTGTGAAGGGTCCCAAATTGCTGCAGGTGTCTCTACCTCATGCCTCTTGCCAGGCCCTACATCTGGCTCAGATTTATCATACCTATTCATTGCCATGAGGACAACAATGCTGGAACCTGACCCTCCCTGAGGACAGGTGTCCCTGGGGGATTGCTAGGGATGGATGCCCAGAAGACAGACAGAAGGCATGCTGCTTCTGACTTGGGTTCTTCATGCAGGACGGACAGGAAGGCTTCTGGAAATGGTGAATACATGGGTAGGGGGTGGCTGCTGCAGGGGAAGGGAGAGCAGGACATAACAGGGGTGTGGCGCTGTGGCTTAATGCACCAGACTGCAAAGCTGTTTGAACTGCAAGGTTGGTGGTTCAAGTTCACCAGCTGTTCCTTGGAAACCCTCTACAGGGTCACTATGGGTTGGAACCGACTGGACGGCACCTCACAACAACAACAGTAAGCGAGGTAAGCTTACTTGTACTTACTATCTGTGGTGAAAATTTTCACATTCTTCCCCACAGCAAAGATTCTGCTTCTATGTCTGGCTGATATCTGTCTCCCTCCTAAACTCACAGGGATAGGTTAAACAAGGTAAGCTCAAGCACTGGCTTACTTGTGCTTCCTAACAGGTTAGCAAAACTGTTCACTACAGATTAGTAAGTAAGCACAAGTGAGCTCATGCTTACCTTGCTTATTGAGGAATCCAGCCCTGAAGCCAACATTGGGAGGGAAATAATGAAGGGGGAAGACAGTAAGAGTCAAAAGGGAGTCCATCAGAGGGGACAGATGACTAGAAGTATTTCCAGACTCACCTTTGATGCCCTCCTGCAAAGCTGAGGCACCCTAGTCCCCACCTCCAAGGACACAGGAGGGCTGGGAGGAGGCAGAGACCAGGACAAAGAATTCACAGGTTCTTGTGTGTGGTCCCCTTGCCCTTGATCCTAGAATGAGATAGCCAGGAACCACTCTCTAGTTAGAGACATTTGAATGCACAATCACTTCCTACCTTTTATCACTTCATTGAGAAAGGGCCGGAGATGTGAAGATGTCCACCAAAGGGGTTTTCATGGGTTTCCAGTCTTTCTCCAGGTAATCAGGGACCTGCTCATCAATGCCATGTGGCCTAATCTGGGGAAGTCACACTACTCACTCACTCTCCCAAAGTCTCATTTATCCAAATGCAGCCTACATTATCAATACCCAATGCAATGCATTCACTCGCTTAGCAAAGTGGTTACAAGCGTAGACTCTGGAGCCAGACTGCTTGACTTGGGTCCCAATTCTACCAAATGATGGTTGTGTGGCCTTGTACAAGTTACTTAACCTTCTGTGCCTCCATTTTCTCATCTGTAAAACAGTGGCACTATTAAGAGTTACCTCAAAGGAATGTTATAAGGTTTAAATGAATAAATTTATATTAAATAATAAATATTAAACACTGAGCACTGAGTATGTGCCAGGTGCTGTTCCAAGCCCTGAGATCTCATGGTAAGCCATCCCAAAATGACTTCCACTGTTACGAAGTTTACATTTTAGTGGGGGAGGCAAACAATCGCATAAAACAACAATCACATGAAATAATTACAAATTGTAACAAGAGCAGTAACAATGGTCTTAGATACCCAATGCCACTGTAACAGAACTACCCTCAAGTGGGTGGCTTTAAAAAACTGGAATTTATATTCTCACCATTGTTGAGGCTAAAAGTACAAACTGAGGTCTCAGCCACGTGAATTCCTTCCTTGTGGGTTGCTATTGTTAGATGCTGTCCAGTGGGTACCAATGTGAGAAATAGCTGTTGGGGTGATCCCTCTTCAGAATCAAGGAAATCTTGGGGAGTAGCAGGTTGGCATGACAAAAGGGAACTCTGAGTAGAAGAAGAGACTAGTTTGACCTACTGTTGTTGTTGTCAGGTGTCATCGAGTCAGAACCGACTCATAGCGGCCCCATGCACAGCAGAACGAAACAATGTCCGATCCTGGGCCAACCTCACT
>NW_006408526.1:32739399-32884511 GCF_000296735.1 Chrysochloris asiatica | reverse complement strand
ACATCCATTTTGACCTTTTCCTTCTTTCTTGTCTTCTTAATGACTTTTTGCTCTCTTCATGTATGAAGTTCTTGATGTCATCCCACAACTCTTCTGGGCTTCTGTCTTTAGTGTTTAATGCATCGAATCTGTTCTTCAGATGGTCTAGACTCTGTTAAAATAAGAATACACCCATCAAGAAAGTAGGGGAAATTCTTGGGGAGGGTGTGAAACTAACTTTAAATGAGAATAATCCTCTGTAGGGACTAGTAGGCCCCATTAGGGAAAGATTATAAACTCCAAAGTACCCAGTAAAGGGGAAATGGAGGAGGGGCTTTTTCCCACTTAGGTTAATAAAACTCTTTGTCAAATCGTCATGCGGCGTGTCTGCACTTGTCTTGGGGCTGGGCACCAGATTTTGCAAAATCGAATAAAGAAAACCTCACTCTTGCTAAAATGAGTACAAATTGGATTACTTGAGCGTTTTTCAGTATAAACAATGTTTCTCACACCAACTCATAGCGGCTTTATGCACGACAGAAAGAAACACTGCACTGTCCTGAGTCAACCTCACAGTCTTTGCTTCGCCTGAACCCATTACTGCTGCCACTGTGTCAATCCATCCCATTGTGGGTCTTCCTCTTTTTCTTTAACCGTCCACTTTACCAAGCATGATATCTTTCTCCAGGGACTGGTCCCTTCTGATAGTATGTTCGAAGTACGAGAGACGAAGTCTGGCCATCCTGGCTTCTAAAGAGCATTCTGACTGTATCTCTTCAAACATGGATTTGTTTGTTGTTTTGGCGGTCCACGGTATTTTAGTATTCTTTATTACCGTAAGTCAAATGCATCAGTTTCTCAGGTATTGCTTGGTTCTTTGGTGTCTATACTGCTCTTTTTGTAACTCAGAAGTGATTAGATTTAGAACCTATCCTAATTAAGTAGGAGTCCTGGTGTGGCCTTGTGGGTCAATGCACTGGACTGCAAGTTCCTCTTGAAACTCAAGGTCAGCGATTCAAGTTTGCCAGCCACTCCTTGGAAACCCTATACAGGGCCACTATGAGTGGGAGCCCTCTCCAAGGCACTTAACAACTACAACGATTACTCTACTGATGTATAATTAACGTAACAAAAGACAATGCAAATTAACATAACAAAACATCTATTTCCAAACAAGATCACATCCTCAGGGTTGATATTCCAATATATGCTCATATTTTTTTTTGGGGGGGGGGGAGGGGGGAGTTGGGACACACGTCAATCCATGGCAATGACTGAGTGCTGAGAGCTTACAATAGTGCTGAGAGCACACTATAGTGGACCTACATTTGGCATCCGGAGGAAGTTCTTTGGAGTGTGATGTTCCTCTTACTCTGACCCCCTGTGGCACTGCATTGAGTCACCAGGCCCCACAGTGCTGGAAGCTGCACCTGTGCCCTTTATGTACTGACCACAGCAGTGTGTTTACTATACCACCATTGCAGAGCTAGATCTACATCACCTTGCCCATCACCCACCATCACCCCACTTCTGGCTTCTTCTCACCACAGAAGACGATAGGATAAAGGGTAAGAGGGCAAGGATTGCTGATGGCAAACTTGGGAAATTGCAGAAATATTTTTGCTTTTTAGCCTTTGGCACCAGCAGAAAGAAGCATGGGGGTGGGACCTCTACTACTCTGGTCTGCACACCTTTTCCCCCCGGGGGTGAAAAACAAGGGGGTTTAGTCAACAGTTGCCCCTAGAATTGGGGGAAGGCAGTATTGCTTAAGGGACACTGAGTTTCTGATCTCTCCCATTGACCTTGAGGCAACCCTGACTTGAGAGTTTTCAAGGGCTGAGTTTTCAGAAGTGGACCTCCAAGCCTGTCTGCCAAGGTGCCTCAGGGTGGACTTGAACCTCCCACCTTTCTGTTAGTTGCTGAATGTGTTCATCATTTGCCTTATCCAGGGACTTCAAGTCTCTGAGTGATAGAAATACTTGGAAAAAGATAGTGAAGATGGTAGAACAGCAGGGTTTAAGGTAATGTCACTGAACTGAATGCATAAAAATGGTTGGAATGGCAAATGTTTTGTTATATATACACTTCACCACATTTTTTTTTTTTTTTGAGACAATTACCCCTGCTTGGGACGTGGAAAGTCCCCTTCTACTGGCCTGTGGGGTGAGAGCAGAGGGGAGGGAAGATGGGAGGAGAGGCAGCTGAGCAGAAGCCCACAGGCTGTCAAGGTGACTCATAAGGGTTGCTCTTTCTCCTCTGGGCTTCTATTTCAACACTCCTGAGATCCCTGAAGAGGAAAGACTCAGAGTTTACAGAGAAAGGAAGCAGCACTGTGGGGCTGAGAAGGGCCATGAACTCAATGCTGATTCAGTGTTCCCAGGAATGGGGAAGCAGGGCAGGCAGCAGGCTGGGGAGAGGCTGTGGAGGCTGCAAAGGCAGTGTCCTCTCCACCTCAGGTCGCCCTGAAGCATCTTGAGGAAACCTTGTGCTGAGCTGGCGCGTTTCTACCTCCCAGCTGGACCACAAAATGGGAGGAAGCATCCATAAAGTTGCCAAACTGCCTCTGTGGCTGGAAACCCTGCCAGGGGCTGCCGACTCCCCTTCTAATTGGTCTTAATTTTCATGATTTGCAGGTCCCAGGCTTGTGGAGGGCGCAATCACCACCGTGATGGATGGGCAGGAGTAGTCGGCCTGGTAAACTGATCCAGGACTGCTAAGTTCTCTCTTGCTCCACCAAGACCGACCTTCCCCCTACACACCTTTCATTTACCTGGGTTCAGATTGGGTCTCGGTCACATCCTTCTATGAGCCCCTCCCATAGTCTAACACTTAGTAGGTACTCAAGAAACACACACCACTGCTTCACTGAACCATGTGGAACATGGACAGCCAACTCCTGCTCTCTGATTCTGTTCTGTCACAGTGATGCCATTTGAATCCCAGGTGCACTGCTACTTGCAAAACCAACTATTCAGCATCTCTGCACCTCAGTTTCCTTATCTTTGTTGTTGTTGTTATGTGCTGTTAAGTCAGTTCTGACTCATCGTGACCAAGGAGTAGCTGGTGTGTTTGAACTGCTGGTAGTTTAAACTGACCTTGCAATCCAGTGCTTATCCTACAGTGCCACACCAGGATGGGGTAATAATAATACCTACTTCACTGGTCCATTATAAGAAAAAGATGAAGTATGTTGTGGGAGCAGAAGAATGGTCCCCCCAAAGGCACTGGACCATAAGGTCAGTTTGAATCACAAGGTCAGGGTATAAACTCACCAGCCATTACATGGAAATCCTCCACAGGGTTGCTATGAGTCTGAACCAATTCTATGATACTTAACAACAATAACAACAACAAAAGATACCAACCAAAGGAGCCCTGTTGGCACAGTGGTTAAGTGTTCAGATGCTAATCAAAAGATTTGTTGTTCAAATCCACCAGCCACCCCATGGGAGAACAACTTAACGCTCTGCTTCTGTAAAGCCTAAGAAGCCCAGTTCTTACTCAAATGGTCACTGTGACTCAGAATCTCCAGCCTAGAGATGCTAAAGCAAATGGAGGAAATGAGGAGGTACAAGAACTAAACAGAAAATTTCAAAGGGCAGTTCAAGAAGTCAAAGTCAAATAGCGTCACAAAATGTGCAAAGACCTGGAGTTAGAAAACCAAAAGGGAAGAACACACTCAGCTTTCTCAAACTGCGGGAACTGAAGAAACAATTCAAGCCTTGACTAGCAATACTGAAGAATTCTATGGGAAAAAATATTGAATGATGCAGAAAGCATAAAAATAATTTTAAAAAAATAAAAGATGGAAGCAATACACAGAGTCATTGTACCAAACAGAAATGGTCAATGCTCAACCATTTCAAGAGGTAGCATATGATCAAGAGCAAATCATACTGAAAGAAGAAGTCCAAGATGAATTGATGGCACTGGCAAATAACAAGGTGCTAGGAATTGATTAAATCAAATTGAACTCTTTCAACAAATTTATACAGTACTGGAGACACTCACTCATCTATTACAGGAAATTTTGAAGACAACTACCTGGCCAACTGCCTACAAGAGATCCATATTGCTGCTCATTACAAAGAAAGGTAACCCAATGGAATGTGGAAATCATTGGACAATATCATTAATATCCCATTCAATTAAATTTTTGTTAAAGATAATTTAAAAACAGCTTCAACCATACAAGAGACCTTCCAGAGGTTCAAGCCAGATTCGAAAGAGGATGTGGAATGAGGGATATCATTGCCGACATCAGATGGATCTTGGCTGAAAGCAGAGAATACCAGAACAATGTTTACCTGTGCTTTATTGACTATGCAAAGGCTTTCAATTGTGTGAATCATGACAAGCTATGCACAATGTTGTGACGTATGAGTATTCTGGAACACTTAAATGTGCTCATGAGGAACCTGTACATAGACCAAGGGGCTGCACACAACACGGGAACATAGAATGGTTTAAAATAGGAAAGGTGTGTGCCAGAGTTGCATTCTTTTTTTCCATATTGTATCATTCAATCTGTATGCTGAGAAAATAATCTGAGAAGCTGAATTAAATGAAGAAAAACATGGCATCAGGACTAGAGGAAGACTCATTAACAACCTGCAATGTGCAGGTAATACAACCTTACTTACTGAAAGCGAAGAGCACTTGAATAACTTACTGATGAAGATCAAAGACCACAGCCTTCAGAATGGGTTGAGATTCAATGTAAAGAAAACAAAATTCCTCACAACTGGAACAATAAACAACATCC
Organism: Chrysochloris asiatica; assembly: GCF_000296735.1. Lineage (NCBI taxonomy): Eukaryota > Metazoa > Chordata > Mammalia > Afrosoricida > Chrysochloridae > Chrysochloris > Chrysochloris asiatica. The sequence goes on along the minus strand of NW_006408526.1, from coordinate 32,879,767 downwards.
ATAAAAATGGAGAAAAGATTGAAGTTGTCAAAGACTTCATTTTGCTCAAATCAACCATCAACACTCATGGAAGCAGCAATTAAGAAATCAAATGACATATTGCATTGGTCATATCTGCTACATAAGAGCTGTTGAAAGTGTTCAAGAGCAAAGATGTCAGTTTGAGAACTAAGGTGAATCTGACCCAAGCCATAGCATTTTCAATAACCTCATATGCATGTGAAAGTTGGACAGTGAATACAGAAGATGGTAGAAAAGAATTGATGCATTTAAGTTAAGGTCTTGGAGGACAATACTAAAAGTACCATGGACCACCAAAAGAACAAACCAGTCAGTGTTGGAAGAAGTACAGCCAGAATGCTCCTTGGAAGCCAGGATGGCCAGACTTTTTGTCTCTCATGTTGTTGTTAGTGTCTTCGAGTCAGTTCAGACTCAAGTGACCCTGTATAGGGTTTCTGAGGAGCAACTGATGAGTTTGAACCGCCAACCTTTGCAGTTATAACTGACCTTGAGGTCAATTTAGACATATTATCAGGAGGGACTAGTGTCTGGAGAAGGATATCATGTTTGGTAAAGTGAAGGGTCAGAGGAAAAAAAGACCTCCAACGAGATGGATTGGCACAGTGACAGCAGCAATGGGCTCAAACATAGCAATGATTGTGAGGTTGCTGCAGGACTGGGCAGTGTTTCACTCTGCTGTGCATAGGGTCGCTATGAGTCAGTACTGACTCAATGGTACCTAACAACAACAAGTCTTTGATCTTCGTTAGTAAGTACTTCAAGTCCTCTTCATTTCACTTTCAACAACCAAGGCTGTGTCATCTGCATGTCTCAAGTTGTTAATGAGACATCAATCCTGATGCCACATTTTCCTTTTTATGCTCCAGCTTCTTGGATTATTTGCTTAGTTTACAGATTGAATAAGTATGTTAAAAGGATACAACCCTGACACACACTTTTCCTGATTTTATACCATTCAGTATCTGTTTGTTCTGTTAGAACAACTCCTTCATTTTCTTAGGCTAGTTTCTCTAGAGAAACAAAACCAGTATGTATATATATATATGTGTGTAAAGAAAGGTGTATATCAGGGAAAAGGAGCTCTGGTAGAGTAGTGGTTACAAATCATGCTGCTAACCTCAAGGTCCACAGTTTGAAACTACCAGCGGTTCCGCGGGAGAAAGATGAAGCTCTCTGCTCCCGTAAAGATTTACAGCCTTGGAAACCCTGTGCAGGGTCACTATGGGTCGGAACCGACTCCACGATACTTAACAACAACAACATATCAGGGAAATGGTTTGCACAAGGAAATGGTTTGTAGAAGTAGACAAGTCCCAAGTCCATTGACCAGATGTCTTGCTGGAGGCTTCTAACTCTCATAGCTACAGGGCAGATGAACCAAGATTTGCAGGTCAGAGCATAGACAAGCAGGTCTGGTAGGTAAGACGGCCAGATGATACTGAGTCTCAGGATTGACAGACAATTGAGCATGCTATTGGCTCAAATCTACAGCATAGGAGGTTTGCCGTCCAGCCATTTGCAGATTCTAGACCCAGCAGAGAGAAAGCAAGCTTTGCCCAAGTGTTCAATGTAGTGGAAGCAGGCCAGATTCCCAAGGAAAACTTCCTATCAATTGTTAGGCTACTGAAAAGCAGATCTCATCTTGTTGTTGGTGTTGTTGCTCAATGCCATCAAGTTGGTTCAGACCCATAGTGACCCTGTATAGGGTTTCTGAGGAGCGGCTGGTAAGCTTGAACTGCTGACCTTGTGCTTCAAACTGACTTTGCAGTCCAGCGCATTAACCCGCAGCACCAGACCAAGACTCCAGATCTCATCATGGGGGATTACTATTTCTTATCTTCTAAACCACTGAGAATTCTGGTCTAGTCAAGTTGACACAAAACCTTAACTATCACAATCCACCTTGTCAACTTAGCACTTATACATATCACCTTCAACCATGCAAAAATCTCTAAATAAAGATAACTATAAAGTCATACTTTCACCTAACAGTATACAACTAACGTACATACAACCGAACATGTACTAACCCCATTGACATCCTATATTTTATAAGTGAACAGAAGAAAAATATTTGACACACATATATGAGAAAAAAGTACTCATAATAATTACAGTCCTCGTTTCGGCAACTGATCATGTGACCTTAGCTGGAATTTATAGATACCTTTTCCCACCACCAATTCTGCATTCCCTTTGCCCTCGGCAAGCACCTCAGCTAGTCATGGTTCTTTGCCAGGTAGGGTGCTCCAAACTTTTATTCCTAAAGGATCTGGACCATTAGTAAGTCATATTGGCATTGGGTTGCTGTCACTTACCATTGATTTTAATCACAGGATGTGGTAGCACTAAGGAATCTCCTGGATTCAATATATAGTCTTATTATATCTCCATTATGTAATGTCAATCCAATTTCCCTTGGTAGTCAGATCAATCACACCCCATCTAATATAGTAACTCCTTTCTTTGCCTGTTGATCCACAGGCTTGAGGAGCCCAGAGTGGCCAGGACTTAACTTACAGTTCAGTGAAATGAGTGTTGTGGCTCCAGGTAGGAGTATTCCTCCCTTTGGAAATAAAATGTCCAAACCTGAAAATCATTGGGCTTCAGGAACAGAAAGCAAAACATTTTTGAGTGGGTCACTAGAAAGAATGATGAGTGCTGCCATTCCCATTTCCACCTCTTAATTCCTGGACCCATGAATCCTAACTATTGGAGAGCCAGCACCATATACTGGATGCTGGTTTAAAGCATATAGTCTCCTGGAGAACATTGCCCCAACCCTAAAAGGTATTGTCACATAGCTGGCAATACAGTTTGTTGGGTTTTTTTCCTTTGAGGAGGAGGAGGAAGCTCTCTGTTCATTTATTTAGTACGGGGAAGAGCAAGACTGTGAGGCTAACGGCATACATACATGTTGTTGTTGTTGTTAGGTGCCATCGAGTCGGGACTGACCCATAGCGACCTTATGCACAGCAGAACGAAACACTGCCCGATCCTGGGCCAACCTCACATACATACATGAGGGGGTGCCAAAAGCTTGTACCCATCATATCATGCCTTCACTTTGTTGGGAGGCTGCTATGGAGGGAAAATCAGCTCACATGCCCTGAACACCCTCCATGCAAATCATAAGTAAGTCATGAGTGTCTCTTCTTGCCAATCTGCCAGAGCTCCAGGGAGAAAAGGTGAATAACTATCCAGACCTGGGCTAGGGTTAGCTCCTTAGTGAGGCCATCAAAGAAGTGGGCGCTGTGACCACAATTCTCCTTGGCTGTGCCCACCACACCAATGAAGGACACCAGCAGCTGCATGCAGGGCTCCATGAAGCTGTTCACAGTCATGATCAGACCTGACCATACTGTCACATTCACGCACATCTGAAGTTTGCCCGGGTGGTGGCTGTAGTGGTGCAGAGCCATTTCTCTAATCCCGTAGGCATGCAGTCAGTGGACAAGTTCGTGTCCAGCTCCACAAATGACATGTCATCAAGCGTGACTGAGACAGAACTCACAGAATGGCTCTGCATTCCAGAGATTCATGAATGGAGCTGTAATTATATCTTTAGAAGGTCCTTCCATTGTTTGCTCAAGATAGCTGCTTCAGGATGATGAGGAATATGGTAAGACCAGTGAATTCCATTACCACACTTCTTTTGCTGCAAAGTGATATTGTGTGAGACACCATGATGGTGGATACGGCATTCTGTAAGTCCACAAATGGTAGTTTTGGCAGAAGCATTGCATGCAAGGAAGGCAAATTCATATCCAGAGTATGTATTTATTTCAGTGAGAACAAAGTGCGGCCCTTTCCATGATGGAATTGGTCAGATACAATCAACCTGCCACCAGGTTTCTGACTGATCTCCCAGAAGAATGGTCTCATATTGTGGACTCTGTGTTGGTTTCTGCTGTTGGCAAATTGAGCACTCAGCATTGGCTGTAGCCAGATCAGTTCTGTGAATCACCATGTTGCTGATTCCATGTATAACTTCTATCCCTTCCACCATGACCACTTTGTTCATGAGCCCATTGAGCAAAAACAGGAGTGGCTGGGGAATGAGGATGATTAATTTCCACAGAATGTATCATCCTACCCATTTGATTGTTTAAACCCTTCTCTGCTAAGGTAAACCTTTCATGAACATTCACATAAGATATAGATATCTTCACTTTTTTTAAATTTTTATAAGCCCATACAAAAAAAATCTATCCACAGACCTCTTCTTAAGACCTTTTGGTCACCAATTTTCCAGTCATGTTCCTTCCTAATCCCTGACCATCCAGTCAAACCATTGGTCACACCTTATATATCAGTACACAATCACACGTCTGGCCATTTCTCCTTCCAAGCAAAATGAACAATCAGGTGCAACTGCTCAAGGCTCTGCCCACTGAAAGGATTTCCCTGCACCTCTGTCATTCAGGAAACCCTCAGAAATGGGCTACAGTACTGCTGCCGTCCACTTCCAAGTGGTGCCTGCATATCAGGCAGAACCATTGTAAATCCAGCAGGAATTTTCTCTTCCTCAATCAACTGGTCATAAGGAACTCCCCATGAAGCCATAGACTGGGAGAGGGGAAATAAGGTAACAGAAGTGGAGACCATGGGCATTTAGCCCACTTCTTCATGCAGCTTACTCATGCCTTCAGGTCCTGTTCAAGCCAGTCTCGTAAATACCACTTCCATTTAATGATGGAGTACTACTGTGCATGTCCAACTTTATGACTCTGTGGGTCAGACAACACCCAGTTCATGATGGGATGCTCAGGTCACGTGGTAAATTGGTGGCCCATGGTTAGGCTTTCAGTCTCTACCAAGGCTCAGTAACAAGCCAAAAGCAGTTGTTTTTTTTTTTTTTCAAAATGAGGGTAGTTAGCTTCAGAGGATGGCAGGTCTTTGCTCCAAAATCCTAAATATTTGTGCTATGATTAACTAATAGGGGCCTGCCAAAGACTCCAAATCGCATCTCTATCTGCCACTGCCACTCCAAGCACCACTGGATCAGCTGAGTCACATGGCCCAAGTGGCAGAGCAGTTTGCATGGCAATCTGAACCTGTTGCAGAACCTTCGCTTGTTCTGGGTCCCACTCAAAACTAGCAGCTTTTCAAGTCACCTGACAAGTAGGCCAGAATAGCACACCCAAATGAGGGATATGTTGCCTCCAAAATCCAAAGAGGCTCATCGGGCATTGTGCTTCCTTTTCAGTTGTGGACGGGGTCAGATGCAATAACTTATCCTTCACTTTAAGAATATTTTGATGAGCCCCCACACCACTGAACCCCTAGAAATTTCACTGAGGTGGAAGGTGTCAGAAGTTTTGTTGACTTAATCTCCCACTCTCTAGCACACAGATGTGGGAGAAAGATGAGACTTTCTACTCCTGTAAAGCTTTACAGCCTGAGAAACCCTATACAGAGTCACTATGAGTGGGAAAACATAGTAGGCAACACGTAGCAGCAGCATGCAGATGTTTTACCAATACTTACACAGCCATTGGTACGTCTTCCTTTCTAGGTCTAATTAGCATAATGTCATCAATGTGATATCTTGTGACAGGGAAAATGATCAAGGTCTCTGTAGACTAAATTATGACATAGTGCTGGAGAGTTGATCTATCTCTGAGATAGGATAGTACAGGCATATTGTTGCACTTGCCAGTTGAAGGCAAACTGCTTCTGGTGATCCTTTGAACCTAGAATTGAGAAAAAGGCATTGGACAGACCAATAGCTGCATTCCAAGTATCAGGAGATGTATTAATTTGCTTAAGCATTGAAGCCACATCTGAAATAGCAGCTGAAATTGGAGTTCATGATAATCGACTATCATTATCCAAGATCTATCTATTTTTTGCACAAGCCAGATAAATAAGTTAAATGGGGATGTGGTGGGAATCCACCCCTGCATCCTTCAAGTCCTTGACTATGGCAATAATGTTTGTTATCCATCTTGGAATGGAGCATTGTTTTTTTTTTTTAATTTTTTATTGTGAATTATGTAATCGTTTACATGGGAGAAATTTAGCTTTACGTTCATCCTACCATATTTTATTTCATTACAATGAAATCACTCCATGCATCATCTAACAACCAAAGGGTATACCCCACAAGCCTACTCCCTGGCTGTCAGCACACAGCCCCTCTCCGTCCCTGAGTCTGGAGTCCCCAGCCACTCCATCTCTCCACATCATTATCTCCAGCATTGCTTTTGGTTTACTATTTTCCTAAGTGAGGGCAAGAGACCCATCTGTCAGTTTGTCACACTGTGGTGGCTTGCATGTTGCTGTGATTCTGGAAGCTATGCCACTGGTATTTTGAAAGCTGGCAGGGTTGCCCACAGTGGACAGGTTTCAGCTAAGCTTCCAGACTAAGACAGACTCAAAAGGAAAGATGACTACTTCCAAATATTTAGCCACCCAAAACTTTATGAATATCAGTGAAACACTGTCAGCACCAAAATATTGAATATTGAAATATGATGAATAGCACCAAAATGTTGTCAGATAGAGTGCATGAAGTTGAGACCCTAAGTTTGGAAGTCACTCAAAATATGACTGGGGAAGGGCTGTCTACTCAAAGTACAGTTGGTCGTGATAACACAAATGGAGTAAAGCTTTTGGAAGTTTCATTCACTGATAGAGCACAACTCAAAATGAGAAGAAACAGCTGTAAAGATCTATTAATAATTGGAATATGGACTGTATGAAGTATAGATCTAAGAAAATTGAAAGTTATCAAAAATGAAATGGAATGCATAAACATCAAATTATCTGGTAGTGTAGTGGTTATGTGTTGGGCTGTTAACCTAAAGGACAGCAGTTCAAAACTACCAGCGGTTCTGCAAGAGAAAGGTGAGGTTTTCTGCTCCCATAAAAATTTATAGCTTCGGAAACCCTATACAGGATAGCTATGAACAGAACCGACCCCATGGCACATCACCACCACCACTAACACCACCAGTGAGCTGAAATGGACTAGTGTTGGCCATTTTGTAACTGACAATCACATGGTTTACTATGATAGGAATGACAAATTGAAGAAGAATGGCACCGCCGTCATCATCAAAAAGAACATTTCAAAATTTATCTTGAAGTATAATGCTGTCTGTGACAGGACAATATCCACAGGCTTACAAGGAAGACCTGACTCCTGGTGTGATGCTGTGGGATACAATAAGGTCGACTTGAACCACAAGGTCAGCAGTTCAAACTCACCAGCCCCTATACAGGGTCACTATGAGTTGGGACTGACTCGATGGAACTTAACAAGAACAACAACATAAGGTAGACCAGTTAATATCACTATTACCGAAAATTACACACCAACAACTAAAGCCAGTGAAGATGAAATTGAAAAATTCTACCCAACTTCTTCCATCTGAAATTGATCAAACAAGTGATCAAGTTTTGTATTGATAATTACTGGTAATTAGAATGCAAAGGTTGGAAACAAAGAAGGATCAGTAGTTTAAAAATATGGCCTTTGTGATAGAAAGGATGCTGGAGGCTGCATGATAGAATTTTGTAAGACCAATGACGTCTTCATTGCAAATACCTTTTATAAACAGCATAAAAGATGATTATACACATGGGCTTCACCAGGTGGTATGCACAGAAATCAACCGACTACATCTGTGGAAAGAGATGGTAGAAAAGCTCCATATTATTAGCCAAAACAAGACCAGAACAGACTATGGAACTGATCATCAACTGCTCATATGCAAATTCAGGCAGAAGCTGAAGAAAATTAAAATAAGTCCACTAGAGCTAAAATATGACCTTGAACATAACAAATCCCACCTGAATTTAGAGATCATCTCAAAAAACAAATGACCAAAAACCAGAAGCGTTGTGGGAGATGCCATCAAGAACAATCATACAGGAAGAAAATAAAAGGTCATTAAGAAGACAAGAAAGAAGGAAAGGACTAAAATGGATGTCAGAAGGACTCTGAAACTTGCTCTCCATCATAAAGATGCTAAATCAAATGGAAGAAATGAGAATGTAAAAGAGCTGAATAGAAAATCTCAAAGGGCAGCTCCAAAAAACAAAGTCAAATATTGTAACGAAATGTGTAAATATCTGGAGTTAGAAAACCAAAATGGACGAATACACTCAGCATTTCTCAAGATGAAAGAACTGTGGGAAAGATTCAAGCTTCGACTTGAAATATTGAAGGATTCTTTTGGCAAAATATTGAATGGCACAGAAAGCACCAAAATAAGATGGGAGGAATACACAGTCACTGTACCAAAAAGAAATGCTCGATGCACAAGCATTTCAAGAAGTAGCACATGATTAAGAGCCAATGGTACTGAAGGCATTGGCAAAGAACAAGGCTCTGGGTATTGATGGAATACAAACTGAAATATTTCAAACAATTTATACAATACTGGAGACATTCGCTCATTTATGCCAAGAAATGAGTCTTCCTTCAATCTGGCCAACTGATTAGGTAAGACCCATATTTGTACCCATTCCCAAGAAAGGTGGCCCAACAGTATGTAGAAATTATTGGACATTATCATTAATATCATATGCAAATAAAATTTTGCTAAAAGTAATTTTAAAACAGTTGCAACAGTACATTGACAGGGAACTTCCACAGGTTCAAGTCAGATTCAGAAGAGGACATAGAATGAGGGATATCATAACTGATGTCAGAGCTTGACTGAAAGCAGAGAATACCAGAAAGATGTTTACTGTGCTGTATTGACTATATAAAGGTTTTCAGCTGTGTGGATCATAATGAGCTATGACCAATGTTGCAAAGAATGAGCATTTCGGAACACTAACTGTGCTAATGAGGAATTAGTACATAGATGAAGAGGCAGTCATTTAAACAGACCAAGGGGACACTGAATTGTTTAAAATCAGGAAAGGTGTGCATCAGGGTTGTATTATTTCACCACACTCATTCAGTCTGCATGGGGAGTAAATAATCCAAGAAACTGGATTATATGAAGAACATGGCATCAGGATTGAAGGGAAACTCATTAACAGCCTGCAATATGCAGATGATACAACCTTACTTGCTCAAAGCGAAGAGGACTTAAAATACTTACTGATGAAGATCAAAGACCACAGCCTTCTATATGGGTTTCACCTCAATGTAAAGAAAACAAAAATTCTCAAAGCTGGACCAATAAATAACATCCATATAAATGGAGAAAGGATTAAAGTTGTCAAAGCTTCATTTTGCTCGGATCAACCATCAATACTCATGGAAGCAGCAGTCAAGAAATCAAATGAAGGAATCAAGAATTAGAAAATATTTGACCCAAGCCATGGTATTTTCAATGACCTCATATGCATGCGAACATTGGACAATCAATAAGAAAAACCCTATAAGAATTAATGCATTTGAGTTATGGTGTTGGAGTAGAATATTAAAAGTACCATAGACTGCCAGAAGAACAAATAAATCTGTGTTGGAAAAAGTATAACCAGAATGCTTCTTAGAAGTCAAAATGTTCAAACTTCATCTTTTATGCTTCATAGTATCTGGAGAAGGACATCATGCCTGGCAAAGTGGAAGGATAGAGAAAAAAGAGGGAGACCCAAAACAAGATGGATTGGCACAATAGGAGCAACAATGGGCTCAAGTGTAGCAGCGATTGTGAGGCCTGCACAGTGTTTTGTTCTGTTGTGCATAGGCTTGCTATAAGTCAGAACTGACTCAATGGCACTTAACAACAACAACAAGGTAGTGGTAGTTCTGTTGGATTCCACCTGGCTTTTCCTACCATAATCGACCTTATTCTACATCTCAGGGATTGAATGCGGGTGTTCTGCCAGTTGCTGAATATTTAGATTACGCATTCTAGAACTGGGGAAATCACTACAGGATGAATTTGCAGATCCACTGAACCCACTGTGAGATAAATCTTAGCTAAGACTTAGTTAATGACTAGATCTCCATATTCTTCCACTCTGATTTGTGGACCACAGTGATGTTTTGGGTCTCCTGAAACTCTTGTCAGTGTCCAGTAATTCCTGAAAAGTCTGATTATTTCCTTTTCCCCAGTGAACATTCACTCTTGTTTAAGGCCCTAAATCCATTTGGGGACAGCTGAAAGCAAGAGTAACAGTATAATTTTTGGGTGATGTAATGGAGTCCTTCCTCCAAAGGAACTGCTCTCCCCTTCATTCAAGGAGTTGCAGGTCTGTAAACTGGCTCAAGTTTGGGAAATGATTGAAAGGCCATGACTCTCTATTCTGAAAATTCAAGATAGACTGCCATTCACTTAACTTAGAATTCTTTCGCTTGTGCAGATCAAGTAAATATTTAGTAGGTTCCCCATCCATTTCACTCCTACAGACAGCCTGCCTAATTATCCAATATCATCAGTCCACATGAGTCAGACTATTCTGATTACTACTTTGATTCTGCTGCTCATTAGGTAACCACCCCCACCTTGTCTTTGTCGATTAATTGCTGCATGTGGTCCATACCACCACGGGGTCCAGTCAGCTTGGTCTCTACCATGACTGGGTCCAACCATTCTAGTTAGAAGTCCTAATTCACTTAGGGCAGTTCTCAGTGTCAAATCTGGCCTACATAAAATAGCAATCGCAGCAGTCTTCAAGGAGACTTGGACTTCCTTCACAAATTTGTTCCTCACTGTTACGGTAAAAGGTGTGTCTGAGGCCCCATGTGTGGGGTTATGTGTGTATCATATTAAATCCACTCTAACATGCCAATTTCTTCCTCTACAGAATACTAAGGCAGATCTGGTACTTAAACTGGATGTATTGTAGGCCACCACACAATCCATGTTTCAGTGAACCAAACAAACAGACGATTAAGATACTTTGCTAACCTCTCGAACTGAAACACTGAATGAAGAATCTGTGTTTAGTGGGTCCATATCAATATATTCAGACTAATCCAACCTTATTTTCATTGCACCATTATCCCAAACCCTTAATAGCTATTCCGGCACATATTCTCCAGGTTTCTGTTTGTACATAATAGAAAAATCGAGCGGTTCTTTTGGAGTGTAGTGAACTTCTTCCTGAGTCATAATTTGCACTTCATTTTTGGGGGCTCACTGGAACTTATGCCTAGTTACAGGTCTAGAAGCAATAATTAATAGAGGTGTTTCCTGGCAGGCTATGGCCCAGACAATGCCTCAAGCATCATCTTAGTATGTTCAGTTGAGTTAATCTCATCAAATGTGGGCAAAGTTTTATTGATAATGAATCAGCACACAAAGATGGAGTAATCTCTTCAAATGGGATGGGTGGTACTGTCAGCAAGAGTAATTCAACAGAATTTGGGACCCAGTGTCAACAGCTTACTGATATCTGTTCATATGTCTCCATTACAAGTCAGGATCCCATTTCTTTCCAATCAATGCCCTCACTATAACATCAGACACCTTTGAGGTTGGTCATTCAATTGACATTGTAATTCAGCCACTCTTAACAATAAAGTTCTGGGTTTAGTTTTCATCATTATCAGCTGTCACTACAAGAAATAAGGCTTCTTTCAGGGCATAAATGGAAAGATTAAGATCTTTTATGTGGCAATTGAGCTGTGACTTCTTAGCCTTGAGGTCATCTCCTTCCTCTACCACCTGGTCCATTGTAAGTAGGACCAACCAACAAGTTTCTCTCTACTTCTCACCCTGAAAAAATTACAGAAAAGTATCAAACACATGACCATCCAGAGCCTCATTTCTCTCTAATATGTGATCTAGTAATGGTGGTATTTTGCATATTAATATTGCTACCTCACACCATATATTAGCAGTACCCTCACTCTTTTTATTAGTAGAAGCAGAATTATCAGTGCCTTTAAAATTAGTCAGATTTGAGAATCAATCTCAAAAACTCATCCTTACTATTTTGTTTCCCTAGAACCTCTCTCAGTACCAAATATCTTAGGATGGGTTCTCTAGCAAAGCAAAACCAGTGAAGTTTGTATTTGTTGTTGCTGTTGTGTGCCACTTGAGTTTGTTCTGACCCATAGCAACCCTGTGTAGGGTTTCCAAGGAGTAGCTAGTGAGCTTGAACCACCAACTTTGTGGTTCAAACCAGTGTTGCAGTCCAGCACATTAGCCCACAGCACCACACAAGATTATATCCAGGAAATGGCTCACACAGTTTTAGAGATGGACATTCCCAAGCCTGTTGGTCAGTTTTCAGGCTGGAGGTTACTGACTCACATAGCTACAAAGCTGATGAACCTAGATTGGCAGGTCAGATGGCAGGAAGGCAGTTCAGGCACGTAAGATGGCTGGTTGCTGATGACTCCTAAGATCAGCAGGAAACAGAGCAAGTCCAAAGAATCAGAAGTCAGATGACAAGCCATATGCAAAATCCAGAATCAGCAAAAAGAAAGCAAACTTTGTCCAAGAACTCAGCAAGTCATATCCCTCAGCAGGTCCTACCCCTAAAGAAAACTTACTTTCCGTTGATTGGCTGCTCATAGCAGATCTCATAATAGGGATGAGTATACCCTAACTTCCAAACCACTGAGAATCCTGGTCCACTCAACTTGACACAAAACCTTAACTATTATACTCTTGGTCTATGTATAGGTTCTACATGAGCACAATTAAGTGTTCTGGAATTCCCATTTTTTGAAATGTTATCCATGATTTTTATGATCCACAGAGTCGAATGTCTTTTCATAGTCAATGAAACATCTGATATTAGCAATGATATCTCTCTTTCAAAGTCCTCTCAAGGTTAGATTTGTAAATTAGGTTAGTACTACAGCACAAACCAATTGTTTCACCTAGGAACCCTGGACAGTCTCTAGAAGCTGCTGAAAGCAAGGACATTGGTCCTCCCACAGAATCTCCAGAAAGAAAAGAAGGTCTGCTGACACTTGACTTTAACCTTTAACAAGTCCACTGGACTTCTAACCTACAGAACTCTACTATAATAAAGGCGTATTGCTTTAAACCACTAAATTTGTAGTAACTTGTTATAGTCGCTATAGGAAGCTAATATATTTTATATAAGCACTTACAACTGCCTGGAATTTAGCAGGAGCTCAAGGAATGTAAGTTCTTAATTGTTATTGTTTCTGCTGTTGCTTTTCAGGGTAGAAGGCACCCTGTTGCCACCACCTCAGGGATACTGCCCACAGCTCACTGGGTAGCTGTTGAAGATGAAATGCAAGGCTGTCAGGGGGTAAGAAGCACTGCTGAAAAATGGCACCTCCTCTCAGAATCCAGAGACTCTGAGGCAGATGGCCAACCTCCCTGTAGTACCTTTCTTATAAAGAACAGAAGTTCTAGGAACCCAAGGAAAGTTGAGTGGCCTTGCCTAACTAGGTAGCATGATACTTCTGTATCATTGGAGAAATGACTTCCCTAGGGCTTAACTGCACCCCCACCCCCACATAACTAAGACTATTAAAGAAACATCAGAGTAGCCAAGGAAGACTTGGCCATTCCAGCTGTTTGGCTTCTAACACTTGTAACTGCTGTGTCATGTGGGGGGTGGTGGGGGGGTGGTGGTGTACAGGACCTGCAGTAGGGAGCACTTAGAGTTAGACAGAAGGCACTTACTTATGCCAGATAATGCAGAATTTACTCAGAAGAGCCAAAGGATTCAGAAGGGCTACTTCCCCTTCTGAACTTGTGTGCTGAGAGTGAGGAACAGTGAAGAGGACAAAATGGTCCCCAGAAATACCATGGTCAATTGGCATAACATAATCCACAAAGACAGTGTTCTACTACATCATACTTCAATGAGTAGCAACCGGAATCTTCAAAGCTCATGAGCAGCCAACTAAGGTGCAACTATTGGTCTCTCGGTCTGGAGAAAAGAAGAGTGATGAAAACTAAAGATACTTGGAAACAATTAGCCCAGTGTACTAATGGACACTATGATCACTGGTTTCCATGACCCTGAGACCAGAACTAGATTGTTCCTGGCTACCACTACCAATCAAGGGGATCATATTAGAAGGTCCTGGATAGGGTGAGAGAAAATTAAAACAAAACTCAAAACCATAAAAAAGAAAAATACCAGGCTTACTGTCAGATAAATTGGTGGAACCTTGAGACTGTGGTCCATATTCATCCTTCAGGTCTAGAACTGAATTCATTCCCATGGCTCAATTTTCAGCCAAGGAATGCATAGATATAAATATATAATATAAGGGAGACAACAAACTAGTGAGGTATGCACACCATAGAATGGTCAGTCATCCAAGATTAAAATGGCAATTCTTGCCTGAGGATAAAATTCAGAAGGGTGGGAAAAGGAGGAATGAAACCAAGAAACACAGGGAGAAAGTGGAATAAGTGGTGTTATATTGAAGGGACTACAGTCAAGATGAAACTAACCAATGATTTGTTGAATGTAAAGCTGGTGATCTGTTCTGTACCCCTTTAGTAAATTCATAATAGAAATTTTTAAAAAGGTTTCTAGAGGGCCCTTTCTGGCTGATCAGTTACAAGTTATCCTTCCAGAACAGGCTTCCTCTCAAGGTCCACTCTACCACAAGCCCCTGACTAAGTGAGAGTGAAGCTTGTCCTCCATAAACCCTCCAGCCTGTCCATTTCCTCTGCCTCTTGTAGAAGTCCTTCATGTCAAGTTTTCTGTGTCAGTGACCTCCACATTCTCCCTTGATACTTGTGGTAAGGAACATGCTCAAGAACATGTTCCCTGATAGATCGTCTACTTCTCAGGAGTTAATGAGGTTCAAATCAATAGTCTCTCATAGTTCTCATCTCTAGGATATGATCCTTGTCTCCAGAACAGAGTGAGTTCAATCTAAGTAACAGATAGGCCAACAGTGTCTACAGACATCCCCACCCAGGAGATAGGGGCAAAAGCACAATTAGACTATAAACCTTCTGTGGGCAGGGTTCATTCTTGTCTCTTTACCACAGGACCTGGCCCAGTGTAGGCCTCCAGAATCATCTGATGAATAAGAAAATACCCTCTAAGAGTCTAAACCCCTCTCACAGAGCCCTGGAGGGAAAGCCAACCCCTTTCTATGTTCCTCCAAAGATTCGGTTGCAGAAATGAGCTATCTTGGGGTGACTGCAGACAGGAGTGGGCTGAAGGCTCACTGCTTCCAGAAGTACCCTGACCTCAGTCAAAGGGCCCATCTCCAAGGGATCACTTACTTTGAGCTTGGATCTGCTTCCCTAACATTGCTCCACCTCCCTTTATAGCCAAAGCTTAGATCCAAGTTGATGATTCCCAACAGTGCTCTGCTCTGGTGTTCTCATTCTCCTGATCTCTTTCCCCTCAACCCTCATTGCCTTTCCCCTCAACCCTCCAACATTCAACCACTGGGAACTAATTTGGACCTTGAAGACCTGGCAAGGCCACTTGTAAGCAAGCTATTCTTTCTCTAGACAGCCTGTAAGAAAAGCATGAGCTGGATTTCTGCCCCCACCCACATTCTTGGTATCCTGGCACCAATGCACAACTTGCCCACCTGCCTACAGCAGCTTGTTTAATAGACTTTAGGGAGTATACCCACTGAAGAGATATGATAGATCATCCAGGGTTAATACCTCATTTTATAGAGGCAGTGGAGACCCAGGAAGGAAGAATAATTTATCCACTATCACAACAACTTGGTGAAGGCTAAAGATCCAGGTGTCCTGACTCCCAATCCAATGCTCAGCTCTTCATCTCACTCTATCCAAATCTCACTCTTGAATCCAGACAGTAAAGTCAAGACAGAGGGAAAGCTCCTGAAAACAGCGCCTACGGAAGTGTTTGTGCACTAATAAGAAGAGACGCATCCTAAACTCTGTCTAGACATAAAATTGAACGTAAAACTCTCTGAACCATGTACCACCTAACCCTTGGCTGGTGTAGAACACGAGTACAGATCTTTCCCATTTATTGTCCATTTACCAGGCGCCTGTGTCCTGTGCTGTTCTGTTGTGAGTATGTTCCCTAAACATCTGACTGGGTCAGCATGTTTGTCTTGACCTGAAAACTCCTAGAATGAATTTCCTGCCTCTGAAGAATCCCTGAATACACAAATGGTGCGATGGATTTTAGTTTAGATGAAGGTGAGGGTAATGGTGATGAAGAAGATTAAAGAGAAGGAGAGGAAGGGGATGAGAAAGAGAAGATGGTAATTCCAAATGTCTTGTTTTCTAGTCTAATGTTCCTAGTTGCTTATAACACTACTGAGGCCCGCTTCTCAGGAATAATGGTGAAGCTATACATACATGTCCATGCACATATAAACACACACATACAGAGTCTGTGCATTCTGGGTGATGCCTGCTTCCAAAAACTCCCTGGAAAAAAACAATAATAGGATGGTGATTAAACTCAGGGAGAGCCACACTTTCTCATCTTTGCTCTCATGTTTCTTCACTCCGGCTGCCCTGGGGATCCTATCTAAAATTGCAGTCCTCATCTTCTCAACACTCATTATCCCCCTACTTGATTTTACTTTTCTCCTTATCACTTAGGAGCACCCAACACTGATAATTCACTTAACTAGTTTATTTACCTTGTTGTTTGTCTTTCCCTACTGGAATGTAAAAACCATGAATACAGATTTTTGTCTGTTCTGTTCATAGCTATGTCCTCAGTCATCTGCTGACGTCAGATTGACCAAGACTGAAAGCAGAAAATACCAGAAAGATGTTTACTTGTACTTTATTGATTATGCAAAGGCATTCAACTGTAATGTTATTGTTAGGTGTCATCGAGTCAGTACTGATTCATAATGACCCTATTCACAACAGACAAAACACTGCCTGGTCCTGCTCCAACCTCACAATTATGGCTACCTTTGAGCCCACTGTTGCTGCCACTGTGCCAATCCACCTTGTTGGGGGTCCTCCTCTTTTTCCCTGACCTGACTCTACCAAACATGATATCCTTCTCCAAGGATAGTCCCTCCTCATAATATGTCTGAAGTATGAGAGATGAAGCTTGGCCATCCTGGCTTCCAAGGAGCATTCTGGCTGTACTTCTTCCAACACAGATTGGTTGTTCTTTTGGCAGTCCATGGTACCTTTAATATTCTCCTCCAATACCATAACTCAAATGCATCAATTCTTCTACAGTCTTCCTTATTCACTGTCCAACTTTCACATGTATATGAGGTTATTGAAAATACAATGGCTTGTGTCTGGTGCACCTTAGTCCTCAAACTGACGTCTTTGCTCTTGAACACTTTCAAGAGGTCTTGTGCAGCAGATTTGCCTAATACAATACGTCATTTGATTTCTTGAATGCTGCTTCCATGAGTGTTGATGGTTGATCTGAGCAAAATGAAGGCTTTGATAACTTCGATCTTTTCTCCATTTATATGGATGGTGTTTATTGGTCCAGTGGTGAGAAATTTTGTTTTCTTTACATTGAGGTGCAACCCATACTGAAGCCTGTGGTCTTTGATTTCATCAGTAAGTATTTTAACTCCTCTTCACTGTCAGCAAGAAAAGTTGTATCATCTGCATATCACAGGTTGTTAATAAGTCTTCCTCCAATACTGATGCCACATTTTTCTTCATATAATCCAGCTTCTCAGATTATTTGCTCACTACACAAAATGAATAAGTATGGTGAAAGAATACAACCCAGGCACACACCTTTCCTAATCTGAAACCGCTCAGTGTTCCCTTGTTTTGTTTGAACACCTGACTCTTGGTCTCTGTACAGGTTCCTCATGAGCACAATTAAGTACTCCAGAATACTCATTCTCCAAAATGTTGTCCATAGCTTGTCATACTCCACACAGTCAAAAGACTTTATAAAGTCAAGAACACCAGTCCTTAAAGAAGGGCATCATTCTTGGTAAAGTGCAGAGTCAGTAAAAGAGAAGATGTCCAAAGAGATGGAGTGACACAGTGGCAGCAACAATAGGATCAAACGTAATAAAAATTGTGAAGATGGCGCTAGACTGGCAGCTTCATTCCATTGTGCATAATGGTTGCTATGAGTCAGAACCATCTTGACAGTACTTAACAACATATCCTCAGTGCCTGGAACAGCACTTGACCCATAGTATGTGCTCAATAAATTTTGTTGAAGGAACAGCTTCTATTCTATTGTAATTAACTCGGGAAAATACATAGTAGGTAACAGTTTTTGGTGACAATCTATCATGGATGAGAAGCTCCCTAGTGGGGCATTGGATTAAGTGTTGGGCTGCTAACCAAAAGGTTGGCAGTTCAAACCCACCAACCAGCTATTCTTTTGACAAAAGATAAGGCTGTGTGCTCCCATAAAGATTTACATTCTCAAAACCTCTATGGAGCAGTTTTACTCTGCCTTGTAGAATCTTTATGAGTCAGAATCAGTGTTACAGCAGTCAGTAGAGTAGATGAAAGAGAAAGAGGGAGAGAGAAAAGATTGCCAGGAGGGAGGGAGGCACATATACAAAAAATTCTGAGATATACCAAAAGAAGGCAGAGAGAACTGAAACAGGCATGATCAGCGAAGACTCAGAAACACTGGGGGTAAAAATCGAGGTGAGTCACTACAATGGAAAGAGAGACTGGGGGAAAAGCAGAGGTAAAAAATGATGGCGCCCAAGAAGATGCTAAAATCTAAGAGTCAGCCCCTCCCAATCATCTGATATCTCGCTTCTCTCTCTTTTAAATAAAACCAACTACTCAACCTGCCAGCCAGAAAGACCATGGGCAAATGCTACAAGAGGAGAGCTCCAACAGTCAGATAAAAAATGGGCTTCTTTGGAGTATGGTGAGACCTGGGGAATCCTGGGCCCATGGACAAGGATATAGCCATGGAGGGCTAGAGCTAAAAGTGAAGCATCCAACTGATATGAAGTGAGAGGAGACACACAAAAATGCCCAAACTTGTAGACAGTACCCATTTGACCTAGCTTTGATGGCTGGATGATCAGAACTTGAACAGAGGGGGAAAAAAATTTTTGATAAAGGTAATAAGTGTAAAGTACTATAATTTTGATGAACAAAATTATAGTACTTTACACTTACTACCTTTATCAATGTTTTTTTTAATGGGTGTAGTAACTCAAAATACCAACTGAGAGGGAAGGAATTGTCACATCAAGGATCATTCCCATCCCCTCTGTACACAGGGTTGATAGGGATGGGCAACTTAGACATTGGCTACCTAAAATGGGGGTGCTATAAAGGCAATAAGTGACTGGCTTACAAGCTTTTAAGAGGGAATTTAGTTTCAGAGCATGAGGGGAAAGGTGGAATCCCCACTGAATAGTTTTCATCATGTCTAGACAGGTCTGGTGAAAGGGGATGGGGATAAGATTCTTATGATTCAATAGTGAGTAATTGTCATCATGACTAATTGCACTTGTCACAACTGTAAAGGTAGAAGTTTTATAACATAAAGGGGGGAGCAGTTAGTCTTACATTCCAGAAACAGATGACCTTAGGACAATCAAGGGAGAGGAGCACTAGTGTGAAACCCTATCCAGAGAAGCAGCAATGCCAGAGATGGAGGCAGAGATGATGACATGGAGAGAGGGAGCAACTGAGGACTCTAGACTCGTGGAAAGAGAAAGGCTATGTGCTGGTAGCCAGGAGGCAGGCTTGCAAAATGTGCCCTTTGGTTGTTTAAATGCATGTATATTCCTGAGTGTTTTTGTGTACATCCCCAAAAAATCAAAACAGAGGGGATAGAAGCAAATAGTGATGAATAATGATGCATGGAGGGGATTGTAACCATTGCAATTAAATGAGTGTAAAACCGATGTTGTCCCATGTAAATCATCACTCAACTCACAATAAAAACTTTAAAAGGGGGGTGCTTCTTTGGGAAGCAGTGAGATACCAGTCACTGTGCATAATCAATCAGAGCAGGAGTAATTAATCAGAACTCAGATGAGCATTTGACATGCTGTGGCAGAGACAGGGGTCTCTTCCAAGGCCTCTTCCACTCTGAGAAATTGTCAATAAACCCAGAAGTCCAAGCACGCTCACTGACACTAGCTTGCCCACCAATGGGGTCAGATGGTACATACTCTGTGCACTGACTTTGTGGACAAGGGAGAAGCACTTTAAACCAGACAGCCACCATCCACACCCAGCCAAACCCAGTGTACACACGGGCAACCAGGTGGCAAGCAGGAGCTCAGGGGGCGGCACCAGGTGGGACTTCAAGGAACCTGTTTCCTACCACTCCCATTTCTCCTTTTACAGGTACCAACTGTCAGTCACCCTCTACCCCCATCACAGGCCATGCTCTGAGAAAGGACCAGGAAGGGAGCAAGGTAGTAAGGTATGTGTTCTACCTCAGATGTCACTGGACAGATAGGGAATCTGCAGTCCTGGCTTCTCAAAGGTCAGGCAGGGTGCCCAGAAATCTAGATGCCATGAGAGTTCTATTCCCTATCATAGGAATCAAGCAGTCACTGTAGAAAAGTCATGAGTCTCATTTCTAGACAAGGTTCAAATCTAGTTTCACCAATGGGTCTAGGCAGCTCCCTTTTAGGGGTAGGATTAAGAAAGATGCCTGCAATTCTCGCTGCCAAAATTCTTCCTGTCCCTGCTTTCTCCATCCTCTGTGCATGGCATGGTCATCTATTTTGTTCTGTGGAGAGGACAGAGTGCCGATAAACGAAAGCAGCAGCATTTTCCAGCCTTCCTATCAGCCGGGGATGCATTACTGTATATTATTTGTTTTTGCAGCAGCTGCTACAGCAGTTCTTCCCCTCTTAACAATATTGGCTTCGCCTGGTATTAAAAAGAGCCCCTAAGTGCAGGGTCTATCTTTGCTTCAATGAGGAGCCCACACACTGGCGGGGTGGGGAGGTAGACCTGCTTGGGATGAACCATTTGATGCGGGTTCATCCAAAGGCGGATGGATGATCTGCTTGCAAAAACTCTTCAGGAGGGTAAAACGAAAAAGGAGGTAGGGTGGAGGTGGGGGCACGGAATGAGAAGAGGAGAGAGAGTCCAAGAGCTGGCTCCAAGAGGCCCAGTTTTCATCAACGCCATGCACACAGCCCAACACCAACTGGCACCCCTCCCAGGTCCCTCCTCCAGCACCCTGCAGAGAGATGGGCTCTTAAGGAAGTGCGGTGTTGTTTGTGTCCGCGTGCGTGTCACACCCCTAATCTTCCCTACTACAACCTGTCTACTCTGCTCAATCAATGACTCCTTTGTGACTGAGGAAGGGAAGAAACCACGCAAAGCGCGAGAGGAGGGGCGAGGAGGCTCGCTGGCCTTCTGGACCCCCACACCCCCCACCAGGTGCGCTACCCCGGCCTCTACTGCCGTCGGTGGACTGTGCTTCTCGGAACCCGAGAGAAGCGCTCCCATCCAGGGGTATCCACACTCTTTTGATGTAGAGAGTGGTACTGATAGGCGCAGTTACTGGAACTCACAGATTCTGCTTTGTGGGACAGTCGCCTGTTCAGGTCCTGGGACAATGTGGTCACGCTCCACCCCAATCTAATGCCCGCTAGGTGGCGCTGGGCCGTTGTACTCGTCCCACCTCCTGACCGCCCTGTCACATTGGATGGCCCAGTGCACCTGGAGGTGGCCTCCGCGTGGGCAGGTATTTCATCAAGGGCTTACAGAGTAGGGGGGAAAGATAGGAACAACATCCACTCACCCACTTATTCACATCCATTGAGTTTCTACTAAGTCCTCAGCATTCAAATACATGCTCACTTCTTAAAAATGTAAATGCCCTAGTCAGTCCTCAAAAAGCCCATAATCTCAGAAGAGCAAGAGATAACACTCAGAAAAATGTAATCCAAGGTATCTATTTTAAAGACCATATGAGGGGTGTAATCCAGTGTTCTGAGTTCAGAAATAACCATGGAATAAGACAATACAGAACTCTGAAACTAATTAGACAAGAGTTCTTCCTTGCTTCCTATACCCAGACTGGGTTCTGGGCACTCAACTGTGACCAGGCAGACACAGCCCCTGTTATTGGGGGCGGGGGGAGGGCAGTGACAGGGGATGGTAACAGACCAGTAAGGGAGTAAAGTATCAGACAGGTAACCATGCAAATAATTAACTCAGTTGTGATAAGTGCTTAGGTACTCAAAGACCATGAGTGGAAATGAGGAAGGTTTCAGTATAAAGAATATAAGCCTACTTCCTCTTTAGTTGAAAGTAGAAACAAAAAACAGTTCTTTAATGGGCTGTGAACCACAAGGTCAGTAGTTCAAAACTACCAGCTATTTCTGTGGGAGAAAGATGAGGTTTTCTGCTCCCGTAAAGATTTACAGCCTCGGAAACCCTGTACAGGGTCGCTATGAGTCAGAACCGACTCCACGGCACACAGCCACCACCAATATACAACACATAATCAAGGCTGGGGTGGCGCTGTGGGTTAATGCGCTGGACTGCAAAGTCAGTTTGATCCACAAGGTCGGTGGTTCAAGCTCACCAGCTGCTACTAGGAAACCCTATACAGGGTCGCTATGAGTCAGAACCGACTCAACGGCACATAAACAACAACAATCAAGGCTAGGGTGATTTTTCCTTCAGGTGAACTAGGGACAAGAGGAAGAAAACCAACATTTAAAGTGGAGGGGCAGGGGGAAAGAGGAAGACCCTCAACAAAATGGATTGGCACAGTGGCAACAGAAATGGGCTCAAGCAAAACAATTGTGAGAATGGTGCAGGACTGGGCAGTGTTTCATTCTGCTGTGCGCAGGGTTGCTATGAGCTGGAACCGACTCAATGGCACCTAACAACAACACTTCTATGTGCTAGACACAGTTGATGCCATCTCATTTAATCTTCACTCTGCCCTCTAGAGTGGCCATTGACCCCACTTTACAGAAGAGGAGATTGAGGCTCAGGGGGGTTAAGGGTGTGAGTGCTAGGGCAGAGCTAGGGTTGGAACCCAAAACTAGCTGAATCCAAGGTCTACGTCTCTTCTGCTATAACACACTGTCTCTGGGGCAAGGTCTGGATGCCCTGCTACAGGCCAAAGCAGAGAGCCTGAGGAGGCGGACAACAGGAAGAGAGAAGGACAGGGAAGGCCAAGAGGCCACCAAACTGGGGTTCTCCTTACCACCTCCAGCTCCAGCTTACCACAGCCACTCTTTTTCAGCGTATCCTGACTAAACTATCACCCGCTTAACATTCCACTCAGTTTCTTCTCTGCTCTGACTCCAAATGTTTATCAACACATGCTGTAATGTAATCAGCTCCTGGGAAAATACACACCAGGTAACGGATGCTGACAAGTGTGTCAAACAGATGTCCCCTCCCCGCCCCTCCCTCGCTCCCTCCCAGGCCAAGATGGCACACCTAGGAGGTTGGGAAAGCTCCTCCTTCCAGCCATCCCTGCAGCTCTGAGAGTGGAGGCACTCCCCAGGAAGCTGTCTGAACAAGAGTGGGGCCTGACACCGTGGAGCTGAGCTGTTTCATACACCTCACCTCAACTCCTTCTCACAACAGCACTAGAGAGCACTGTCCCCATTTTGCAGATGGAGTAACTAAGGGGCACAGTGATGATGGAACCAGACTGGAGCAACAGCAGCAGAAACAAAAGAAGAGACAAAAACTGCCTGGTCTGCACCAGCCACCTCCCCTCCTGAGTGATGGCTTTTGAAGGAAGCTGTCCATCGCCTTTCAGAGTTATTGGAACTAAGGGACATTCTTCCTAAGGTCCTGACCTCTGTGGATTTGGAAATCCAGGTGTAAAGGGGTTTCCAAACTCTTCCCCACTTTCTGCCCCACCCAGGTATGATACAGGGTGCTGAGTGTGGAGTGGTTCCCACTGTGGGTGTGGAAGAATAGAGGAAACCTGCAGAAGGAGGAGGTTCCTTCATTGTCCTTTTCTCCTGCCCTTCTCCTCCAAGCAGAGTTTAAGGTCCCACAGGCCAATCTAACAGATGGAAGAAGAAGTGCACAGAGTGTGTGTGGGGGGAGGGATGGGACAGGATCCCCTGGGACATTCTGGATCCTCCCAGGAGCAGGCTGTCTGAGGCTGGGCAGTCCTAAAGAAAATCCGTATTTACTTTTCCCTCCAATGCAGTCAATTGCTGCTTTCATCTGACAGAGAGTTGTAAATGAGATTTTATGGGATTTCTAATGATGGCGGTTTCCCTTTATCAGCCTCCAATTCCCACTTCTCACCCCGGGTTGACTCCAAGAAATGTTTTGACCAGGAATCAAGAATCTACCCAAGTTGCTTCTTTTCACAGTGAGCACTGGAGGTTGTTAAACAGGCATCTGAGAGTCATGGGGAGCTCACTACCCATGTGATTTTAGTAGTAGTAGTATTGTGTTGTGATTGTATGTAGGTGCAACTGTGAAAACAAATTATGGCAACCTGTATGAATCTGACAGTGAGCTTGTTTCTGTATATATACCATATACCACTTTCTTGGAAGGGTCAAGTTGTGATATTTGTCCCTGCCTTTAGAAAAATGCATAGGGAAGTACATATGCATTTATGAGTATAGGGGGACATGTGAAGACATTTGAACATCTTAATATATTAATCAAACAATATGTTGTTGTTGTTGTTAAGTGCCCTTGAGTTGGTTCTGATCCATAGAGACCCTGTATAGGGTTTCTGAGGAGTGGCTGGTGAGCTTGAACCTCCAACCTTGTGGTTCAAACCAACTTTGCAGTCCAGTGCATTAACCCACAGTGCCACACTAGGATTCCAATATCATATTAGAATATAACAATATATAGTGTCAAATGTTAAGCAGTAGATATAGACCCTCTTTTTCCATCTCCATGACGTGTTTGCAGGACATGAGAAAGGATGTGGGCCAGTATAAGCATCTACATGAGACTGTGTATAAACAATTGCAACATGTATGTGGAAGTGTTGAATGGGTGTGTCTTGGATGGAGACAATGTGTGCATATTCATCTCATCCAGGAAACAGGAACATCTCCTTGTGCTGAAGTATCAATAACAGTATGAACCTGAAGCCTGTGAATCTGAGCATGTGTGCGTGCGCACATACACATGGACGTACACCTATCTCCTGTGCCCATTAGTTTAAGTGTTCATTATTTATCAGCTGCCTGGGCTGTGCAAGTCCCCGGTATGCCCTGAACTCCACTGCCACGCAGCCATCAAGCCCACACAGACACACTGCAGTGACAGCCACATGCCTGGGTAGAAAGCACCACAATATCTTCGGAAGCCCCAGTCTGTGCCTGGTAGAAGGACCCTGCCAGAGGAAAGTACAGATTGATGACACTAGGCTTGGAGCCACAGGAATACTCAACAGATGGGCCAGGCTCAGAGGCTTTCAGAATGGGGACAGAGTTGGCACCTTCAGGTTCAGGGGACCTGAATGTAACAGACTAATCCCAGTGCCTGACCCAGAAACCCCATCATAGCACAATATGGATTGAGGCTGCAGAGTGGCCAAGTATGAATCACTCATGCTCTTGAAGCCCGAGCATAGCTCTCTGCTGCCTTCAAGATTAAATCTGAACTCCATAGAGTAATAGACAAAGTCCACACAATCTGGGCATATACATGCCTCCCAGCCTCCTCTCCCACCATCTCTCTCTCTCGTACAGCCACATTGAATTATTCTCATTCTTCCAAACACCCAGCCCTCTGGACCTTCTTGCTGCCCTCCCCTCTGTCTGATTTCTCCACATCACACTCTTGCTTGGCAGTCTCACCCCTCATCTCTGCAGGTACCTTCCTTGACCTTTCTGCCCCCTTTGGCTAAGGAAGAAGTCCCACACACCTGACATGCCCATAGACCCCTAGATGAGCCCTGTCTTTGACTCTAGTAAACTTTGCCCTCAGGAAGAAAGAAGCTTATCCCATTTTCTAGAACAGTGCTGCTAACAGATGGTCCATATATATTTGTTGAATGAATTCTTTTTGAGAGCCTGTTGTAAGAGGCTGGTTGCCGTATCTAGATCATGTTGCTCATCTGGATAAGCTCTGGTCTCTGATATCAAGCCTGGGGAGGACCACCCTTTTCCCCACTCCCCCTTTTTCCACCCCACCTCACCTCACCAATAATACCCATTATCTCCAACAAGTGTGAAGATGGTACAAATTGACAGATCACTTTCACAAAGCTTCTGGGTGTCGTAAACACCACCTTACAAATCAAGAGACTGAGGTTCAGAGAGGCACTGGGGCTCATTAATGTGGCGGCTGATCTACTAACAGAAAGGTCATTGGTCTAATCCACTGGGTCATTCCACTGAAGAAAGATGTGGCAATCTGCTTCCATAAAGATGTACAGCCTTGCGGAACCCTTGACTCAATGGCAACGGGCTTGTATTGGTTTAGTAGGGCGACCAACTCATCTAGGTTTGCCAGGGATTTCTCCTAGGAATTCACCTCAGTGCCATGCAAACTAGACAGTTTTGGTCACCCTCTGAGTCCAAGGTCTTTAGTTAGTAAATGGCAGATGAGGGCTCAAACTTGGTACTCCTGACTCCAGATCACACGCCATCTCCCTGCTTGGCTGCCTCCTGAACAACATGGGGTCTCAGATGCCTCAGAATTCAGGTACCTATATGGGGATTGTCTACCCTTCAGAGTCTTGGTATGACTCTGTAGGATAAACACTGGACTGCTAACCACAGTGTCAGTTGTTCACTCCTTGGAAACCCTATACAGGATGAGTTGGAACCAGATCGAAGGCACTTACCAACAACAACTCTTTAAATGTCACATTCAGGTCATGTGACACCTTCCTGGAGCACCTCTCTCCCAAAGTATGTGTTTAAGGCATGTAGGACATGAATATTAACCTAAATCAAATATAATCCAGGAGCTCATTTCTGAAGGAAAACACTTTACATAATATAGGGGAAAAAATAAAATCTATTATTAAAGTAACTCCATAATAATCTTATTTGAAATATTTTTGTTTAAAAAAAAAAGCTTCACCCACAAATTGTGTTCATTTCTCCATGGTGATTTCCCACTTTGATCTTATAGGTGCACAGTTTTACAGAACTGCAGTGCAGTGTATGTATAAAACTAGTTATTTTCGCTTCACAATAGAGGAATCTGGTTTGAGTTTTCCTCTCTCGGGATTCACCAGTTCACTAACATTGTTCATTAGCTCAGATCACATATAGACTCAGGGCTGTCTTCTTCCCAAAGGGTTCCCCTCAGTAAGGGATTCCCAATCCAGCTAGGCTTCTATGGGTTGCCATGCAAACATTACCATGTGTCGTTGTGTGGTTTTCAGGGTAGAGGGACACAGCTTCTGTCAGATCCTGAAAAGGTCAGAGGCATGAAAAGGTTAAGACTTACAGCTCCACAGCCTTCAGCCCACCACCAGAGAGAAATCCAGCTTTATCTCCATGACCCCAGGGCAAGTGTCCACCAGGGTCTTCTTCACCGGATATGGGATGACCCAGGTACTCTGCCTTTTCCTGACAATCAGTTCCATTTCTTGGCCTCCATTCAGCTCTCAAAAAGCCTGGTTCCTCTGGATGAGTAGACCATCCTAATAATTATCCTGACCGCAACACCCACCCCTGAAGATAAAGACGCCTTGTATGGAAAAGGAGTGTGGGTGGGAGGTTGAATGTCTTCTTTCTCTCACTGAGTCCTTTCCCCTTGTGCCTCTTCCTCCATTGGATAGTCTCCAGACTGAATTTGGACCCAGTCCTTTCTCATCCTCTTTGTCTAAGTCCCTGGTCCATCAGTTCTGGAGTCCTGCTATGGAGTCCTGTGTGGTGCTGTAGGATAAGCACTGGACTGCTAACTGCAAGGTCAGTAATTCAAACCTACCAATCAGTCCTTGGAAACCCTATACTAGGTTGTTGTGAACCAGAACTGACTCAACAGCAACTTAACAACAACAACAACAAAACAAACCAGCAGAACTTCAGACTAATATGGGATGGAAGCAGGTTTGACCATCTGAAAATCCTTCAGACCATAATAGTGTGATCCCTAACTGGTCATGGGGATGGCACAGGACTGAGCAGTGTTTCGTCACCGGAAGTTAAGAGTCAACTCAATGGCAGCTACCAACCCCAGATCAGGAATGCTGCCTCCGTTCATGTCCATAATTCTTGGATGAGTGATTCACAGGAATCTATTGAGTGCCTCCTCACCACAGGCAAGGTGTAGACCAATTTGCCTTCTGGAGAGCTGAGTAGCTCAAGATGAACTGGGGCCTTTCCATCATTTCTCAGAGCTCCAGCACCAACAGCCATGGAGATTCCTGAGACACAGTGGCCCACAAGGGAATAGCTGGATGTCTGTCCTCTCTCTGGGTGCCACTATAACACAATGGAATATTGATCAGAGGTGGTGAGGAAAGGATTCCAGCTGTGTTTAGCTGATCTATCCCAAGAGCAATGGCAGCCACAGCAATAGGGAGACTCTGCAGTGGTCTCGGTAAGAATAACAATAATTAAATGTTGCTAAGCACTGTGGGATACAAAGGCACCATCATAATCACCACAGCCACCAGGGTGATGATAACAGTAATTAGGTGCTGTGGTTTCCCAATTACCCCCCAGGAGCACTGCCTGGGCTGAGGTTTCTCTGTCAGATTAAGGAAGGGGGCACCCGTGCCAGATGGGTCTTCTCAGATGTAGATTAGGGCTTTGACCATACAATACTTCCTATCTAGGATTCCTCCTCCTTCTTTGCCCTCCCCTTGCTGTCAGCATCAACTGACATTAGGAAAATGGAATGGGGACACAGGAGGGAGTGACCCCCATTCAGCATATCATTCCTGACAGAGTTCAAATCTACCTTCTCCTATCAATGGATTTCAGGAAATTGGGGAATCTTGGGGTTTTCATAATGGGGTTCCTTTCACTTCAAAGTGAGCTTTATTAGCTAATTACTGAATGACACCGAGGGACCTGGAATATGGCTGGGAGGGAGGTCATTATTGTATTGACTTTGGGCCTTTTCCAAGCCCAACAGCTGCTGCCTCTCTATAAGAGCCTGTGCAAGCCAGGGGAGGGCGTTCGGAGAATTTCCTAGGAATGGTACCTTCCTCAGGGCTGACCTCTGCCTGGTCACCCTCCTTGCTACCTCCAACACTGTGGTCATTGAGGAAGGTGAGCCCACGTGCCTGTCCTTTGAGTAGGCTCTCATTCCTGCAGTCTCATTCAGACCCAGGGCAATGCCAGGGCAAACATTCCATCTACTGATAAATGAATCTGTGACCTCAGTCTAAAAAGTGACAGCAACCTATCCCATTGTTGGTCAGCTCAGATCCCTAAGCAGTTTTCCTGACTACTACAGTGAAATCTACTTTCCCGGAATATATACCATTGGTCCTGGTCTTTCCCTATGAAAGCACACAGATCACAGATTTTGTTTGGGATTTTTTTTTTTTTTTTCTTTCGATTTTGGAAAATAGCGAATCAAACTTCCCCTCCACTCCCTTTGGCTTTCTCCTTTATGAAATTTGTAGATTTACATCCTATCTCTGCTGGCAACTTCAATTCTATTGTCCTCTGTTCATCTAGGTAATGGTCCTGCTCTCCAGACGCTGGGTGATGGCCATACTCTCTGGATTCTGGGTGGAAGTCCCGTGGCACTGGGTTTCAGTTCCATCTTCTAGGCTCACTGGAACACCAACTCTGCACCCATTCTACTAGTAAAATTGAATGGTGACCCTACTTCCTTGGCCGTGGCAGGTCCCATTCTTCTGTCCCTTGGCCATGGCAGGCCTGCCCCTCAGTTTTGGGCAGAAGATTTGGCCCCATCACCTTGGCCCTTGTATACAGCAGCAGCTCCAGAACTGTGTTAGTGAAGGTATGATTCTCCGAAGCCTAGGAGGTTGTGGCTGCCCTTTGAAGAGGCCATGATCCCATCCCTTGAGACTCCAGAGGTAGTGACACAACACTTTGAGACCAACAGCACTGATTCCTGTGCTCCTTGTCTCTAGCTTCTGCTTCCTGATTCCTTGACCTCTCAGCCCCTTGGGCCTCTTGGGCAAGCCTGGCTTCTGCCTCTTGGGCAGGTGTTATAAATAAAGCTCTTTGGCTCTACCATAAGTGCCAGAGGCACTCCACAAAACCAAGAGGCCTTCTGCTCAAAGGCACTCCACTTTCTTGCTATGTGGCTCACTTGGTGCACCATCTCATGCCAATCTCCGACTCTGCTGCCATTTCTCTGCCTCTCCTTCTCCCCATCTGCGCCATCTCTGGTGGTACAGCTCTCCTCACTTCCTGTTGAGACCTCACCAGAATTGCCTTTGACATCCATAATGCCACCAACAATCTCTTCAAAGCAGCCTAGGCTTTTACTATTAGGCTCCTTTAAACTCTTCTAACCTCTCTGTTACTCGATTTCAAAACTGCTGCCATGTTTTAGGCATCTGTTATCACTCCCAGTACGAAATTCTCTCTTAGTTCTCTAGCGCTGCTCTAACAGAAATCCCACAAGTGGATGGCTTCAAGACACAAATCTATTCTCTCACAGTTTACAAGGCCAGAAGTCCAAATTCGGGGCAACAAGCTGTAAGGGAGTACTTCCTATTTGTGTTGGCTCAGAGGGAAGGTCCTTGAGTCCTTTCACTATCTGTGGGCCTAGCATCCCTTGGAGAATTCCAGTATCTTGGCACAATCTTCCCTTGTTTTCATCACACAGACTCTGGGTCCAAAAGACATGCTCCTCTACAGTTCTTCTTTCTTGGTGTACTGAAGTCCCTCTGTCTCTGCTTAATTTTCTCTCCTTTGATGTCATATAAGATAAAAAGTGATGCAGGTCACACTCCAGGGACATTCCTATTACCCTGGACCAGGCCTGTCACCTGAGTATGGTCACAGCCTAATCGCCTTACAATTGATTGCTTGATATAGTAGATCACATCATGGGGATGACCACATCATTACATAATTGCCAAATTACATTGCTACAGAACTGTCAAACCACCGAGAATTATGGCGCAGCCAAGTTGTCAGTCCATGACTGCCACCAACACTACTCTTGCAAAGGTCACTGGTGTTTTTACTGTTGTTCCCAAAGACCCATTCTGAGTCTCACCTGCTTCTTGTAGCATCAGACACTGTTGGCAACTTCCTTCTCCACTCAATCCTCTCGTCAGTTGGCTTCCATGGCAACCTTCTCTTCTTATTTCCCTCCTACCTCATTGACCAATCCTCATCTGTCCATCCTACTCACATTGCTGCCAGATGCTAAAAGCATAGTTCCAACAGCTCCCAACCATTTCTCTGCTCAGAAACCTTCAATAGCTCACCACCACAGGCAAAACACAAATCATAAATTGTATAAAGGAATGCAACTATATGGAATAGATATATGGAATGCAATAATTTATCAGTCATCTTAAAACTTTTTTAAGCAGAAGAATCCATTAAGAAGATTCTTTCTAAAAAAAAAAAAAACTTAATGTTTAAATTAGGAAAAAAAAACAAAACAAAACATGACTCCTATTGAGTCCTGGTGTGGTGATGTAGAATAAACACTGGACCACAAGGTTGGTTTGAACTGCAAGGTCAACACTTCAAACTCACCAGCTGCTCCTTGGAAACCTTACACAGGGTTGCTGCTATGAGTTGGAACCAACTCAATGGCACTTAACAACAATAAATTGAAACAGGAAGTGGGGAACCCAGGAAATTCTAGGGCTTTCCAAAAACAATTTGAAAACAACTTAATTAGTTATATTCCTCAGTCTACAGAGGAGAAAACTGAAACCCAGAGAGGGAAAGTGATTTGGCCAAAAGTGGTGGAGAATATGAGTAGTTATTCAGCATATTTGCATTAAGTAAGTGTGCCTTGTGCCAGACACAGTCTAAGTGCTAAAGCTACAACATGGGACAAGACAGACATGGGGAGCTCATCAGGCTGACCGCCTAGATTCGTAACTGTTTTTGAATTGGTGTCAAGTGTGCAGAGGAAGCTGGGTTAGCATACAGGAACTCCCCTGACCTGGAGAGCAGAATGGACCATTTGAGGAAGTGACATATGTCATTTGAACCCTAAAATAGAAGCAGCTGGCAAAAAAAGTAGAGGAAGAGCTCTGGTGCTGATGAAACAGTTTGGGTGAAGACCACGGAAGTCAGTTTGGTGACTGGAACCCTAGGAAAACCCTAGTGGCTCCTACTGAAATGATGACGTGAAAGAGCTGAACAGAAACTCTCAAAGGACGGATCGAGAAGACAAAATAAAGTATTACAATGAAATGTGCAAAGATCTAGAGTTAGAAAACCAAAAGGGAGAAACACACTCAGAACTTCTCAAGCTGATAGAACTGATGAAAAAACTCAAGCATCAACCTGCTATATTGAAGGATTCTATGGTGTGATGCTGCATGATAGCGCACTGGACCTCAAGACCAGTTTGGACAACAAGGTGGGTGTTTCAAACCCACCAGCCACTCCTCGGAAACCCTATCTATACAGGGTTGCTATGAGCCAGAACCAACTCGACGGTACTTAACAGCAACATGGGCAGAATATTGAATGATGCAAGAAGCATCAAAAAAGGATGGAAGACATACAGTCACTGTACCAAAAAGAATTAGTCAATGTTCAACCATTTCAAGAGTATATGATCAAGAACTGATGGTACCAAAGGAAGGCCAAGTTGCACTGAAGACATTGGGAAAGAATAAGCCTCCAGGAATTGATGGAATACCAATTGAAATGTTTCAACAAACTGATGCAGTGCTGGAAGCACTGGTCTATAGCATGACATTTTGAAGACAGCTACCTAAGCCAACCGACTGGAAAAGATCCATATTTGTGTCCTTTCCAAAGAAAGGTGACCCAACAAATGTTGAAATCATTGAACAATAATATCATTAATATCACATGCAAGTAAAATTTTGCTGAAGATGATTAAAAAAGGATTGCAACACCTCACTGACAGGGAATTGCCAGAAATTCAAGTCTGATTCACACAAAGACAGGGAACAAAGGATTGCTGACATCAGATTGATCTTTACTGGCAGCAAAGAATACCAGAAAGATGGTAACTTGTGTTTTATTGAGTATATAAGGGCATTCAACTGTGTGGATAATAATAAACTATGGAAATACTGGTAAGAATGGGAATTCCAGAATATTTCACAGTGCTCATGTGGAACCTGTACATAAAACAAGAAACAATTGTTAGAACATTAGAGGATATTGCACAATTTAAAATCAGGAAAGGTATGTGCCAGAGTTGTATCCTTTCACCATACGTATTTCAATCTGTATACTGAACAAATAATTCAAGAAGTTGGACTATACAAAGAATAATTCAGCGTCAGGATTGTAGAAAGGCTTATTAACAGCCTGCAGTACGCAGATGACACAATTTTGCTTGCTGGAAGCAAAGAAGACTCAACGCATTTGTTGAAAAAGATGAAAGACTAAAGTTTTCAGTATGGATCCAACTCAATGTAAAAATATCCCCCAAATCCTCACAACTGGACCAATACATATGATGATAAATGGAAAAAAGACCAAAGTTGTCAGGATTTCATTTTATTTGAATTCACTATCAACAATCATGGAAACAGCAGTCAAGAAATCAAACAATGTATTGCACTGGGCAAATCTGCTGCAAAAGACCTCTCTAAAGTGTTAAAGAGCCAAGATGTCACTTTGGGGTCTAAGATGTGCCTGATCCAAACCACATTTTCAATCGTTTCATATGCATGTGAAAGTTGGACAATAAATACGGATGATCAGAATAGTGGTGCATTTGAGTGATGGTGTTGGGGAAGAATATTGACAGTACCATGGACTGGCAGAAAAACAAACAAATCTGTCTTGGAAGACGTACAACCAGAATGCTCCTTACCAGTGAGGATGCACTTTGGACATCTTATCAGGAGGCAGGAGTCCTTGGAAAAGGACATCATGCTTGGTAAAGCAGAGGGTCATCAAGAGAGAGGATTCTATGGTGTGATGCTGTATGATAGCGCACTGGACCTCAAGACCAGTTTGGACTACAAGGTGGGTGGTTCAAACCCACCAGCCACTCCTCGGAAACCCTATCTATACAGGGTTGTTATGAGCCAGAACCAAGTGAGATGGATTGACACAGTGGCTGCAACAATGGGTTCAAACATAACAAAGATGGTGAGGACGTCACAAGACCAGGCAGTGTTCCCTTCTGTTGTGTATAAGGTTGTAATAATAACTCACCTAGCAAAAAGAGCCCTGATGGTGCTGTGGGATAAGCATCAGACTGTTAACTGCAAGGTTGGTGGTTCCATGGGAAAATGATGTGACTATCTGCACAGGGCCATATTGATTTTTGACAGCAATGGGTTTTTTGGCTTTGTCTCACTCAGTGGTCGCTAGCCATCGCACCTTTCCTCATGAATGCTGACCATTCTATTTAAAGTCAGCCTTCTGAATGCCTCATCCCCCACATACCTTTGTCTACTCACTCTATCCTGTGTCCTCTGCCCCAGAAGCCTTCACTAATCCTCAAGCCACCCCAAGCTGAACTACGTACTTTCTCTGTGATCCATCAAACTCTGTGTACAGATCTTTGACCTACACAGGTTTGTTTATAACATCAGTTTCTTCTACATATGTTTGCCACACCCAATTAGATGAATGCCTTTAGGGCAATGAGGAGGTCTCTGTATCCCTAAGTCTGACACAGTGTTTGGTACCAGGATGTCCTGGTTGCATTTGTTAAATGCAAAAGATGTATACTGTGTAAGCCAAATTAGACCACTTCCTTCATCATAGAAAACCAAGAGGACTGGGTGGCGAGGGGCGGGGAGAGGGAACAGATCCCAGATAATAGGAATGTGGTGCCCTTGTCTCTGCCCCTCCAGCTCCTCCTCTTTACAGGAACTAGATTTTGCATTTTATCAGAAACAGACCACTTCCCCTCTGCTCCTGGCCAACTTGGATGGTAGACAAAGGCAAAAGGAGCATTGTCTGGGGACCGGCCTGCTTGGGGAAAACCTGGTGGGAAGTCCTACTTGTCAGCCTTGCCCTGAGTGAGGGGCAAGGTTTCGGAGGGCCAGCGAAGAGAAGGAGGACTGAGGGCCTAGCCACCTAGGCAAGAAGCCAACCACACCGTATTGGGTGGTGAGTCCTCAAAAATGGCTAAAAACAAAAGTGCCAACAATGGGAGCAGAACATTAGTCCTCCCTCTATTTGGAGACAGGGTGCTGCAATATTTAGAAAAGGAACCCCCAAAGAGACTGAGGATTAGAATAGACACGCTACTAGAGACATCGATGACCCCCATCTTGCCCACTCATGTCCACCGCCGACTTCTCTGTCAGCCTAGGCCTCTTCATTGATTCATTAAGCTTCTTCCTTTCCATTAAATCCATGTGATGCAGAATCAGCCTCTGGCTGCTGGGTTCTAGTCGCTGCTCTGCCTGTGTTAACAAAGGCCCTTGTGCCTTTTTTTAACACATCTGTAAAATGGGGCCAGAGTTGGAGAGAGGACCATAGGAGCCCTTTCAGCTCGGACATTTCCAAATCCAGCAATTATCCATATAGCAGCCCCTCCACAACTCCCCCACCCCATCTTAACCCCACCCCCACCCATAGTCTGTCCACCGAGGCTGGCCGCTAGGGGTCACTGCCTCTCTTTGTCAACGATGGAAGAGGGCTGCTCGCCCTCCGGCCCTCACTCGGGCTGAACGGCGATCGAAGGGGCGTCTCACAAGCGAGTGGACCTGAGTGTGACCCCCACGGCCCTCACTCGGGATTCGAGTCGCGCTTCCGGCCCGGGAGGTGAGTGCGGCCGGTCAGAGGCCAGTCGGGGGCCGGGAGCGCCTGGAAGCCGGGAGGGGGTTAACGCTAACCCCTCCCCTTAGTCTGACATCACAGCTAGAGCGGGCGAAAGGCTGAGCTCGGCGAGTGAGAGAAAGAGAGGGAGCTGAGCGAGCGCGGCGGACTCAGTGCCAGGAGCTCCACATTGTTGCGGATCGCCGGGCCCAGCCCAGCGAGCAGCGGCGACGCGGGCGAGGACGCCCGGCGCCCCGGGTTCGCTCTCCTCCTGCTGCCGCGCCGAGCCGCACCGCCGGGGCAGCTTTCTGCGCGCCCACCGCGTGGGCCCTGAGCCCACCCCACCGCCCGCCCGCCGCCCGGGCTCGTCCCGCCACCCTCGGAGAACGGCCGGCCTTGGACGCCTGCAAGTTGGAGCCGAGCAGCAGGGTTTGAGCGCGCCGGACTGCCGGGCGCGCCGGGGGTGGGTCCCTTCTCCTAGCCCCGCTCTGCGTGGAAGAAAAGGGCGGGGACCGGCGTGGGGCGGAGAGCAGAGGAAGGGACCGGGGTATGACTCGCGCAACTCGCGGCGGGCATCTGCCGAGCCTCTGAGCCGGCGGCGGCCCGGGCCCGATTGCAGCCGCGCGGAGCCCTGCCCAGCCCACCCGCCTCGGCCGACGGCTGCGGGCTGACCTGGATCTTTGAAGCGACCGCCGGCCAGCAGTGAGCCGCCCTTATCTTACACTCTGGTTTCTGGAAAACCAGGAGCGCTCTCCTCGCGGCCCCTTTTTGCCGGACCCCCGGACCCCGATGGCTTGGATGGGGCTTGCGGGCGCCGCTGGACGCTGGTGGGGACTCGCTCTCGGCTTGACCGCATTCTTCCTCCCAGGTAAGCGTGTACCGCCTTTACCTTGTCTTTTCCATCCAGTGCCACCCCGGGGGTGGGAGGGTGGGCGCTGGATGCCAGGGAGATTTGGGTTGTAGGGAGTAAAAAGAGCCAGAAAAGTTGGGTCACGGCTTACAGAAGGGAGGGGAATGGCAGCGGAGAAAGGGAGGTTGAGAAGCGAACAGCCTGCCCTGCAGGCAAGCAGTCGGATGCACGTCTTTTTGTAGCAAGAAACCACTTTCTCGGCTTAGTTTTCCACAAAAAATAATAATATGTAATAGCTTTCTATTTATTTAATAACCAGTTCTCAGCTCGAGAAGCAGTTTGGAAACATTGTA
Organism: Chrysochloris asiatica; assembly: GCF_000296735.1. NCBI lineage: Eukaryota > Metazoa > Chordata > Mammalia > Afrosoricida > Chrysochloridae > Chrysochloris > Chrysochloris asiatica. The sequence goes on along the minus strand of NW_006408526.1, from coordinate 32,843,013 downwards.
TGTTACATAAACGCAAAATAATCACCGTTTCGGGGTATGGAGACTTGCAACCCCAGGGGGAGGGCGTCAGTCTCGGATCTGGGGTTGGGGGGGGGGCAGTAGGTTTGAAGGATGGCAGGGGACTGAAAGTCTCTTGCCAGTTCTTCCGTCAGACGGTTTCGGGTGCTCGGGCGGCTCGGAGAGCCAGTTTCTGCGGCACAGGCGGCTTCTAGCTCACCTGCGGTTTCTTTCCTGGAGGGTGAGGCCGAGGCCTCAAGAGTCGCATCCGGCCGGCCGGGCGCAGAGCTAGGCTCTGCCTCGGAACTCAGCTCACAGTTTGGGGAACTGTCCCCAGGGGGAAACGCCGCAGGCTTCGTGCCAACCAGGTGATTGCGTGACCCACTTTCCCGAGGGGCTCCGTGGTGCCCCGCGTGTCCTTCTTCGAGGTGCGAGCTACCAGTGGCCGAGAGGTAACTCCATGCCCAACTATGGGGCGGCCCCCCAAAACGGCCCACGGTGTCGCCATTCAGAGCGATGGAGTGGGGGAGGAGGCTGAGGCCGGCCTGGGCGCATTGTGTTGGGGAATGAACTGGAAAATGCGTTTAGCAGGCAAATCCGACCGAGTACCTGCGCCTCGATTTAACCCTTTGCGTCCCTGGGGAAGTTCTCCGGCTCTTGTCACTACTAACTATGCCAGCTGTGTCAGGATTGTGGAGTTAGGGTGGAGAGCTAAGAGGAGCTTGCTCTATTCAGCCCCTAGAAAGAAACCTGAGACGACCTCCTGCCTAGCAAGATTGGTGTTTTGGAAGTGAGGGTTTGGCTGTAGCACATGGTCCTCACCTTAGGGTGGCAAAATAGGGGTCAGCATACAGAGACCAGCAAAAATAGTGTTATTAGATTCAAGGCGTCACTCTTAGCAATGGGGAAGGATGCCTAGGGTGTCCAGACACGCCAGGCAGGGATGAGGCAGGCCGCTGAGTTACTGGGGGTAGGAGGTGCTTTGCCTCATTCATTTATGTGCTCTAGCCCTTGCCACCAGCTCTGTGCCAGGGCTCTGAAGATCTGGATCAATAGTGCTGGCCTGCAATCAGTTTGTGGAAGCCCTGACGGGTGCTTCTTTGCTGGGGTGGGAGTGGGTGGGCATCCCTTGTGGATCTGGGAATTCCAGAGCTCACAGGTGCACTTAAAAGGGGCATGGCCTAGTGCCCTCCCCCTAAGGGTGGTTAGTACATTTGGTTATTTCCTCATTTCATTACGTGGGGGGGGGGGCAGGGAGGTGACATTCTCACCTGGCTCAAATATGGATACTCCCCCCCACTGTAAATCCAGATGAGAAGGTGGGATGCGGGGCAAGGAACCACAGCTCAGACAGGCACTTAATAAGTGCTCTCTATCGATTATCTATGATGGATGGGTAGCTTCAGCGGCAGCCAAAGTTCCCGGACTTACCCAGCTCCTTCTAGCCAGTGCTTGTGGTCCTGAAGGCTCCTCTGCTTACTCTTCCTCTCTGTTTGGAGGGGACACTAGTGGATATTTCCGTGCCCAGTCTGACACTTCAACAGAGCCTAGGAGGCTCCCGAGGAGTTGCCAGCCCACACCCCATAGCCTTCTTCCCAATTGTTGGCTACAGCTTTTCTCGAAGGCCCTGCCAGCCTGGTGTTCTTTTCTGAGTTCTCCCTGGGCTGTGGTTAGGAGCTTGGAGGGGTGAGGTGAAAGCCTCCTGTGTGCCTGATGGCCCCCTACTTTGAAATGTCCCCAATCTGTCTATTGAAATGTAAATACAGACATTCCCAGGCTGGATAGTGAAGCCCCCACCCCCATGATCCTGAGGTGACAGTCTGCCTGTGAACTCAAAGGAGAAGGCTAGTGGGCATAGGGGCTGCTTCCCAAAGAGGACCAGGAGGGAACCCGGCTGAGGAGCCCTAGAACCCGCCTGAGAAGCTGGTGCACTGCGCTGGTGGACACCGCACCCTCCCTAATTGGCTTCCCCAAACCTTTTGTCTGGAGACAGAACACACACCTCAGGTGTCATGCACACTCTCAGAATTGGTTTGAAGACCTGTCGGGCTGCCACACACCCCTTATCTGCAGCCTGCACAGAATTTGATGCCATGGTAGTTTCTTCCGAAACTCCAGTGTCAGGATTACTAGTGTTCCTTTCCTATCTTCCCAGTTCTCACAACAGTGATGTGATCTGCCTTGCTGGGCTGGGAATTATAGCAAAACCAATCCTGCAGGCCTGGGGTTTGCAGTACATGCAAAGAGGGATCTCAGTGCCTGTTAAGAGGCGGCACCATGCAGGGTGTCTTAGAATCAGACTCAAGGCCTCAGAGCCAAGACTGGAGTGGGGAGAAGGAGAGCAGTAGCCTGGATGAATGGAGGCAGGACGGGGGCAGCTGATGGGGGAACTTAGAAGATGGCTCTGAGCTGCACGTATAGAACACACATGGCCCTTTGGAGCCCAACACTGGCTATGACCAGGACTGTAATATCCATTTCCTTCCCAGCCACTCAGCTTTTACATAGTGATTCCACCTCATTGGCCACTGTTGACCACTGGACCTGGTGTAAACTGCCAGAGCCCTAGAGCTGAGGGCTGCACAGGTGGGCCAGGCTGCTGGGTCGAGGGTCGCCATGGTTGCTGTGCTTGTGATACTGCCATTGTTTAGCAGCTGACTAATGTTCATTGTTCAGCACAAACAGAAAATGCCCAAGGGAGGTGTGAATGTACCTTCGATTGTATCTTTCCTGGTTAACCTGGTAAATTGAATGGCTCCTACCTGGAGGAAAGGCCGAAGGAGAAGGTGTCTTTATATTTTGGTGGTTATTATTAGCTTCTCAGGTTTTGATTTTGTTTTTACTTTGAATGTCAGTCAGTGTGCCAGGCTGGAGTAGACATTCACCAGTGTTAACATTTGGGCTACAGCGTTTCTGACCCTCTGCACCTAATTTTACCTTCAGTGCAGAGTGGTTATAGGCACACACAGAGGCTGTGTGTTGTTGTTGGTTAACTGTGATTCACTGCACACATGCAGATCCATGAGGAATTGGGATAAGGTGTGTGCATAAGTCTCTGTGGGTCACCCTGGGGCAACGTACATAAATATGTCAAGTGTACATTCACACATAACTGATATCTTATGGCTTTCTGACTAGGATTTTGTGAGTGGTTCTGACCTGTGTTTATGTCAGAGTGTCACTGAGAGTGACTTTGAGAGGAAACCTTGGAACTCCTTAGAGACCCAGGATATGCCCTTGGCGGACTCCCTCCGAGATGTGCTGTGCCTGGTCCTTTGGGAGCGGGAAGCTTAGAAACTGCTTTCTTTTCCTGCTCTGCCCTTGGCTGTAGACTGGAGTCTGCATTCTCACAGGGAGATGCCTGAAACTGACAATACCTGGGAAGACTTTTTCTTCTTGTCAACCTCTGTTTCCCTGGCAAGCAGCATGGCCAGGACCCAGTATTAGCTGGAACCTGGCTTGCCCCATGAGTGCTCATGATCCCTGAATGATTGGGAGAGACCATGGGAGACAGGTTTTTAGTTCTGAAGTTGGCATCTTTACTTCCTGCATGTGTACTTGAGAAAAATCATAGTGTGGGCTTTGGTCTTCTGTGAGCAGATCTACAGAGCCATATATGTGCCCAGGTCGACAACATATGTGTGTCTGGAAACATCTGGGCTCATGCCGTGGAAAGTGGGAACTGAGCCCTCTTGTTGAAAAGGCAGGTGGGAATGAGGAGCAGAAAGTGAGTCAGAGGTCAGTTCTGGGAGCCCAGCACCCTGTGCACAAGACCAGCTGGGAAGTGTTTCTCCTCAGTGGTGCCCTCCCCTGTCCATAGAGAAAAGGTTTGCAATGCCAACAGCAGATGTGCTGGCTGAGACAGGAGGTAACTTAAGATCTGAGCAGGGATCACCTTGCAAAGGGAATGCCCTGAGCTGGTGATAACACCCCTTAGTCCAGTTAACTCGTGAAGCCCTGGATTCTCTTGTGCTGTTTGGGGCTGGGAGATGGGGAAAAGACAGAGAGAGGAGAAAATACACTGAACCCAAGATCTAAACTCTGGCCCATTCCACAAGGAGAGATGGACTGAGTATAGCAGGAGAGGCTCAAAAAGAAGGCAAAAACAGACTTTCTGACTGCAGGCTGTAGCTCTTTAGAGAGTGGAAAATCCAGGTTTATCCTGGGGATAAGGGATAGTCAGTAGGTATGTATTCTTGGGAGCTCATGGGATCTGTGCCTTTCACAGTCTTCCAGGGAGGTCAGAGCAGCAGGTCCCAGGTCCCAGATTCTCTAGGGAAGAGTCTTAGCCTAGTGAGACAGCAAACAGGGGCCAGATGACTAGGTTTGAATCCTAGCTCCACCAATTCCTAGCTGTGTAAACTTGGATAAGTCACTTTGGAGGCCTCCGTTTTCTCCTCTGTAAAATGGGTTTCTGTTAATACCGATTTCGGAGGAGGCTTGTGAAAATCTCATTGATGAGTGTTGTTGTTAAGTGCCTTCAAGTTGGTTCTGACTCATAGAGACCCTGTATATGTTTTCCAATGAGTGGCTAGTGAGCTTGAACTGGCAACCTTGTGGTTCAAGCTGATCTTGCAGTCCAGCACATTAACCTGCAGCGCCACATGGTGGTAGTGATGGTGTGTCATGGAGTCAGTTCTGACTCATAGTGACCCTGTACAGGGTTTCCAAGGCTGTAAATCTTTACGGGAACAGAACGTGGAATAGCTGGTTGTTTTGAACAGTTAGCAGCCCAATTTGTAACCACTACGGTAAATGACAAATACTTAGCACATTGCCAGCCATGTGATAAACACATGATAAGGTGGTCACTATTCCTATTCCTTTTGCCTTCTTTACAAGTGGTCCTGAGTCTCTGAGTGTGCTACTTGGAAAGTGCCAACTTTGTTGTCCCTTGAGAAAGCCAATCAGCTGCCTGCCCATCTGTTGGCCTCACTTTCCTTGTCTCCAACCAGTATCTACCCACCCCCCTGGAAATGATGGCTGTGACTGCACAGCCCCCCCCTCCCCGCCCCCCGGGAGGCTCAGGTGGCTGGTCTGGCCTCCCAGCACCTGCTTGGGCCCAGCCCTGGTGGTCTTGCACAGCAAGGGCAGCAGGTGCTATATGCCCTTTGTTATGTGGCATGTCAGGCTCCCAGACACCCTCCCCTCCTCCCTGGCTGCAACCCAGCTGGGCGCCATTACCTGTCTAAAGCCCTCACTGGGGCTAGCAGAGAGGACCTGGGATTCAGCCCTGCCTTCTTTTAGACTCCCACACTGTGTGTGGAGGGGATTAAGCAACAGGATCCTTCCTTTGAGGGGTCCATTCATTGGGCAAGATGGTACCAGTCAGACAAGTGGAGAATCCTTCCTGGGGTCATCCCCTTCTCACTGGCGGAAAGCATTTCTTTGGGTTTCTCCCATTGCAGATGGCACCTTTCCCTCAATGGTCATAATCATGGTAATAATCTTTACAGCTTACAGTCCCCTCTTAGAATTTCAGCTGGTTCTCCCAAGGTCCCCATGCAAATGGCTTCCATTTTACCAATGAGGAAACTAAGACTTAAGTTTAGGAACTTACTGACTCTCTCTTGTCTTTGTAGCCTAATTAGATCCCAGGTCTTTTGTCACCAAATCCAGTAGATCAGGGAGATGAAATGGGATGGGGTGGGCAGGTAGAGAAGAGGTTGAGCCACACCAGAGTAGAATGTGTCTCTTGAGATGACCACCAGCCACCCCCAGCTTACACAACCCCCTGTATTTAACAAGTCGCGATGCCAGAGGTCCCCTTCATAAAACATGGTCATTCCCTGGAGAAATGAAGGACACTATGATGGTATAGCCTGGAGGGTGGCCCAGCTGGAACTGACCATACCGCCAAGGTTGTCATAGTACATGGGACACTTAACAACAAAATAGCTAGTGGGTTGTGGGAGTGGTATTGCCTCCTAGGGATCTGAGCAGGACCTCTGAGGTGTGAGCCCAGAGCCTGAGGGCACAGGCAGACATGGGCCAGAGTGTGGCCTGGCCCTGTAACAGAGAGTGGGTGCTCAGAAAGCATTATGAACTGAGCGGAGTCACAGAGAGGGGAAGAAGGAGACGATTTAACAGAGTCAACTCTTTCTCCTGGGCCGCCCCCCTATACCCTCTGGTCTGTACAGACCCCAATTTCATTCCCCGTTTATGAGGAGTCTCATTACCAAGCCACAGACAATAAAACCCGCCTGGCCACTCTGGCCCCGTATCTCATTAGAAGACATTAGTTTCTCTGGCTGGTAGCTCTGTTGGGACACAGCTGCAGGCGTGGCAAAGCCAGCAAAACAGGCCAGTGGCTGTGGGCACAAGAATGTACCATTAAGGAGTTTAAGTTCCATCTATGGACTTAAATGGAGCTCCCAAAGCTGGAAACATGTGGTCCCTCATGCTGACATGGTTCTTCAATTCTACCTTCTGCAGCAAGGGGAGACACGGATGCTTACCATCACCAGCTCTGGGAGGAGCTGGCTCTGCAAATTATCATTCCATGGAGGATACGTCAGGTTGAGGAGCTGGGGGACATCACACCCACCTGCCCCGCAGGTCTGGACATACTCTGAGAGATTTGTTCTAGCAGCAGAAATGGAGTCTGGAGTTCTCACAGTGCCCTTGGCCTTAATCTTTCAGTCCCAAAAATGGTGTTCGGGGTCTGGGGACACCACATGGCGGAAGCATTTTCCCTCATGTGCAGATAGTTTTACCCAAGGCCCCCACTCAGGTTGTCAGAGCCTGCTGATAGTCTCAGCAAGGGCTTCTTTGTCCCACCCCTTCCCAGAGTCAGCCCTCACTATGAAGGAACATGGTACAAAGGAACATAGCAAGGCTGGGTAACTTGTCCACAGTACCCAGCTGGGCAAGGTAGAGCTTTGAGTAAGGGTTCTTCCCACCACTGATGGGATTCTTTTTACCTTGCAAATGCTAGTGCTTGTTGACAAGTTCCAAATGACTCTGTCCAGCCTTCTGTCTGCATGTACCCTCCTTTCTCTGCTTCTGTCTTTCTTACCTTGCGTTTCTGCCTATCTGCTGCTCACCCAGAAGATCACAGTGGCTCCTTGGTTAGATGTTGCCCTACAAAACAAGAGGAGATTTGCCTTTCTGCACTTCACATTGCATTGTCCTGGGTTCCCATCCTAACTTAAAGGGGAAACTCACAATGTCGGAGCTTTTGAGTCTTGTAGATAAAGAAGGAAGTCCTCAAATTCCTTACAGCAGGAACCCACTTAGGTGGCACCAACCTTGCCTTCCAAATGGAACAGTACATCTACAAAAGGAAAAGTGATGGAACCTAAACATGAAGAGGACCTGTTGGCTTCTGTTGGCAGCTCAGGCCATTGTCCTTGACACCCTGGCTGCTGCCCGTGTCATATCCTCCGGGAGTATCAGCCTTTGGGCTCTGCTGAAGTTTGCTGCTGCTACTGGAGCCACTCCTTTTGCTGGGTGCTTTGCTTCTGGAACCTTCACTAACCAGATACAGGCAAGCTTCTGGTGTTGACTGACCCTAGGACTGACCACCAGCCTCTCACAGAGGTGTCTAATGTTAACCTGCCCACCATTACTGTGTGTGTCTCTGTAGCATAGATTGTCTCCTGAGCTGTGTGGCCATGGCCATCCCATGCAACAACAAAGGAGCTCAGTTGGTGGATCTGATGTGGTGGGTGCTAGCCAAGGAAGGTCTGAGCATGCAGGGCTCCATCTCCCAGGAGCACCCATGGGAGGTCATGTCTGACATCTAGTTCTACAGAGATCCAGAAAAGATTGAAAAGGAAGAGCAGGCCGCTGCTGAAAAGGTTGTGACCAAGGTAGCATTTCAGGGTGAGTGAACTGCTCCCGCTCCTGAATTTACTGCCACTCAGCCGAGGTCACAGACTGGTTGTGAAGGCATGCAGGTGCCCTCTGTGCTTGGTCAGCAGTTCCTCGCTGAAGACTGGTGTGCTCAGCCTGCAACTGAAGGCTGGTCTGCAGCCCAAATGACTCAGGCTACTGAGTGGGGAAGAATGATCACTGAGTGGTCTTAAACAGTTCTTCCACAGTCTCGTAGAACACGGAAGGTTGACAGAAAATACACTAAGAAAACAAAATGAAGGCAAATCAAAGGAAAGCTTGCCCCTACTTGGTGTCTTAGTTTTGTGGTGGAAAAGAAACACGACGCCCAAGTAACTGGCTCTCAGTGCACAAGGACTCACTTGGTAGGCTCCAGTGGGGAGGGTCACGCGGGTCAGCCCACGCTTTGGCATGTGAGCAGGTGTTCCCGCCAAATGAGTCAGTTGAGATGGGAGTGCCGATCTGTTTGGATAGATGTGAGAAAAGGGCACTGCAGAACTGTATGGGTCCTGATTACTCCCTGGAAGTGCCTTGCTTGCAGTCAAGTGGGAGCGTGGGGCTGGGACCATGAGCTCTATTCTCTGTGCTTCTGAGCAAGGACCCGAAAAGCCCTGCTCCCTCAAGTCTGGTTTTTTGGGAGCTCAGCTGCTAGGATAAGGGGGAGAGAGGTGTTTCAGAGCCAAGTCAACCCTGCTGCCATCTCACTTGGGTCCCACTATTAAAGAAGACTTCGTCACTTATGGGATTATTGCAGGATAGCCCATGGCTTCCCTCCCCAACTCTCTGGCACTAATCTGCTCACACGCCCTCTTGGCTGAATGTTACTTAAGCATACCTGGAAAGGACCCTCACAAGCCTAGAAGTATATGATGGCTGTCCCAACTCTGGCTCATTGCCACTGCCCTTCCCTGCATGCCAGGCCCACTCCACTGCACACTGCTCTATCCTGGGCTTTCTCATCTCAGTGCCTTTGCACATGCTGCTTTCCCACATTCCTCCCTGAATTCCCAACTCCATAAACTGAAAACAGGAGCCACTTTTTCCATGGAGACTTCATAAAACCTCAGTTAGGAATAACCTCTCTTATCTCCAAAACCCCTACCTCCAGAACCCCAAACTGAATACATTCCATCTTGCTTTATAGATATTGAGTTTGGGATTTATTTTCTCCAAAGATTAAGGGCTTCATTGCTGATGGGACTTGGTATCCCCAGGGCCTAGCACAGGGCTGGCCATTGGTGAGCCTCTAGTGCCTGTGCTTATGTAGTCATTTGTTTGGACAATTGATGATGATGATGATTGCAAACTTTTATTGAGAGTTCTGATGTGCCAGACAGGGCTTCTGGTGTGGCACTGTAGGATCAGCATTGGACTGCTACCCAAAAGGTCTGTGGTTCAAACCTACCAGCTGCTCCTCGGAAACCTTATACAGGGTTGCTATGAATTGGAACTGACTTGATGGCACTTAACAACAGCAACAAATGTGCCAGGCATGATGTGGCGCTGTGGGTTAATGCGCCAGACTGCGAAGCCGTTGGAACTGCAAGGTGTCAGTGGTCCAAGCTCACCAGCTGCTCCTCGGAAACCCTATACAGGGTTGCTATAGGTCAGAATCAGCTCGATGGCAATTCACAACAACAACAACAACAGCATGTCATTTAATAGGTTTACTCTTTATAATAATGTTGTGTGAGAGATACTTTCTATTCTGTTTTGCAAATGGGAAAACAAGGCTCAGGCAAATGTTAGGACATTTGCCAAAGATTACATGGCAGAGCCAGGTTTCAGATCCAGGGAGCCTGGCTGTGGGGTCTATGTGCATACCAGTTCCCTAAAATGCCTCTCTCCTGGGTGGGTGGGTTGGTGGTGCAGGTAGATAGCATACTAAACATGGAGTAGTAACTCACAAGACCTTGCTTCTAGAATCGCATACTGTCCCTCCTGTGAGTGTTTTCGTTACGCACCCTGTAGTGTCTAGGAGCTATTTGTGCTGTCTCTTGGTGATATTATCGTCTTGACGGTCAGTGTGTCTTGATGGTATTACTATTGTATCCTTTGGATCTATTGGAAGTATGAGAAGTATAGAGTCCTGGTGTGGACTGCAAGGTTGGTTTGATCAGAAAGGTTGGTGATTCAAGCTCACCAGCCACTCCTTGGAAACTCTATACAGGGTTGCTATGAGTCGGAACCGACTCGGCCTAACAACTTTGGAAGTACAATTGGATCCTGCCTCAGTCACTGTTGTGTCTTGGCAGTATTAATGTGATCATGCTGGAGTGATCTGTCTTGATGTTATCACTCTTTATCCCCAGAATCTTTAGGGATCACTCTGGTAGCTTAGTGGTTACAAATAGAGCTGCGAATCTTAAGGTCAGCAGTTCGAAACTACCAGCTGCTCTGCGGGAGAAAGATGAGGCTTTCTACTCCTGTAAAGATTTACAGCCTCGGAAACCCTGTACAGGGTCGCTATGGGTCGAAACTGACTTGACGGCACTTAACAACAACAACAATGCCATTGGGGAGGGGGGGCGGTGGAGCTCCTACCTTGTTTCATCATGACACTAGAGGCAGGCACAATTGATTCTCCCAGAAATTCCACCTGGAACTTCTCCCAGGGGGTGTTCCCAAACTGGTCCAGTTTGGTTGTGTCCAGGGCTCAGCAAGCTGTGACCCTATGCCAGGGCCTGTTCTAAGACTCTGGGAGGTTCCAGTCTCTCTTTCCCTTATTCAGAGATCTCAAAAAGATGGTAGGGAGGGGCCCCTACCTGGAGAGTGGGGGCTGGGGAGAGGATTTAGGGTGTTCACCTGGGTTGGCCACTTTGATCTCCTGGGATAAAAGGACTGGTGCTTCCTCTGCCTCAGGCAGGTTCAGGCCAGGGAGCCCGGGACCAGAGGCTGTGTGTACACCTCAGTCCTGCCACTGGATTAGAGAACTGTCCCAGAAAAGAAGAAAAAGGGAACAGAAAGACCCAAACTCTTTCCTAGTGTTTTAGCTAAGGACTGATGGTTGACTCCAGATGGTCCACATGCAGTGACCTTCTTGGGAGTCCTACAGCAAAGCCTCCTTCCAGCACACCCCTCAGGTCACCGTGTGTACTTAGCCCTAGCAAACTCGCTTGCCTAATTAGGAAGGCAACTCAGTTGCAAAACAGTCATCTGACATGTTTCGAAGCCAAAGAGAAATTCCTCCTAGACCCTCTGTTGTTCTAGATTATCCATGCTCTGTTAGCTTGAATTATCGGGCGGCCTCTGTGGTCCAGACACAAGCCAGAGATATGTGATCAGCTCCCGGAGCTGGATGTGCCCTGCACCCAGGAAATGCTTGAAAGCAAAGGGAAGGGTAGAACCCACTCATCTCCCGTCCAAAAGCAAGGATTGTCTGATGAGAACAAAGGGATTCAATCTGCCCAGGCTATTGAGCTAAACCACTTTCATGAGGGTAAGAGAGACTAGAACTTCCCCTTTGCCTTCTGGGGCCAGGCCTCTGTTGAGGGTTTTGAGTTGGTGGCAGAGGTTTTCTGCAGTGACTGCTGAGTATAAATTGGCCAGGCTTCCCCGAGTGTAAATGAGATCGGAGCTGAGCAGCACACACTGCACTGGATGATTTTATTACCATTCCCCACCTCCCCCACCCTACCGAACTGTCCTGATCTCATTGGTCTAGATTGCTGCATCTCTCAGAATGATGGATGGGCTGCCTCTCCCTGCCCAGGCAGGGTGGCCGGCCCTGCTACGGAGATACCCTCCTACCGGCCCCTTCCCAGATTTATTCCCTGTGTTTATGGTGCCCAGAGAGTAATCAGTGTCCTGGGCCGGCTGAGCACACTGATTATTTCTGCTGGCTTGATGGATGGGCCTTTGGGAGACTTATGGGACAGTCCCCTCCCCTGCTCCTGCCTTTACCATAAGCAGCACCCTCCTGATCTCCCCAGGAGTCTAACTGTGGGCCTCTGGGGTCTGAACTGAGGGGAGGCTGGTGGGGGAGGGGAACAGCCACGGCCCTTGGCACCTACCTTATCTCGATGCCGTGGGGTTCACTGGGAAGGGTTTTTATGGACATCCCATCCCCTGCAGGAAGCCTCAGACTAGAGGTGGGCAGGATCACTGACAGCATTCTGGAACCCCCCACTCCCACAAGCTCTGCTGCAGAATACCCTTCCCAGGTACGGCCCCCTCACCTCCCATCACTCCATTACTGTTATCCCCTTAGCGCTTGTATACACAGTTTGTTCTGTAATGATAATTTGTGCTGGTTTATGTGTTTCTTTACAAGTGTTTTTATGTCCTCTGTGTGTGTATGAGAGAGGTTTATGGTTTGTGTGAGTGTGTGAGATGAATGAGGTCATTGCTGTGTGTGTGTGTGTGTGTGTGCACGTGCGCATATGTGCTCAGCTACTGATTAGACCCTGATCGCCATCTTCCCTCCCACGAGGGGAGGGGACAGAGCCTGGATACTGGGGGACCGGAGAAGGTGGAGAGGTAGACAATCAACACTGCCCCCCAGCCGCCAGTTAGAGAATAGGAGGTTCATCTTCAATCATTGTTTTGCCTATAGGATCACAAACAACTAGTTTGACTACAGGCTTACCACCAAGATATGGCGGGTTCAGTTCCAGACCACCCCAACAAAACAACTAGCGAAATAAATCAAGTCACGTGAATTTCTTGATTTCCTAGGGCGTGTAAAAATTATGCTTACACTGTGCTGTAGTCTGCTAATTTAGTCTATTAATTATGCAATTGTTGTTGTTAAGTACCATCGTGTTAGTTTTCTGACTCTTAGACACCCTGTATAGGGTTTCTAAGAAACAACTGGTAGGTTTGAACCACTGACTTTGTGGTTAGCAGTCCAGTGCTTATCCTACAGCACCACACAGGGAGTTAATTATGCAGCAGCATTATGAAAAAGTTTGAAATATTGAGAAAATTACCAAAATGTGACGCAGGGACACAAAGTTAGCACTGGTTATTGGAAAAATGCTGCCGATAGACTTGCTCCCAGCAAGGTTGCCACAAACTTTTAATTTGTTTTAAAAAAGGCATTGTCTATGGCGCGCAATAAAACAAAATGCAATTGAATGAAGTGTACCTGTGCTCTGATAAAGCCAAAGTATTGTTACAAAACCATAGACACTTTAGTTAAACAAGAAGTATCAAAATGTGAAACTATTGTTTTTCAATATATCCTCCTCCTAGGCCTATGCATTTCTGAATGGACTGTTTTCATATCTCTAACCCTTCCCTGAAGAATTATGTACTCATGATTTATACCTTGTCAAAATAGCAATTTTGGCATCGTCAAGAGACTAAAATTGAAGTCTCAAGGGACAAGATCAGGACTGTTGGGTGGATAGGGTAAGGTTTCCCAACAAATTCTCACACGACAACCCTTGCTACCCTTGAAGTATAAGCAGGTGTGTTGTTGGGATGGAAAAAGATTCCTTGTACAACTTTACTGGACTGTTTCTCACCAATGCAGCTTTCAGTATTCTTAAAAGTTCTTCCTAATGCAGGGGGTTTCAAAAAAAAAAAAACCTTGTTGAAAAATTCCATTATTTTTTTATTCCATTATTCCATGAGCTTTTTAGAAGTCCCCTCCCAAGCTCCCATGATGATCTAGTGTCCTTTGAGAAAAGTCTATCAAAATTACCCTTTGGATCTCAAAGAACAGTGTCCATACATTCTGACCTGATTGCTCTATGTTGAATTTAACTGGCCCAGCAGTTCTCCAAAACCACTGTTTGGATTGCATCTTTTTTGTGTGTGAAAAGACAAATGTATTTCTGGGAAAACTTGTCTGCTATTATCCATACATTGCAAAGATGTGTTTAAATACACTTTTAAAATAAACCCATGCATATACGAACTGGAACCCTAGTAGCAATGCTTCTTGACTTAGCCCTGTGTTTGTTCCCACTGTATCGACTGAGGCCAGTGGTTATTTTGCAGCCCCAGGGTCTCAGCCTTTGACATCTTGCATGTGTCAGCTTGTACACACATACACTTTCTCCTGTGTCTGACTCCGCTAGACTTCATCTCCTTCGCTGTAAAATGGGGATGAGATAATGTGAGCTTTAGAAGAGGTAAACACTGTATGTGGTGTGATTAGCATGGTGCCTGGTACAGAGCAACACTTCACACCACAGGGCTATTGTTAGCTACTGCCCATGTCTGGGGAAGGACAGTCACTTCCCTGGGGCTGGGAAGTAAGGCAGTCCATGATCCCCAACACTGTGGGAGTCCCTGCACTAGACTCTCCAGGGTGGCCAACACAGCAGGAAATTCTATGGGGGTAGACCCAGGCCTGGTAGAGAACTCCCTCCCCCCAGATAGCCACCTGGGACAGCATCTGATGGTTCTTTGAAGCCACTATGTACGCCATTCTGAAAGGGAAACAAGAGTTCTACATCATTTACCCAGGATCCCCAGGTACAAGAGTCTGACTGCCCCAGTGGGAGGCCCTCACTCCCCTCCCCGTGCCATATGTGTGGAACCCTGCTGCCCTGGGTGTGGATGGTGGAAGGGGTTGGCAGGTTCATTTGTGCATTTACTCAACAATTATGTATTGAGTGCTCCCTGGGTGCCAGACAGGGGTAGGAGCTGGGTGTGAATACAGATGTAAACCCCTGCACATCTGTCGCTTCCAGTGCAGCATTGCTATTGTTGTGAAGTGCCAACAAGTCATTTTGGACCCATAGTCACCCTGTATAGGGTTTTCAAGGAGCAGCTGGTGAGCTTGAACCACCAACCTTTGCAGTTCAAACAGCTTTGCAGTCTGACGCATTAACTCACAGCACCACACCAGGATGGCATCAACCCTCTGACTTCAGACACAGCCGGTGACAACAAGAGTACAGTGGCTTGGCTGGAAAATGAAGAGGAGGAGGCCTTGTGGGGCAACACAGATGATTACTCTATGCAAACCTTCCATGCTTGGACATGAGGGGCAGGTGTGGTTAGATAGGGCATTCTCCTTCACCCTCCCAATGTGGATTAAACACCTGTACCCACTTGCTACCTTCCCAGGCCCAAGGGAGACTCTCAGTGTGACCCACAATGGAGGGTACCTCCCTGCCCTTTAGGGAAGGATGGAAAGGTTAAGCCAGGTAAATCAGAAAATCCTCGAATCTCAGCCTTGTAAAGGATGTCAAAAGTAACACTCTATTCGCTTTCTAAAACTCCTTAACCATATCCCTGCCAGCTGGCCAGCCATCCCACTTCAGCATGAATTCCTCCAGTGATGGGAAATGCCAACCCACACAGAATCCTGCACAGCTCTAGCTGCCCCCAGTTTTTTCTTGTAGTGTACAGAAATCTATATCCCTGACGCTTCCATTCATTAGTTCAGCTCCTAAGACAGAAAAAATAATAATTACCATCAAATCAATTCCAACTCATGGCGACCCCATGCGTTACAGAGTAGCATTGCTCCAGAGAGTTTTCTTGGTTATCATCTTTACAGCAGATCTCCTAGTGACACTAGATGGGTTTGAACTAGCAACCTTTCAGTTAGTAGTTGAGTGCTTAACCATTTGTGCCAGGGACTCCAGTCCTCTTCCTGTTGTTGTTAAGTGCCATTGAGTCAGTTTCAACTCATAGTGACCCTGTGTAAGGTTTCCAAGAAGCAGCTAGTGGGTTTGAACCACTGAACTTGTAGTTAGTAGTACAGTGCTATCCGACCCCCTTGAAACCACTTGGAGCCCCTCTGAGCTTATGCGTGATAACCTTTCAGGCATTTAAAGAAGGGCTCAGCTTCCCAGGCATCTAAGGGTTCATTGGACATCTCACACACCACCCCCTCAGCTGCTCGTCTCAAAACCAGTTTGTCTAGAGACCCCAGTATCAGATGTAGTGTCCCAAATCCAACCCAGTGCTTCAAATGGGGACTGGACACTGGGGGTCTCAGTCAAGGAACCCCCAGAAGCCACACCTGTCAGAGGGAAGCTGACTGTCTTCACGCTCCACCTCACCCCTTCCCAGCCCCGTTTTCCTCCAGAGTGACAATAAATTGCAGTGAAAGATCTGCTGTTATCTCCAGTGGGAATTAAGGAATTAAGCTGGTGATGGGGAGAGAGGGCACTGGAGAAGGGAGCATATGCAGAGGATCAGGGTGCAGAGAGGATGGAGGCAGGAAGTGGTGGGGTGGGACAAGCCCTCTGCCTGCAGTGACTTCATCTCCCACCTCTACTTGCCCTCGTGGGGACAGGTTGGGGGCTGGGTTTGGGGTGATGTGGTGATTCAGTGGAAGGTGCATCACGGGGACAGTGCCCATGGGGTGATTCTCTGGCATCCTCTCATGGCCCCCATTGGTGCTTCGTGACATGGTGCAGGGCTCTGTGGCGTGTTGAGGAGAGTGAGCCAAGACATGTTGCTCGGTGGAGCCCCCTCACTTTTATGTGTATGTGCATGTGGTAAAGACATAATAGATAGCAAAAAGTTTGCCTTCTTCCTTTTTAAATTCAGTGACGTTAATTATCTTCACCACTGTCTTTCCAACACTGGTCCATCCTCCCAGACAGAAGTTCAGCACTTTTCCAGCTATAACTTCTATTCCCTTCTGCCCCTCACCTAGACCCTGCTGGCCACTAACTAGTCTTCTTTTGTCTCTATGCACTTAGCTATTCTAGATATTTCATGTAAATGGGGTCATCTAATATTTGTTCTTTTGTGTCCGACTTATTTTATTCATCATAATACTTTCCAGGATCATCCATGTATCAGAGCTTCATTTATGGCTGAATAATATTCTCTTGTGAGCATATGACACATTTTGCTTATCTGTTTATCTTTTGGTGGACACGAGGGTTATTTCTACCTTTTACCTATTGTGAATAATGCTGCAACAAACATAGGTGTACAAGTATCTATTTACAATACTGCTTGGGTAGGTACCTAGGAGTAGAATTGCTGGGTTGCTGTTCATAGGTAACTTTATGTTTAACTTTTTGAGGAACCAGCTAACTGTTTTCCATAGTGGCTATTTGTTTTACATTTCCACCAGCAATGGATGGGGATTCCAGTTTCTCCACATTCTCAACACTTATTAGTTTTCATTTTTCTGATAATAACCATCCTCACGGGTGTGAGGTGGTATCTGATTGTGGTTTTGACTTGCATTTTCCTAATAACTAATGAAGCTGAACATCTTCTCATGAGTTTATCAGTCATTTGTATGTCTTCTTTCAAGTCCTTTGCCCTTTTTGAAATGAGACTGTCTTTTTATAGTTGAATTGTAGGAGTTTTTTATATACTTTGGCTATTAAAACCTTATCCCAAATATTTTATCCCATTCTGTAGGTTGTCTCTTCACTTTGTTGATAAAGTCTTTGGATGCACAGTTTTTCCAATTTGTGTATTTTTGTTGTTGTTGTTCATGTTTTTAGTATCATAGCTAAGAATCCATTTTCAAGAACAAGGTTTTGAAGTTTTACCCCTATGTTTTTATCTAAAAGTTTTATGGTTTTTAGCTCTTATATTGAGGCCATGAAAACAGTTTTGAGTTAATTTTCATAAAAGCTGTGAGGTATAGGTCTAACTTCATTCTTTCATATGTATCGATCCAGTTGTCTCAACATTGTTTATTGAAGATACGTTCTGTCCCCATCGAATGGATTTGGCACCCTTGTTGAAAATCAGTAGGTCATAGATTTATCAGTTGGTCATAGATTTATATGTTTATTTCTAAACTCCATTGTATTCCATTGGTCTACATGTCTATCCAGACTCCTGGTGTGGCACTGTAAAATCAGCACTGGACTGTGAACACACCAGTAACTCCTCAGAAACCATATACATGGTCGCTATGTGTTGGAAGTAACTCAATGGCACTTAATAACAACAACAGCTTGTCTATTCTTATATCCTTACCGTACTATTTTGATTAGTGTATGCTCATAGTGTGGTGCTGTTGGCTAATGCTTCAGACTGCAAATGTGTTTGAACTGCAAGATCGGAGGTTCAAGTTCACCAGTTGCTCCTTGGAAACACTATACAGGGTTGCTATGGGTCGGAAGTGACCCAACAGCCCTTAACAACAACATAGTATTTTGAAATCAGGAAGCAAGAGACCTCCTACTTTGTTCTTACCATGGTTAATTTGGTTATTCAGTGCCCCATTCAGTTCCATGTGAATTTGAGCATTGACTTTTCTATTTCTCAGGGGCGGGGGGGCGGTTGAAATTTTTGAGGGATTGCATTGATTCTAAGTTACTTTGAGTAATACTAACATCATATATCATTACCATATTCAATACTGCAATCCATGAACATGGGATGTCTTTCTGTTTATTTAGATCTTTTTTCATTTCTTTCAGCAATGTTTGATAGTTTTCAGTGTACATGTTTTTTTTTAACCTCCCTGGTTAAATTTCACCCTAGAGATTTTGTTCTTTTAGATATTACCAATGGAATTGTTTTTTTGGTTTTCATTTTAGATTGCTCATTGTAGGTATGCTGATCTTGCTCTGTAACTTTGCTGTGTTCATTTAGCAGCTCTAATAGCTTCCATGTGCATTCTTTGGGGTTTTCCATATTTTCCGATCATGTCATCTGAAAAGAGAGATAGCTTAATTTCTTCCTTTCTGACTTGGGTGCCTTTTGTCTGGGTTCCTGCCTGATTGCTCTGACTGGCCCTTCCAGTAAGACATTGAATAGCAATGGAAACACACTACTTTTTGGCATCATGATAAAAAGTTAAAAAAAAAATTGTTGTTGAATCCATTGTACTCCTAGCAACCCTATAGGACAGAGTAGAAGGGTGTCCAAGACTACATTTTTGTGGACGTAGATACATCTTTCTCCTATGGAGCAGCAGCTGGTGGGTTCAAACTGCTAAACTTTGAATGGTCAGCCAAGTGCTAACCACTGTTGCTTTGACATCATGATGTTGTTGTTGTTAAGTGTCATCGAATCAGTTCCGACCCATAGCGACCCTGTATATGGTTTCCAAGACTGTAAATCTTCATGGGAGCAGAAAGCCTCATCTTTCTCCCGCAGACCCACAGGCAGTTTTGAACCACTGACCTTGAGGTTAGCAGCCCTACTCATAACGGCTATGCTACCAGAGCTCCTTTGACATCATGATAGAGAAGCAAATTCTGCAGTCTGAAGTTCAGAGGCTGCTGCCCCACAGAGAAATCAGTACTTTCCAGGCACTAAAGAACTAAGCAGATCCTTCCTGCCTCTTAGAGGGGCCTTTGACAGAAAATGCCCCTCCTCTGGCTTTACTTCTTTGGTGAAGCCAACTCAGTTACAGGAAAACACTGGCAAACCATGGGCAATAACCATGCATGAGTGTCAGCTCTGTTTTTACCAAAGAGTAGCCATAAACCGCAGGAAAGGGAATCACTTGGGATTTACCTTCTAATATCACTCCAGTAAGGAGATCTGGTGGTGTAGTGTTTATGAATCAGGCTGTTCATCTCAAGGTCAGCAGTTTGAAACTACCAGCCATTCCATGGGAGAAAGATGAAACTTTCTACTCCCATAATGATTTGTTGTTGTTGTTATGTGCCGTGGAGTCGGTTCTGACTCATAGCTACCCTGTATAGGATTTCCGAGGCTGTAAATCTTTACGGGAGCAGAAAACCTCCTCTTTCTCCCATGGAACAGCTGGTAGCTTTTGAACTGCTGACCGTAAGGTTCGCAGCCTGATTCACAACCACTACCAGAGCTATGCCTCAGAAACCCGATGCAGGGTCACTATGAGTCGGAACCCTGACTCCACAGCGCACCACCACAACCACTATCTCTCCAATGGAGTCATAGTGTGGTATTGCAGGATAAGCAAGGTCTGGCAATTCAAACTCACCAGCCAGCTGTTTCTCAGAAACCCTATGGGGTCACTATGAGTTGCAAATGACTTGATGGCACTTAACCACAAGAGTCAGAACTTGGCACTTAACAACAACCTCTCTCCAGTACCCTGCATCTTCCTGCCTGCTGTGTTCCAGCTTCTCCCACTCCCAAGGCCTGGAGGTCTAGGTTTTAGTCCTTTCCCTGTCCCTCAGACTGTCCGCTCTTTGACACTTTTTGTGTAACCCTTCCTGGCTTTGGTCTCTTCCCTAGTACGGAGTGTTGGCGGCACCCTCAGTGCCTCCTGCCTTCCTCCTCCAGGCACTTCGGGCCTCCTCTTGCCAAACCCTGAGGCTGAGCCAGGAGAGATAAGGAGGTACCCTGGAGAGCATGTGGGCTGGGGGTGGAAAGTGCAGAGGATAGGGCTTCCTCTGGGGTCAGCAGGACCAAGCACCCAGGACATGGCTCAAAGCAATCTCAATCATTACCCTCCAATTCTTTCCTGAGAGCCCTGAGAGCTAGGGAGGGTGGTTGGTCAAGAGCAGCAGCCACTGAAGCCAGATATAAAGAGCAAGGCCAGGCTGGTGATAGCTTCCAGGGACGAGGGGGAGAAGGAGGAAGGCTGTGTGGGGGGTGGGGGTGGGGCCCCGGTCAAGAGGTGAAGCCAGAATTGGGCCCTCGAGTTCAGGAATTTTGCTGGTTAATAATTAGTAACTCTGGTTAATAAATTATTGGGGGTTCCCCTCCTTAGTTTCAGCTTCCCCATTCCACCCCTATAGATCCTTCTAGAGCAACGTCACACCTCTAAAAAGAAGCTCCCAACCCTGTGGCCTTCTTCCTTGGCCCACCTCCCAGCTGTTTTCTGGTCTCCAGAACCAGCGTGGTGTTTAATCTTCAAGAGAGATTAGTGACCTATATCCGCTGCCTTCCTTATGACAACAGTTGTAAGGATGGCACAGGACTGAGCAGTGTTTCCTTCTCTTGTGTATAGTGTCACTATGAGTCGGCACCAACTTGACAACACCTAACAACAGCAAGATCTTTCCTACTGAAAGGGCAGGCACCCCTAGCCACCCC
This sequence comes from Chrysochloris asiatica, assembly GCF_000296735.1. Taxonomy (NCBI): domain Eukaryota; kingdom Metazoa; phylum Chordata; class Mammalia; order Afrosoricida; family Chrysochloridae; genus Chrysochloris; species Chrysochloris asiatica. The sequence continues at coordinate 32,822,310 of NW_006408526.1, read as the reverse complement.
AGAATGCGTCTCCAGGTGCCCCTCCTTGGCAGTGACCCCCTGTACCACCCTTCCACTAGTGGTTCATGGCTGTGAGCACTTTCTGCTGGCAAGGCGATGCCATGGGTTGCCCTATGGGTTACTTCTCCAGTTCTTTAAATGAAGTCCCTTAGTCAACACACATCTTTGAGCATCTACCACGTGCAGGTACTGTGTACAAGAACAAATACTGAAGCGACTCAGATTGAAGTTTAAAGTTTTGTTTGGCTGATCTGCATCAGGGGTCTCTGAAGACCAGGTAGCCCCCAAGTCCAAGCAGGAATCGAGGGGTGAGAAAAGGTGGGGTGTCCTTGCTTGGCAGCTTGGTAACATTTCTCTTCTCTGACTGCTGTGGACTGTCTGACTAGAGGCTTTCAGGATTTCATGCCTCTTACTCAGGAGGCCTGGTGTGGCACTGCAGGTTCATGAACTGGACTGCAAGGTCGTTTTGAACTGCAAGGTCAGCAGTTCAAGCTCACCAGCCACTCCTCGGAAACTCTACACAGGGTTGCTATGGGTCAGAACCAACTCAATGGCACTTAACAACAACACTCACCAGCCACTCCTTGAAAACCCTATACAGGGTCACTATGAGTCGGCACTCAACAATAACAACAACAACAACAACTCAGGGTCCTTGGTGTGACCCCATCCTGAAAGCTGTCAGAACAGCTCTTTCTAGAGGGGGCATAAGGGAAAAGGGAAGGTAGAAAGGGAAAGGAGGCAAGGGGAACTGGGCAATTGAAGCAAGGGGAATTGGTGCCTTCTCATACCTGCTCTGATCCTTCAGCTATGCTAGGGGCTAATAAGCACAGTGATGATGTGCTGGGGTCAGCATAGGCATGATGCCTGCTCTCACCAGAAAATAACACAGAGCAGTACTTGGGTAGTTAATGTCCCACACAGAACTGCGGTAGGAGAGTGGTAGGAGACACCAGGGGAGAAGGGAGGAGGGCCAAGGGGGAGGTTTCTGGGGACAGTGACCTTAGCACTGAAACCTGGCAGATGTACAGGATGGGCTGGAAGAAGCGGCAGGAGAGAGTGACCAGGGTGGGGGGCAACTTGGGGAAGGTCCAGACAGAAGGGCACAGGGAAGAGCAGGCGTGACCGGAGACTGTCTCTAGAGGTGGGGAGAAGGTGTGTTTATGGGGACTGGGAGGATTTGGAATTTAAGAGAACAATCCTCCAATCTGTTCTCTCTAATTTCAGGCCGACTTGAGCCCGAGGCTAGCTTTCCTGTCTGTCAGCTGGACATTTCCCCTGCATGCCTTGCCTGTTTTCTAAGCCTCACATGTCCAAAGCCACCCTGCTCCTTCTGAGACACCATCCTCCCCCGCTGCTCCCATTTCTGTGATTGGAACTCCCCTTCCACCTCTCACTGAAGCTGTGGCTCCTCCTCCTTCTTCCCTGAATCTGATTTGTGGTCTTTGCTTATTGGTGTCATTTCTGCAGGACTCCCGCCCCAGCTGTCACCCCAGCCCCATCACTACCACCCTCTGAGTCCGGGAACCGCAGGTAGCGCTCCCAGATCCGGCACACCACTGGGAGGACAATCCTAAAGAGAAGCTCTGGGCATGTCATTCTCCTGCTGACTTAAGTACAGACTCAATATCTAGGCCAGAGTTTCTCAACCTTGGCATTGTTGACATTTGAGGCTGGATAATAAGGAGCTCTGGTAGTGTAGTGGTTACGAATCGGGCTGCGAACCTTAAGGCCAGCAGTTCGAAGCTCCCAGCCATTCCACGGGAGAAAGATGAGGCTTTCTGCTCCCGTAAAGATTTACAGCCTCAGAAACCCTGTATAGGGTTGCTATGAGTCGGAACCGACTCGATGGCAGTTAACAACAACAATTCTTGGTAGTGTAGGGCTGACCCATATTGTAGGATGTTTACCAGTATCCTTGGCCTCTAACCACGAAGCTCTTCTGCCTTGTTGTTGTTGTTGTTAAGTGCCGTCGAGTCGGTTCCGACCCATAGCGACCCTGAACAGGGTTTTCAAGGCTGTAAATCTTTACGAGAGCAGAAAGCCTCATCTTTCTCCCGCAGAGCAGCTGGTAGTTTCTTCTGCCTTATGTGGCAATAAATAATGTCTTCTGACATTGCTAAATGTCCCAGGGTGAGGGAGGATATAACCTCCAGTTACAAACCACTGGTCTAGTTTTCACTGTGACCAAAACCTACTTTTCCAAAGCTATTCCTCCACTCCTTTACATGAACACGATCTTGCTTGGATGATCGAATCCACTCAGAGGGACCTCAGAAGAAAGGCCTGGCTATCTACTTCTGAAAAATCAGCCACTGAAAATCCTATGGAGCATAGCTCTACTCTGACACCATGAGACAGCCTGGAGGTGGAGTTCACTCAAAAACAACTTGTTTTGTTTTTTATTCTATGTTCCACCCACAATTATCTACTCCCAATTCCCCTAGCTCCTCTTGTTCACCCCTGCCCCAGGGGTGATCACCTGCTGCTGACTGAGCCTGGACCCCCAGCACACCCACCTGTGTGATTCCTGGCTCTCCCATGAAGCCTTACCCTCAATAGTCTGGCATTGCGGTTTAATACTTACGCTCTCTTCTCCTCTCACCCCAAATTTGAGAAAATTGTCTTTGAAAAAGACAAGCCTTAAAACCTCTTGAGGCTCCAACTTAGTACCCTGTACACAGTTGTTGTTGTTGTTAAGTGGTGTTGAGTCCATTCCTACTCATGTTATTGTTGATTTTAAATGCAGTCAAGTCAGTTCTGACTCAGAAAGACTCTGCAAAGGAGCAGTTGGTGGGTTTGAACCACTGACCTTGTGGTTAGCAGTCCAGTGCTCACCCTACAGCACATCACCAGAACTCCTTCCTACTCATAGCAACCCAGTATAGGGTTTCCAAGGCTGTAAATCTTTGCAGGAGCAGAAAGATTCGTCCTTCTTCCACAGATTGGCTTGTAGGCTCAAACCACCAAACTTGTGGTTAGCAGTCCAGTGCTTATTGTATGGAGCCATCACGTTGTTGTACACAGTAAGCACTCCATAAATGTACAGTGCACTGATGGAGCTAGTTAGCCTCCCACTTCTGTACACCACCCACTGTGTTCTTCTTGGTGTCTTGTTGATACCCTGTGGCCAAGATATGAAAACTTCTGATACTTCCCTTTCTCCTGATAACTCCCATCCCCACCTCAGTTACTTTGCAGCAAACAATGTCATCTCTCTTTTCTATTTATTCAGCATTTATTAAGCATCTTCTATACATCGAGCCCCAAGGACCAGAAGGCACTGTAGTTGTGTGTATGTGTGTGTGTGTGTGTGTATGTGAAGTAGGGCGTAGATGTGTGGGTTTGCATGCAGGTGGTGTAGGATGGTGGGTGTCTATGTGAGGAGCATTCATGTTGGAGTCAGCAATTATACCATCCAGCCAGAGTTTGTTTCAGGGTCTTCTTTTCCACTAAAAACTGCATACTGCCAGCTCCATTCAAATGGGCACATTCCCGCCCTTCGCTGTGACCATGTATTCTGCCAGGCCTGTGCTGTTGTTTCCTGTGCCTGGAGCACCCTTCTTCCCTGCTTGGCAGACTCCCACTCTCCCTTCAAGGCCCAGGGCAGTGTTACCTCCTTTGGAACATGGTCCTTACTCCTTCAACTCCCCTCCCCTGGTATCATCACAGCACCTTGCAGACATTCCTAACAGAGCAAATAACCATGCTAGTACTTGACTTATCCTGTGTCCTTGAGGTCAGGGACCACAGTGTGTGCGCATGTGTATGTGTTTATATCTCTAGATGCAGGCACATGGTCAGTTCTTAATGCCTGTTTATTAAATCCAGGGAAATAAATTGCTGACCCAAGACATTTCTTTGTACTGATATAAAAGTGTGCCTCTGTGCAGTTACTTAGTTTAACCTTTTTACCTGTGCTCCTGTGCATGTGGACATGTGAACACACGTATACATCATGCTTGGTGGCACACATGTATTAGGGTGAATGAATTGATGGGTTCTGTAGATGTGTATCTGTCCAGTTCCTTTAGCCTCCACTGCCACCCTCCTTTGTGAATTGAATTGGGGAGGGTAGGCATGACTGGATGGTGACTTGCCCCAGGCTGCTTTCTCCAACCATCTGAATCTCCCTGGCAGAGTTTCCTTTGAGCTCTTAGTCTGCTGGGAGTTACTGGGGTTTCCTATCTATCCCGGGGTAGCCCAAGGAGGCAAGTTGGTCTGGGGGGCTAAGCTCTCGGTGGCCCAGTCACGTCACACCTCTTTCCCTATCCATCTCTGCCCTGTTTAATTGGAATTTGGCTAGTGGAGACCATCTGTTCTATTCCGGCCTGTTGTCATGACAACCAAGTGGCTTGAGACTGAGGTTTGCAGAGAGAAGTGGCCTGGGGGAAGCTGGGAAACAACTGCTAGATCCTCCCCCTCAAACCTACTCCGCCTCACTTTCTCTCTGCCCTGTGCTTACAGACCCACAGCAAAAATTACATTGTTCCCTTCCAGAGGACTAGGGAATCCCCCATCTCATTTCCCAGACCTCCTCTTTCCCAAGCTCCTTTTGGGCTTCCCACATATGCCGCTCCGTCATTCCTCCCCCTTCCATTCGCAGTACTGTCCACTCTCACAGACCAGCACAGACATATCCCTACCCTTCCATCCCCAAACCTGGGATGAGGGAAACTCAAGGGGGCTGGTGAAAGCCTGACTTTACCTATGCTTCTTTTGAGCCTTGTCTACCCCAACTCCAAAGCACTTCCTCATTCCATGCAGGAATCTCTAAATCCCCTTCAACCAGAGATCTCACCTCCACCCCTTTAATTTTACAAGCATCAGAAAGTTCATCCTTTCCTGCTAAACCTTCTTGTGATTGTTAATGCATTTACCCCCTTTTCCCTAACAGTATCCAGGGTACCCACATCCCCACTAGGTACTGTTGGGTTTGCTCTAACTACAATCTCTTCTGTGTTAGGGTAGAACCTTTTTCCATAGGGTTATTATTTATTTTCTTATTGTGCTAAATACAAAGACAAGTCAAAAAGTATTACCACAAAATCATAGACACCTTTATTAAACCAAAGTATCAAAATGAAGTTATTGTGTCTCAGCATATCATCCATCTGCCTCTGTACATTTCTGAAGTCAGTGTTTCCATCTAACTCTTCTCTGAAGAATTCTGTACTCCCTGGCACTGTGGGTTAATGCACTAGACTGCAAAGTTGGTTTGAACAGCAAGGTTGGTGGTTCAAGTTTAACAGCCGCTCCTCAGAAACCCTATACAAGGTCACTATGGGTTGGAACCGACGGCACTTAACAACAACAAGCAGTTTTGGCATTCTCAAGGAACTCAAATTGTCTTCCTTTTAAATATTTTTTAAAATTTGGTGCACATAAAGAAGTCTGAAAGGGCTAGAGGGTGAATGGGGTAGTTTCCCAATGAAGTTCTTAAAAGATAGCCTTTTTACCTTCAAAAAACAAGGTACATTGTTGTGATGGGAAAATTTTTTCCTTGGTGCAAACTTTCTTGTAACTTTCACTGATGCAGTTTCCGATTTCCTTAAGACTTCTTAATGAACCTCACGATCTTCCTAGGTCCTTGAGAAATTCTATCAACATGATCTCTTTTTAGGATACCCCAAAGTAGTCACCGTAACCTTCTGAGCTGGTCTCTCTGCTTTGAAGTTAACTGGTCCAGCAGATCCCCTTGGAAGCCACTGTTTTGATTAGACCTTTTTTTTTTGAAGACACACAGAGGAGACTAAGACAAGTATATTATTGAGAGAACATGGCTGTAGCCATCCTCTGATTGCTTAACATGTTTTATTTTAAATAAAATTACATGTATGAACGGGAACTCTAGTAGCAAGTTTTTTTGACTTAACCCTTCCTCATGTGCAACATTGCTTGCCTCTTCAATTTAGGATTTTCAGTGGACTTTGTCCCCATAGGATTCCTAGATTATAGGACTTCGAAAGTGGGGTCCTCTGTATCCTTCCTTTTGCCAGATGCTCAGGGCCCTACAAGTCTCCTGTCTTTAGAGGGTAGTGGGGTGTTTGTGACCTCAGCATCTCTCTGAGCTCCTTCCTTGGCAGGGTGCTCCTTACCAATACCTGGTAAAGTGAAATGAACCTGAACTAGTATGTGGCAGGTTGGGACACTCTGGACACAGAGGCTGGATGGTCCTAGCTTCCCAGGAGCTCAGACCCTGACACTCACACCCAGGCATGTGAGGGAGGTTTTCACTGTCTTACTTCTAGACAGACAGTTCTGTTTTCATGGTGTTATTTTCTGCCCTAATTTCTCCATCTATGGCAAAGCCTCTTACGTGCCTTCTCTATTACCAGGGGACCAACTGGCTTCAAAAATAAGTAGTGTGGCTTGTCAGGTGATCTGTCTGTCGCTCTGGACCCAGGTGTAGTGTGCCTGCTGCCACATCTCCAACATAATGCTAGCTGGAGTCGAAAGGGAGGGAAGGAGCTGCCTAAAAAGTGTGTGTGTGTTGGGAGTGGAGGGGGGGAGCGGGAGGGGCGGATTGTTCAGGGTCTCCCAGCAGAATCAGTCTTAGGCAGTGTAGGGAGCAAGATGATAGTCCCACGCCTCCAAAAGTTATTGCTCATAGCAGCTTTGCTAAGCTGGAGACCCCACATTTTGGGTATTCTACTGGTGGAATTCTGGTGTAGCAATGGAGAATAAGCACTGGACTGCTAACCACAAGGTTGGAAGTTCAAGCCTACCAGCAACTCCTTGGAAACCCTATACAGAGTCATTATGAGTTGGAACTGACATGATGTCACTTCACAACAATACCAACTTTCAGAGGTCTCCTAATGGTCTGCTTGCTTCATCTGGCTCCCTATCATCCATCCTTTTAATTCTGCCTCTTTTTTTTTTCACTGAGATATAATTCACATACCATAAAATTCACCCTTCTAAAGTATACAATTCAGTGGATTTTAGTATGTTCACTGAGTTGTGACCATCTCCTCTGTCAAATTCCAGGATATTTTCAACACCTCCAAAAGATACCTTGTACCCATTTGCTGTTCCTCCCTGTCCCCTACTTCCCCTTCCCCTGGTGGTTGTTTTTGGTGGTGGTTATGTGCCGTGGAGACTCATAGTGACCCTGTACGGGGTTTCCAAGGCTGTAAATCTGTACGGGAGCAGAAAGCCTCATCTTTCTCCTGCAGAACAGCTGGTATTTTCAAACTGCTGACCCTGAGGTTAGCAGCCCAATTCGTAACCACTACACTGCCAGAGTTCTTAATCTACTGTTCTTGTCTATGGATTTGCATATTCTGAGCATTTCATATAAATAGGATCATTTGGCCCTTTATATCTGGCATCTCTTCCATAAGCACAGATGTGCCCATGCCTCTGCCCTGCTCAAGAGCATCGATGATTCCCAGTAGCCTACAGGATGAAATTCAGAATCTTGTTTTATGTGAAGCCCTTTCCAGAATGGTTTCAACATCTCTTTCCATTCTCCCCCTACCTACCTCTTTTCTGCACCAAATACCCAATGCATTAGCCACATCCATGTTTTTGAAGATCCTCTCCTCTCTCCATGAAGGACTTCTACTTTTCTGCAAGGCCCAGCTAAAAATACCACCATTTCTGTGATATCGCCATCACTCACAACAAAATTAATCGCTCCTCTTTCTGACTTCCCACAGCTTTGGGTTTGTACTTTAAAAAAAAAAAAAATCCAAAACATTTATCACTCAATAATGATTTATTTTTATGTCTGCATCCCTTGCTAGACTGAGCTTCTAAAGAAACAGAAAATACCATCTTCTTTCTTATCCATCTGCCTTCCCACCTCTTACTACCAACCAATAGGAAGCTAGCATAGTGCTTGACATATAGTGTTGGTGTTATTGTGAAGTGTCATCAAGTCGGTTCCAACTCATAGAGACCACTCTGCAGAGGGTTTCTGAGGAGTAGCTGGTGAGCTTGAACTGCCAACCTTGCAGCTCAAACTGACCTTTCAGTCCAGTCTTATCCTGTAGTACCACACCAGGACTTCTGATACATGGTAGACTCCCAGTAATGTGTCTTAAATAAAAACAGGGGAGAGCCCAAATCAATGGAGTTAATCTGGGAGACATGACCCTGGGTAAGGACTTGGAAGGAGAAAGAGTTCATAGCAGAGGCAATCAAGAGTATTACTGGGTCTGAGAACTCCTCATATGGGTGTTCAGAGGTGTGAGAAGGTGGGGAGGGGCTATTTCTTGGTTAGACAGCCTTTCTGGAGTACCTGGCTAGTAATGAGCGTGAACAATGGGGTGGAAGGTTTGGCCCTGGGAGTGGCAAGGGTGGGAGCGGAATAGGGAAAGGACATTAAAGGAGAGGGTAGGATGACCCATAGCCAGAAAAAGGGAGCTGTGGACACAGGGGAGGATGTTCCCAGCAGATACAACAGCTTGTGCAAAGGCCCTGAGGCCAGTGATAGCCCGTGCCTGAGAGGACTTGGAGTGGTGTCCAGCCCGGGAAAGGCTGGGTGGCAGAGTGAGCAGGAGTCCTTGTCCCACAAAGCTGCCCATCACAGTAAGGACAGTCAATGACCATTCCACTGGTGTGTGATGAAACCATTTCCATCCTTCAAGGATCACTTTTCCCAGACCACCTCAGTCAACAGGGGAACCCACCCCCCAACCCCCAGCCCCTGTCAGCTTAAAGTTTTCACCCACTTGCCAATAGTGTTTATACCAGTTGTTGTTTTTGTTGTTGTTAAGAACCGTGGTGTCGGTTCCGACTCATAGTGACCCTGCACAGGGTTTCCAAGGCTGCAAATCTTTATGAGAGCAGAATGCCTCATCTTTCTCTCCCGCAGAACAGCTGGTAGTTTCAAACTGCTGACCTTGAGGTTAGCAGCCCGATTCGTAACCACTACGCTACCAGAGCTCCTTGTTTATACCAGTAGATGTGTTCTACTGTCCTTGCCAAATGGAGAATTTCTAGAAGACAAGCAATGGATTTTAAAATTTTCTCCTTCCTCACCTAGCTTTCATGGTGGGGCTCCATGAAAGACTTGTGGGTAAGAAGGATTGCGGGCCCACATGGGTTTGGTTTCCCGCCACATACTAGCTTTGTGCCCCTGGGTGACCTATTCTACCTCTCTGGCCTTCAGTTTCTTCTTCTATAAATAATGACCAACTGAGTATAAAGGGGGGATAAAATTCCAATGCAAAGGTTTTCATGAAGATTGAGTGAGCTGGTGGATATAAGGAACTCTAGTAGCATAGTGGTTATGAATCGGGCTGCTAACCTCAAGGTCAGCAGTTGGAAACTACTAGCTGTTCTGTGGGAGAAAGATGAGGCTTTCTGCTTCTGTAAAGATTTACAGCCTTGGAAACCCACCCTGTACAGGGAGTTAGAACTGACTCCACGGCACATAACCACCACCACCACCACCACCACCAGTGGATATAAATGCTTTGAAAGGGCTGCCCGGTGTCTATTCTCATGGTGTACTGTTGGCACAAATTAACTGAGGGAAGAAGGCGGGCCACCTCCTTTTTCTTGTCTTTTATGCCATTTTCAAGGGACTAGATGCCCTGATGAGCCAATACCATCAAATCCCATGCTGTGTATTTGAAACAGACTTAACAGCAACCTCCAGAAAATACAGTACTGATGGTTATCATTAAGTGCCGTCGAGTCAGTCCAACTCATAGTAAACCCTGTATAGGGTTTTTGAGGGGCAGCTGGTGGGTTTGAACTGCTGACCTTGTGGTTTGAAGTCCAATACTGATCCTACGGTGCCACCACAGGAGTCCGTGTTTTCTGGGGGTTGTTGTTAAGTGTAGTCGAGTTGGTTCTGAGTCATAGTGACCCTGTATAGGGTTTCCTGGGGGTTGTTGTTAAGTGTAGTCGAGTTGGTTCTGAGTCATAGTGACCCTGTATAGGGTTTCCTGGGGGTTGTTGTTAAGTGTAGTCGAGTTGGTTCTGAGTCATAGTGACCCTGTATAGGGTTTCCTGGGGGTTGTTGCTTTCTTAAGTGACATTGAGTTGGTTCCAATCCATAGCGACCATGTATAGGGTTTCCAAGGAGCAATTGGTGAGCTTGAACCACTGACCTTGCGGTTCAAACCGACTTTGCAGTCTAGCACATTAACCCACGAGTAGGGGGGACAAATTTAGCCTCCACACTTACCCAAAGGATATACAGAAGAAAGCTAAGGAGGTGCAGTTTGAGGGTCCCCTCCCTCTTCTGGGTGCCCAGCAGTTCTCAGGGCTGAAAGGGTGGTCCAGTGGCAAGGTAGGGTGGACCAAGGTGAGCCAGCAGCTTTCCCCCTGGAGTAACTGGAACTGCCAACCCTCCCCACAGTGGGATCCAGTTCCCATGGAGGGTGCCAAGCAGACCTTCTGCCCCTACAAAAACAAAGCCGTCTTAATTGCCTTTTAATCTGAGGATGTTGGGTTCGCTGGTGTTGGTGCTGAATTGTGAGGAGAGATAATATCTTTCCTTTTGAGTGAAAAGTTATTTGATCTCCGTGTGTCAGAGGAAAGCCCAGGCAAAAGGGAAGCTTTGGGGACCAGAGGGAAAGGTTGAAGGAAAGAGAGGAGCTAGGACCTGGCTCCCAGCCCAAGAGGAGGTGCGCCATGAAGCCCTTTATTTCTCCCAGTTACAATCATAAATAAAGGGGAACAAGCATCTCCCATGTCCTGGCTCAAGGCCATTGTTTTTTTGTGCAGGGCTTCCCCCCACCCTGCCCTCCCATCTCCCTTTCAGAACCAAGATGGGAAAGACAGCTTGTCTGCAGGAGAGGGAATGAGCTGCCAACTGTCTCACCTGGGCCAAGCTTGAGAGGGGGCTTCCCCACCCCTGCTCTGGCCTTGACACTCCCTTCCCAACTCTGCAGAGACTGCCAAGATGCCCTCTCAGGAGTCTCCCAGTCTCCACCTTTGCCACCTACACTTTATTCTCATCTTGTCAGCATCATGCCCCTCCCCTGCTCATGCCCTGCAAGACACCCACCTGACTTGGAGGAACAGCCAGGACACTCTAGTGCCTCAGAGTCTCTATATCATCTGACCCCTGTGTGCCTCCTCTCCAGCTATGCAGGACTAGCTTGCCAGACACACTCCCGCCTCAAGGCTTAGAATGCTCTCCCAAGTAGCCACATGCTTGGCTTGCTCGTTTCCTTTGGTTCTTTACTCAGTGTCCCCTTTATTAAAGAGACTTTCCCTGTTCACCCTCAATCTCAAGTAAGCCTTCACTCTCACGGGCATGTGTATATAGTCTCCTTAAAGTCTTTGCTCCTACAACCTGCTCTGTGAGGCTCCCTCCGGTCTGTTTTGTGGGCTGCTTATATGCAAGGCCTTCTGCCATCCACAGAGCGCTTCCTTCATCCTCACAAACACTTTCTGAGGTCAGTGTTCTTATCCCTGTTCCACACTTGAAGAAAGAGAGTTCAGGGAGGTTAATGACTCGCTTGAGAACACCATAACACAAAAGTAGCCCAAACTCAAATGAGTTGGATGCATTTTCCACAGGCACTTAACGTAGTCCCTTGAATCTTTACTCTGGAACCTAAGGAATGAGATAGTAGCAGCCTCCACCCAGTCAGTCAGGAGGCCGCATACCCTCCTGAGTGGTGGGACCTAGTTCCTAAGCCGAGGTGCCTGCGGTTTTCTTCTAAGTCCACAGGAAGTTCAAGTGGAGAAGTGGAGGCAGCAAGCCAGTTATGATGGAATGTGATTCCTCTCAGAGCTAAGTCTCAGCCTGGCTTCTGATGCCACTCACTGCCCAGTGTTCCAACTCATCTGGGTCTTCTCCTATGCTGTGGGATCCTTCCCCTCTGCCCTGTGTGCCCACAGTCATAGCTGAACCTTCTCCCTTTATCGGTGGCTCTTTCAGTGTCTCCAGGGCTTCCCATTGCCCCCAGGAGGAGAGAGAGAGACTGACTAGCCCTCAGCCCTCACAATGCTCAGTAAACCAATTTAAAGATGTGGAGCTGGAAGCTGAGAGGGCCCAAGGGACCTCTTCCTGCAATCTGTCTTGTGACTTGAATCCACGGCCTGTGGCTCAGATGGCCTTCCTTCCTGGGAGTCCTTCTCTCCCAACTCTGTCCGCTCTATGTAACATGGGGGCAGTCCCAGGAAAAGACCAGACAGAGTGAGGAGGGAGAAGCCCTGAGGAAACTACCACGGTGGCTCTTTGTAGCCCCAAAGCCCGTGTTCCTGGGGCCCTGGCAGGTCCCCGAGCAGACTACCTGAAGGAGCAGAGTAGGGAGATTGGAAGAAGGAGTCTTGGAGAAGAGGCATCAGGAGGGCCCACTAAACATACACATGGGCTCCAAGCCAGCACAGAAACACTAGCATGATGGAGGTCCTTCATTCTCTCCAAAAACATTTCCTGAACTGGGCTCGGAGGTGCACTGGAGTTGGTAGTCTGGAAGGGCTGATCCCCTGCTTGTCATTCACCTGGCATTAAGCCATGGCAGACTTGACATGATGGGTCCTTTTGGCTCTCATTTAGAACGTTATTGGGTGGGGTAAGTGCTTTAACAACGATCCAGGGTGATCCAGGAAGCAGATTTCCCCACATGTGCCAAGCAAGTTTTGGTAGAAAGAACATCAGCCTCAGAGGTAGGGCTGCTTGCTTAGCTGAGCCCCCTCTCCCCACCACTAGGCACTCTCTGGCCTCAGTTTCTCCATCTGTAAAGCCAATGGATTGGGCTATTTGTTCCTGTGGAAGCCTTGGAGTCTCTTCTGGCCTGGTCCGTCCTAGGTGTACTGTGAGTATTGGTAGGAAAAATGACAACGGTACCTACCACCTGGCGTCCAATAACGCAAAGACCAAGAAGGTAACAGAGTGTGAAGACCTGAGGAGTGGTTTCTAGGCTCTGGAGTTGGCCCGGCCACCTGCTATGTGGCATGTATCCATCTCTTTGGTGCCCAGCAAGAAGGCCCCATCTTCTTTAGGCCTCCAGCCTGTGGACCAGGATAAAGCATGGCAGGGAAGCTTCTGGTGGAACTGGCCTCCTATTTCCCAAACTCACCTGGGTCCTAGACACTTCCCCCAAGAGCAGAGAAAACCTTAAAATCTTTGTCTCTGGAACCTGAGCCTCTGGCCCGATTATAAACTCCTGATGATGTCATGCATCAATCAGCTCTTAGTTCTTGATTACTTCCCATGCTCAGCTTTAAGCAAGGTGGATACCGTTGTGTCTTTGTGGAACGTACAGATGGGCCTAGTGAGGAAACAAGCATTACATGCATTCTTACAGGTGTGTTGACACCCTGAGTCTGGTGGACGCATACAGCAAGGTGGTTTAACCAAGACCTGCAGGGTGAGTGGGTACTGGAGAAAGGACAGAGAAAAGGAAAGCGTGTGTGTGAAGACTCTGGTCCAGGAATGTATGGTGGACAGCATGCAGGCAGCTGCTAACTTCTAATCACCCACTTTCATGGGTCAGGGTTCTGCTCTTGGTGCTTAATTACTACTATTTCTGCATTTTTGTAGATGAGGAAACAGGCATTGAAAGTTTATAAAAATCACATGGCTAGCAATTGCTAGAGCTGGGATTTGAACCCAAGAGCCTGGCTCCAAGGCTATGCCCATCCCCACTCTGCAGTGTAGCTAGAAAGAGAACAAAGGTGGGTCTTTAGCAAGTACCCCTAATGAGGTAGGGCCAGAGGAGGGGTAAAAAGCAGGCCCAGGACCAGGTCCAGCTGAAATTAAAAGGGAAGACACACCATCTTCCAGCACAGAAGGCAATTTGACCATCACAGACAGCCTAGCCCAGCGGTGGCCCAGGATGGTGTCTGGTGGTGGCTGACCCTTTCCTGGGCTCTGTATCAAAAGGCATAGGGAAACAGGCTTCCTCTTCAGCAAAAGGGATCAAGATAACAGCAGGGAGAATTTCCCAGCTGTCAAGACCATACGCCATTAAAACAGGCAGCCAGGGGAGGTGGAGGCCTGTGTGGAGCAGGTTAATGCCTGTTGCTCCAAGTTGTGGAGGCGGGAGAGGCACGGAGTGGCCTCTGCTCCCCGAGTCCTGACTTGGCCCTGAAGGTGAGATCATGTCAAATAGACAAAAGACACTGTCCTCTAGAAATGGGAGCCCATCAGCCCTGGCCAAGCTAGTGCCACCCTCTTCCTGGGACCCTGTCTGCCCTGGCCCTGCCACTGGACTTCATTAAATTGCATTTTCCCACAGCAGGGCAGGCTGGTGACAGAGTGAGTCAAAGCCAGCTTGCTACAACTGTCTCCCCTGGAGCCAACGGGCGTAGAGGAGATAATTGGGAGTGGTTTGACAGCTTCATGTCTGGGGTTGGCTTCCTGGAGCTGTGGGGTGAGGGGTAGTGGGCAGGCAGCAAGGAAGAGGCTGGGTGAGTTGACCTGCATCTGTCTGCAGGCTGACCGCCCCCCACTACCACTTTTTCCCTCCATTTCCCTAGCAGCAGCTTGTTGGGCAGAAAAATAAAACGTGGGGAAGGAAATTAGATCTGGAGAATAAATTAGGCTTTCTTTATTAATTTGTCAGAACTAATTAACATCTCCCCTAGATTCCTCCTCTCCAGATGCCCCCCTGAACCAGGAGGAAGGGAAGAGTCTGGAAGTAACCAGGTTTGGACCTTGGGATCCTAGCCCTGACTTCTCCTCAGCTTCCTCATTCCCAGGATGGGCAAGGAGGAAAATGGTGTTACTCAAAGGAGACACCACAAGGTCATCTAGACCACTGACCTAGGGTGCTGGGTCCCCCTATGGGGTGGGACACTTTGGGGATGAAACCTAGAAAATCCATAGCACCAAGTCTCACTGAGCTTCCACGGCTCATCCTTGAAACAGTCATAGTGCCTGGTGCCAATCAACAAGCACCTGCTCAAAGGGTCACAAGATTCTGGTAAGGGTAATGTGGACTAGCATGATGAACATAATTCTTATCTGTGAATTGTGAAAATGGTTGAAATAGCACACGCTTTTCTACCTACCTATTTGCCACCAGAGGAAAACAATGTAAAATGTGACAACTAGAAAAAACAGAACATATCTGCTCCCACAAAGTTAGCTCATGATACTGGGGAGAGAGAGACAGAACCCAGGTAAACCACTGGATACTTGTAATTTCCTTCATATTCACGGGGCCATTCTGATTTAACCCAGGCAGCAATCTCAGGAGACCTAAGGAGCAGTGATTAGGATCCCCAGGTCACAGATGACATAACTGGAGTGCAGGGTGGTTAAATGCCTTCTCAAGGCCACATTGTGAATCACTAGCAGAGGCAAGGTTTGAACTTGGCTGAGCCCGATCCTGCTGAGCACTTCCCCTCCTGGTCCCTGGGCTGGGGCAGAGGCCTGACTCATGTCTGAGAGTCTTCACTTGCTGGCAGATGCCTCACTTCCTGGGTGTGAGTTCAAGGTCTCCCAGCCCTAGCTACAGAAGCTCCGGGGGCTTCCACAGGCTGCCCCTTGGCTTGGGCAAAAGCTGGGATTTGTTTTGTAGAGTTGATGTCTTCCCCCTTCCACCCTGTCCCAAAACAGAACAAGACTCAATCCTGCCCTTTCAGAGAATGCAGCCCTAAGAAGCACCTCTTCACAGCCAGGCACACGGGGAACACTTGAGGATCAGCCAAACCTGTTTCCAAAGCCTCAGAGGGTTGCAAAATCTCCAGTTTATCCCACTAGGCTGATCCGTTCTAGAGGTTACATTTCTCCCAACCTGCAGTTCCTGGTCCCAGGGAGCACATAGCCCTAAGCAGCACCCTATGTAGCCTGAGAGCATGTGGCCCTCCACCCCTAGAGCCGGTTGTTGTTAAGTGTTGATTCTGACCCATAGTGACCCTGTATAGGGTTTCGAAGGAGCAGCTGGTGAGGTTGAGCTGCCGACTTGGCTGTTCAAACTGACTTTGCAGTCCAGCCCATTAATCCACAGTGCCACACTGGGATAGATGGGGAACAGAGACACTGAGAGGTTATGTCCCCGGTGCCTGGAAGTGTTGGAGAGGGCCTGGAATTCTGAAGGCCTTCAAGAGAAAGGAACCACTGGCCTTGGAGTCTGGCAGACATGAATTTGCATCCTGGCTCAGCCACTAATGTGACTTGGCTGTCCCTGAGTGCCGTGGGCTGCAGTGACTTCAACTGTCTCAGTAATGCTTACTTGGGAAGGTTGTTAAGGATTTAATGAGATAGGTGTGTGCAACCTCTAGGCCCTGTTCCGGCTCCTACCACTCTCGCTCACTCACACATTTGTGGATGATGAGGGAGGCAGTGAGAGATGCTAGGATGGGTCCCTCCCAGCCAGGTCCAGAGGCTGGCCACACGTGCCCCACCTGATGTACAAGAGGGCAGGGATGTGGTAAGCCATGGGATAGGTCCTCTGCTCTCCAGGACTGGGGGTGTGGCCAGCCTGGAGCAGGGAAGGACACAGGCTGTGGGAGGAGCTGGCATAGTTGGTGTCTGCTGGCTGGATGTAGGAAAGAGCGCTGGGTTCCCTTGAGGACACTCAGAACTTCCTTAGACTCCAGAAACGGGGAACTGCCCAGTCCCTGTGGCCTTTCTTTTTTCCTCATCCTCAGGGTCCCTTGCCATACAAACACAGGTCTGTGCTGGTACCACCCTGACGGCCAGTGGTTAGAGACACACGGTCACTGCCCTTTACTCGATGAGGAAAGATAGCCCAGTGCTTGGCAGAGCTTCTCTTGGTTCCAGCCACTTTCCTTGGGGCTCCCAGACCAAGCTAGGCACCACAGGCCAGGGTCAAGGTGCAGACATTCAGGGAAGATCATTGAGCTAGTTGAGATCTGTGTGGAGCTTTGAGGCGACCCATTCTGTAGAAGAGTGCAGGGCAGCTTAGAAAATCCAGATAAATGAAAAGTAACCTTGGCCTTTAAGATACCCTCTTGGGGTGCTAAGAAGGGCCCTGCTCTAGCCCTGAAGGATACCTTTGCTGTTGACTTCTCCCATGATCCCAAAGCAAGCTGCCACCTCCTGAGTGGCATTTCAGTAATGTACATACATTATTTTATTTTTGAATCCTCACAGCAACTTTATGATCAAATATTAAGCCCATTTTACAGATGAGAACACCACTGAGGCTCAGATTGCCAGTAACTGGAAGGAGCCCAGTCCTAGGTCTAGCGGTCTCCCAAGCTCCCTTCCTTCCTTCACTGTTCTGGCCTGAAACAGGGCTAACTAACTACCCAATCTTCAGCTCTGGTACCTGACCCAACAGGCCCAACCACAACCACAGGAGAGAGCGTGTCTCCATTGCATCAAGAGGAATTGAGGACAGAGATCAGGAAGAACTTCTCTGTCAGTGAAGGGTGTAGAATATTTTAGTAGTTTCCCAGGGGAAATGGTCGAATATCCTACCATGAAGACCTTGAAAAAAAGAGGAAGAGATTTATTTAGTCACCTAGGTGGAGTTATTTGAGATGAAACCTTGCCAGAGGCAGAAGGTAGTATCTACCAGCCCTTCTCCACAACCTTTGGTTAGATAGTTCAGAAAATCAGATCTCCAACTCTGGCTGGGCATGTCTGCCATCTGTCACCACCTGGCCAAGAAGGTCACAGGGGTTACCTATCCAGGGTCAGCCTTTTTTTTCCAAAGTCCACTTCAAAACCCCTGCCAGTGGGTGCCTGGGTGGCATGCGGGGCAGGGCAGGGCAGGGCAGGGCCCTGTCATCTCCACACTGTGAGAGCTCAAGCCTTCCCAAATCCCAGCCTCTGCTTTGTTTCCGTTTTCTGCCCATAAAAAGGAGCTGGGAAGAGACCTGGACAGACCGCTGAGAGCTCTGGCCACTGATGCCCATTCACACTGTCTTCTGGGAAAATGCCCCCATTACAGTAAGATCCTACCATATGTCAGAATTGACTCAATGGCAGGTTTGATCTTTAGGGTTCTGTCTAGAAAGCTGGAACTTGGTCATAGAAGAGAGCTCAAATTGAGCTGATAGGAAACAGAAGGTAGGTTGCACAGAAGACTCAGACTCAAGTTCTGGATCCATCATGCTTTAGCATTGTTATTATTGATAAGTGCTGTCCAGTCGGTTCCAACTCATAACGACCCTACATAGGATTTCCAAGGAGCAGCTGGTAAATTTGAACCGCTGACCTTGCAGGTCAAACAGACTGTGTGGTCCAGTGCTGATTCTACAGCACCACTCATTTTTAGTATATGACATGACAAATTTCTCAGTCACTGAGCCTCAGTTTGGGGGTAGTGGTTATGTGCCGTGGAGTCAGTTCCGACTCATAGCGACCCTGTACAGGGTTTCTGAGGCTGTAAATCTTTACGGGAGCAGAACGCCTCATCTGTCTCCTGCGGAACAGCTGGTAGTTTCGAACTGCCGATCTTAGGGTGCACAGCCCGATTCGTAACCACTACACTACCAGAGGTCCTTGAGCCTCAGTTTATTCCTCTATAAAATGGGAATTTTTACAATACTTGCTCAGGAGGTGGAAATGAAAATGAGACAGACAGACAGACAGACACACACACACACACACACACACACACACACACACACACGCCGTGTGCCTGGTATGGAGAAGGTGGTCAGCCAGTATTGGAGAAAATGAAATCACTTGCTGCTAGAATCCTGGAAGACAAGCAGCATAAATGCTCTCTACCAGTATTTATTTTTAGGGATGAGGGAGCCTACAAAGGAGGGGGCCCGAGCCTTGTAAAAAACATAGGCACACACTCAATCTGTCTATTCACTTTGAAGATGAAAAGTTACTATGAAATGCCAGCCGCTGTGATGGGACCAGGGCTGGAGCAATGATGAAGACACATAGCAGGGGCAGATTGTGTAAAATAAAATGCATATTTTTAATTGGTTAAGTTCACATCTCATAAAAGAAAAAAATAATAATAAGGCACAAGCCCTTTCCAGCTGCCCCCCCTCCTTCTCTTCCATGAGTCAAGAACCAGTTCCCACCAGTCTTTCTGGGTTCAAAGCATCTCCCCACCCTAATCCTCACCCCAACCTCCCCTCCCCTCACATCCTCTGGGCCCTTGCTGGGAGCAGCTTGAGCATGGACTTCTCTGGACCAGACCTCTGCTGTAGGAAGGACCCCTAGACAAAGCATGTCTCCCACACTCTGCCTGCACAGCCACCCGGCCACAAGACCTCCTGTTGTTTGTGGCGCAGCTATTCCCATTATTAGCAGGCCTCAGTTCAGGTCCTTTCTGAGACAAAGGAGGCCAGATAGGACTTCCCACCTTTCCTATCTGTAGCCAGCAGCCCTGCAGCCCTGCTTCATGGGACCTGTTTGAGCCTGCAACCAGGGGCTGTGGGCCAAAGACTTACAGAGCTAACACTGTTGTACCCCCACATTGGGAACCCATCCTGCCCCTGGTTCCTACAAGTCCAGGTCCCTATGCTCTACGCAATGGGACAGGATGCCCTCTCTCCCACCCACCCCTACCTGCACCCCTTTCTCCATCCCCACCTCCCAGCCCTGACTCACACCCCACTCAAGCAGTGTCTCCAGGACAAGTCAGGACATGGTGCTGGGATCTGGTCCTACAGCTCTAACTCTGCCCTCTCTCAGGGGGGGTGGGGTAGGTGGGAAGGATATGCTTTGACCTGCTTTTTCTGGCTTCTTCCCTTCTCCACCCTTATCCCAAGGGGCGGAGCTGGGGTTGAACTCCTGAGCACCTCCTGGTGACACCAACAAGGGGCCTGATGGGGAGGCAGTGCTGTGTGTGCACACTGTGCGCACTGGGCTGGGACACCTACCTGCCCCCCTGGAAACTCTTACCCAGAAAGAAGCCTTCACTCAGCCAGGGGTAGTCCTACCCAGCTTCTCTTCCTCATCCATTTAAGACAAGGAAAGTAAAAGAATCAAGAGTCTTGCATTCTTTCCTAGACTTTTTAATTCATTTATTATAACATTGAGTAAGTCCTCTCACCTTTCTGGATCCAAATGTCAGCATCTACATATGTGGGGTGAGGAGCATCTTCCTCTTGACCATTCCAGAATCAGGATAAAAGGGTCTGGGAAAGAGAGTGATGGGATTACCCTTGGCAAACTTGACAGGGTAGCCAAGGAGGATGTATGTGTCTCCCACCTCCCATTAGGGTTCAGGTTGAATACACCCTCCACATGTGTGGCCCCTTAAACTTCTTTCTTGCAAATAGTGATGACCTTCGCCAGACTCTGGTCTTCCTTGGGTCAGCCGGCTTCCTAAGAAGTCTGGATTAAAAGAGCTCAGTGGCTGAGAAGTCTACAAAGTTCCACCATTCCCAAGTCTGCTCTCTGAGATTTGACTCTCAGTCTGACTGGTCACACACATGTATATTCAGCCCTCCCTTGTGCCAGGTGCTGGGCTGGGCTCTGGGGCTTCAGAGATGACTACATCTCCATTCCTGGCAGAGCCACATGCTACACTATGATGAGAACCACTGGGGCCAGCAGCCAGGAGCTGTGGGAACATTAAGGAGAAAGCGGGTGGTAGTGTCCGAGCTGAGTGTTGAAGGGTGGCGGGTAGGAGTATTCCTGGCAAAAGAGACCGAGCAGGGATGCCTTCATGAGAAGCTCAGCATGGTTGGTGTGGAGGAGAGTAGAGATGTGGGAGGGGCAGGTGACCCACCCACTGCCATCCAATCGGTTGTGACTCACAGCAATCCTATATAGGGGCAAGCTGCAGGTGAAGAAGCTGGGAAAATAGGCGGGGGCAGATTGTGAGAACCTGGCAGTGGGACAAGGGACTTTTAAGTTACAGTGGCAAGATCTGATTTGTATTCAAATCCACTTATTAGCAGCGTGACTTAGATAAATCATTTCAGCAACCTGAGCCTCAGTTTTCCTCTCACCATAAGGACTAGGGGAAGGTGAACTGAGATTCAGTACCTACGACCTATTAGACCGTGAGTGCTCCATAAAGGTTAGCTGTTACTAAGCAACTGCTTCACTATTAGTCCAGGCTAAGAAATAGTGGGAGCCTGAACTCCCAGATGAGCTGCAGTGAGGATAGGGAGCTGGAGCCATATTCTAGAAGTTCAGAGAGAGGACCTAAGTCAAATGGATGTAACAAAGTGACTGATATGATTGGTCCCTGGGAGAGATGAGGGGGCAGTGTGGGCAGCTGGAGGATGAGGTGACCAGGTGACCACTGGACATACAGGTTCAGCATGGAGGCCAGCAGAGGGATTAGCATGTTGACCTACCCTGTAGTGGGCCAAACATCCACCGTCAACTCATCTCACATTCCCTCCTCAACCTCCTCCCTCATCGTAATAGTGCACAACCTGTAGATTACCCTAAACGAATGTCTACCTGCAGGCTGCAACTGATCGTTGTGAGCCCAGCAGAAAAGATGCAGGAGGTCAGGAACCTTAAGAGATGGCCTCACCCAGCCCTTACCCTATAGACCAGGAAAAGGGGGAGCAGAGAGGAGAGATCTGCAGCTACAGGTGGTATGGAGGTGGTGCTTCTAACAGGTCCCAGGCCTCTGGACTCCCGCCCACCACTCCCCTTCCACTCCCCTTCCGACACCTGGCTGCTGCCTCCTGATTTGTGAGCTATTTGCTTATCTCCTGACCCAGAGGCAAGGGCCTTTGTAACCACAACAAGAGAACAACTCCAGTACATTTCTATAGGCCGGTGCCTAGCTGATAACTGTTCCCCAGGTGTTTCCAAGTCCAGGATCCATTATTGAGCCATAACAGAGTAAAGTCACACCTGTGCACCCCTACTCTTCTAGGCTCCAACTGTGGCAGCTCTTCCTATCCCTGCTTTCCACTAACTTTCTGAGCACCTTGGGCCAACTGCTTTTCTCTGTACCTCAGTTTCCTCATCCATAAAATGGAGGGTTTAGGCCAGTTGGTCTCCATCTGGGGGTCCAGCCTACCCCTTTGGACTCTTGTTGGATCCCATTCTGGGTTCTCTGTCCCTTTGACTTTCCTAGCTATTTATATACAAAATACGCCTACAACACTTCAGTTTTCCAATCAAATCATTAATTACCCCAGTCATTAAATCCAATTAGCAGTTGCAGGGGCCTTTCTGAGAGAGGAACCATCATTAGCTAGGGTGAAAATGAACGGAAGCGAGGGAGTAAACCCACCCTTTCCCAGCATTGAAAATGAAAGTAGGAGCTGGTGCAACAAATCAGAGGGCCCCAATTAAAGTGGGGGCCTCACTCATTAAGCTAATTTGACAGACTAGCCCAGTAGTTTCTGGTGGGAATCTGCACTTTAGAGCTGACCAGCATTTGCCCAAGCCCCTTACCCATTTTTAGGGCCTGAGGCAGGCCTCAGAGTACCCCTCTGCATTTTGAGTCCTTGCCTGAGGAGGGGTGTGAAGAACCCCTGCCTTCTTTCATTAGCACCTGCTGCTTACTTCCTGAGCTTCAGGGCAAATAATAATCCTGAAAGGGAGGACAGGCTGACACTGGGGTGGGAGTGGGCAGTACATGTCAGGTGTGAGGCACAGAGATGAAAAATGAGAAGAAAAGGAATAGCAGAAAATAAAAATAAATGATAGTAATCGTGACAAAAAATAACAGAGCCTCACATATCTAGAGTCTTGGGCAAGGACAGAGGTGGGGCCTG
Source organism: Chrysochloris asiatica (assembly GCF_000296735.1). Lineage (NCBI taxonomy): Eukaryota > Metazoa > Chordata > Mammalia > Afrosoricida > Chrysochloridae > Chrysochloris > Chrysochloris asiatica. Next base: position 32,799,801 of record NW_006408526.1, on the reverse strand, counting down.
AGGCTACTGCAGAGGGTTCCCCTCAAGATAATTGTGAAGATTAAATAAGATTACAGATGTAAATGCCTGACCCATCATGGGTACTGTAATAAGTGGTTGTCATCATTGGCCCCGGACAGTTTCCAGAAGAGTATCTGCTCCTCTGCCTAGGAGGCACTGGAAGAGAAGATGATGACCAGCATTTCACTGCGGCGAAACTAAGGGTCAGAAAGACAAAGTGACTTATGCCTAACGCACAGGAAACGCATAATGGAGTTTGGACTGGAAACCAAGCTCCAGCTGCTGGATCAAGATGCAAAGGGAACTGGGGAGAAGTAGAGGTTTCCATACGTTTGGAGTGCTTAGTGATACCCCTGTGCAGTTTCAGCCATGGAACACCTTTGGCTTGCTGGCAGGAGTGATGGAATAAGGAAGGGATTCAACCTCACCCCAGAGCCAAGGAGGAGAGGAGAGGGGGTGATATCTGCCATCCCTACAGGGAACCTTCACCAATGCCACTGTTAGACCCAGGCCAGAATTGCCAAGAGACAAGTGGGGTGGTGAAGAGCCTGCACTTTGGAGCCAGACTGTCTGGATTAGAATCTTCTTCACTGGCTGTGTGACCTTGGGCATGTTGCTTGACCTCTCTGAATGTTCTCATCTCTAGCATAGGGATGGATAGTAATGGTACCTAGCTCACAGAGTTGTGAGACTTAAGTGAATTGATATGCGGATGCCTTCAGACCAGGGCCTGGCACAGAGAAGTGATGTACACTTGCTGATTGCTTGGTTATCTGCTGTAGGGGCCTGGCAGAGAATGGGATCCTCTTATACTGCCTTTCCTAGGAAGGAAGGGAGGGGGCATCTGAGACCCCTGGCTTCTGCTGCTAAGGGAATGGACCCAGTTTTGAGGGGTATAGCTGAGGATGATTTGGCCATGCCCTTTTCAGACTTGACAGGACATGGGGTCTTTGCCCGCCCCTCCCACCCACCACCCACCCCACCCCCATCCCAGACCTCTCTGGGTTCTTGGGGCCACTCTGGGCAGGGTGGTTGGCAGGGCAAGGAAGGCATCTGAATAGGAAGGGTCCGGACCACAGGGGAATGGAGGAGGCAGGTGGCACAGAGGTTAAGGTGCTTCTCTGCAGTGGGCGCTGTGCCCTGCTGCCTACGTGCTGGCTCCCTCCGAAAGGCAAGACGAGAAGCAGGTCCTGGCATGCCGGGCCCTTAGCCAGGGACTCCTGAAACCCCGACAAGTTTGAGCTGGAAGCAGGATGGGTGAGGCTCCTGGTAGATTCTTGTTGGGCAAAAAATGGTGGGGAGGAGGGAGCGTGGAGGACAGGAAAGACCCCACTTGAAACTGACCGTGCCAGTGACAGGAGAAAGTGGGAGAGGGTGGGTAGGGTTAGAGGGAAGGGCCTTTTCACCTCCTTCTAGGAGCCCCCACCTCACATGGCCCTGCCTGGCAGGGCAGGAAGAGGACAGGCTGGGACAGCGGCAGGGACGTGCCCTCTCAGCATTTTGCCAAGAAGAGAGTGATGATTTCAGTGTTGCTGAGAAAGAGAAAGGGCGAGGGAGGAAGGGAAGATGAAGGCCCAATACTGGGAGCAGGACTTGGCCAGGCAAATGACCTTACTTCATCCTCACAGCCCAACAGAGTGAAGTGGGCGTGCGTGGGAGCCCATTTTACAGGTGCAAAGAGTGAGTTTCAGAAGATTGTGGGACTTGCTTGTTGGACCCCTGGTAGTAAATGCTGAAGCTGAAATTAGAACCCAAGTCAAACTGGAAATTATATACCACACCTTATAATCCCCTGTTGTTGTTAAGTGCCATCAAGTCAGTTCCGACTCATAGCAACCTTGTATAGGGTTTCCAAGGAGCAGCTGGTGAACTTGAACCACCAACTTTGCAGTCTGGCGCATTAACCCGCAATGCCACACCAGGATTCCTGTAATCCCATAGACTCTGGTAAAAGGGGAACTTTCCAGAACCCGAGCATGTCCACAGGGACCTTCTGTGGTGGGGAAAATAGCAGGATTGAACATGGGCAGCACCATGCCTTCCCCCACCCAACACCAGCCAGATACACCCACTTACATATTTGTTTATCCAGCCTCTCCTGCAAAGCCAGTATCAGAACCCTCAGAAGACCCCACTTTCTCTGCCCACCCACACTAGGGATACTCACACAAGGGAGAAAACTAAAATCATGACTGTTTTCTTTCTGAGTTGCTATAAAAATGGAGATTAGCGCTGTTTCAGAGTGGTGGCCCGATTTAAGGTTCTGCTTCTTTCCGTGGTTAAAACAGGAAGTTAGCTTTAGGGGTAGGGTCAGGATCTGAGTTTTGTTGGGATGGTAACTGGCATTGCTAAGAACCCCTTGAGCTGGAGCTAGTATTGGGGTCTACACTGGAGATGGGAAATGACGCTTTGGGGTGGGTTGTTGGGTCAGGAGCTTGGGAGAGGGCAGTTTGTGGGAACTCCGCAGGGCTGCCCTAGATGCATCCATAGCATCTCTGTGGGGGACTAGTTTTCCAGAGAGGCGTTTCTGGCAGTAACTGAACTCCTGTTGAAATATGGTTCCTACTAACAACTCTCCCTTCCTTCCCTCCTCAGTCTAAGATCTGTCTCCGCTTGCTCGCAGGACCTGCTCACTCTCCCTCCCTCTCCTCTACCAAGACTCTTACCCTTCTTCCGAGTTCTGCTGGAGGCCACCTCCTCTAGGAAGTCTTCCAGGTTGTGTCCAAACCGAAGCCTGAATTGGCCTCATATTGTGGTTGTTAAGTGAAGTCAAGATGGTTCTGACTCATAGCAACACTGTATAGGGTTTCCGAGGAGCAGCTAGTGCATTTGAACTGCAGACCTTTGGGTTCTAATCAACCATGCAGTTGAGTACTTGTCCTACAGCACCACATCAGGACTCATACTGACTGACTTTTCAGTGGGACACTGGAGGTCTCTTCTCTATGGAGTCTGGGCTCCTTCATCAGCTAAGGGATCACAAAAACTAGAGATTTTTGCTTCCTTCTCTCTACCTCAACAGCCCTGAAGCCCTGTTTTGCCAGGGTCTGAAACCATTCCCTCCTGGCTTACCACCATTCCCTTGATGGAGACCCCTTTTAGGGAAGGCTACTGGGGCTTAGGAGCGTTGGTTACACTGTAGGATAAGCACCAGACTGCTAACCACAAGATCGGCACTTCAAACCCACCAGCCGCTCCTCAAGAGAAAGTGGAGGCTTTACGCTCCTGTGGAGATATACAGGCTCGGGAACCTATGCAGGGTTGCTATGAGTTGTAATCTACTCAACAGCACATAACAACAACAACAACAACAACTGGGGCTCCAAGAGTCTTGGTGTTGCAATGCTTAAGCACTCGGCTGCCAACCGTGCCCAGTAGCTCCACAGGAAAAAGTCCTGGCAATCTTCTCCCATAAAGATTACAGCCTAGAAAGTCCTATTGGGCATACCGGTGTGCTCTGCTACTTGGGGTCGCTATGAGTCAGATTAAACTTGGCAGCACCTACCAACAACACTGCTCCCTAGACCCTGCTCATTTAAAAAAAAAAAAAAAAAGGGTGCTAGCTCCCAGAGGTCCTCACCTTGAGCTTGCTATCTGCTGGTCTGAAATCCCTGGTCCAGGACACTTCCTAGGGTGGCAAGGTAAGCTGTTTTGGGATATAGAAGGGGAGTTGCCGTGCAGGAAGCTGTGTGTCACTAAGGAGGGCTGTGCAGGGCAAGGACCCCCTGCCCCATCCTGGGCATCTCTGTTCCTGCTCTCCTCCCACCTGAGTCCAGGTACAAAGGCGGCCCCTTGGCAGGCCCCAGGCCACCTTTTCTAGTGCTTCCTACAGAGTTTCTGCAGAGAGAGCTGCAGCAATCAGTGTCCGGGAGTGAATCACCCAGGCCTGGTGTAGTTCTGGTCTTATCTGAGCAGCAAGTGGTCAGCAAGTAGATCCAGACCTTCCAGCCTTGCCTGGGAATATTGTGTCTGCTCCAAGCCTCGGTGTCACAGTATCTATCACTTGTTTGGTCTGGACCAAAATGAGTCCTACCCCAAAGTGAAATCTAGATTTGGTGTCACCTTCTACTTCTTAAGCTGCTTCCCAAGCTGGTGGAGTGGAAGAGATTGCCTTGAGGCCCTAATCACTGATCCCCTACTTGTCCCAGGGTTTGGAGTCACCTCTCACTGTGACTCCAAAGCAGGTACTAGGGGCTGCTACTGAAGCCTTCCTCCGGTGGAGGGGTCAAGAACCCAATCCCTGTCACTCCAGTGGTGGCCTTCAAGCTTGAACTTGAACTTCTGCTGCCTTGTTGGCATCTGAACTGTGAAGTCACATGGTCCTTACTACCCTCCAGCAGCCCCCCAGCACACACCAGCCTATAGACCCTCTGGCAAGAAGGATCTGACCTTTAAGGCTGGTCATGGAGGAAGCACCCCCAAGACAGGAGACAGGGTGCCTGACCCACTGGGGGATGCCTGGTGCGTCAACAGACATTCCAGGAGCCATAGATGCCAGTCCACGAGGAATGAAAGGGCAGGTGCTGGAGGATCTGAAAACCAGGGGTGAAGGTAGTATACCTCTCCACCCCAGACCACACTGCTGGAACAACTGGCGTGTCGTGTCTGCAGATCCACCCGCCTGAATTCAAAGGAGAGCCAGGCCCAGGGTGAGAAGAGCAAACGGCAAAACTTAATGACTTTAATATGAAAGAATTTGCCACTAATTAAGCACAAACACTCCACTAATGCAGAGAACACATGTTGTGGATTTCACTTAAGCAGGAACCAAATGAGGTGAAAATCCTTCCGAAATGATAGCAGTTTACCAGCCAGAGGAAGACGCTGCCCAACCTTATCCCTGATGCTAGAAATGCAGCCCTGGGCCCCTGGCTTGCTGTCCTCCCTGTCTGAGAGTTCCACTGTGTGTATCCCAGTCTATGTCTCTTTCCCTTACTGCCCCTTCTCCATACGATTCCATTCCTCCAAGGATGCATGAGACATTCCATAACCAACGTTCAGTTAGCGAATAGCAGCCAGATCCTTCCTGGTCTCCCCACTTCTCCCCCAAATGCACCCCACTGCCTCACTCTCCAGAGCCCCAGAACAGCCACTCCAGACTCTCCTGTCTCCCTAAGCCCCTGATCTCACCTGCCACTGGGACAAACCCAGTATCACACGACTTGTTGTCACATCAGTTCCAGCTCATGGCTACTCCACATGGGTCAGAATAGAACTGTATTCCAAGGGGTTCTTCATAGCTGATTTTTCAGAAGTAGATTGCTTTCAGTTAGCAAGTGAACATGTTTACACCACTCAGGAAATCCATATTCCTCTTAACCCCTTCCTCACCCTGTCTCCCACCAATCCATGGAGCTCTCTTCATCCTTCCCATCTCGTTGTTATTCTCTCGTGTTGTTGTTGCAAAGTGCCGTTGAGTCGGTTCCGACCCATAGCAACCCCGTATAGGGTTTCCAAAGGGCTTGATCCGCCAACCTTGTGGGTCAAACTGACTTTGCAGTCCAGTGGATTAATTCACAGTGCCACACCAGGAATCCCTTTCCCTCTTAGGAGTAGCCTTTCCTAAAGGCAGGTCCTGACTGCCTTCCCTCCACCCTCAGACCAACTCCTACCCTAGCTCCCCCAGCATAATGTGGACAGCTGGTGGAAGGTAGACAGGATGACAGCAGAGCTGGCCATCACAGCAGCCTGCCAGTCCCTCCTGGTCTGAGGCTGAGTGGGAGACCTCCACTTCCAAACAGGTGTTGAACATCAGCACAGAACCCACAGATTGGAGATTATGCACACGTCAGTACTGAGCTTTCAAAAAAGTTCTCTCGGGGAAACATTAGGAATTCTCCATCCGCCTTCTCGGCAGCCCCCAGCCTCTCCCACCCCCGCATTAGTCTTCTGAAGAGGCTGCTGCCTACACTACCCAAAATGTGTCATTAAAAATGCACAATTTGCTGAGGGAAATCCAGGTTGAGATATCTGCTGTGAAACAGTATTTGCTGCAGCTGGGTGGAGAGGTGCCACTGTGGCAGAGAGCGGGGACCCGCCTGAATTGTCTGAGAGCTGATGGTTTCAGGGCCAAGAGGCTGTGGAGGGCCAGGGCAGGAGAACCTAGGCTGTGCTTAGAGGGGTGTGGAGCTAGAGAGCCAGGTCGTTTTGCAGGGATGCGGTCTTGGGAGCAGGGCCTCAGGGCCATAGCCTTGCTTGGGTGAGAAAATTATTTTTCACCTTATAGTCTAGAGTGAGTATGGAATGGGGGCTGGGTGTAAGGAACTGGGACAGAGGAGGGAAGAAGGAAACAAGAAGTAGCGGCTGGAAAGCAAGAGGAGGTGGAAGGGCTGGCAAGAGGTCAGACCTGGTTTGAATCTGGGCAGCTGTCTGGTTCAATCCAAAGAAAAGAATTCAGACCTGACCTGCTTCCCTTCCAGGCAGGGACGAGGCCTCACCTTCCATCTCCACCCCATCACCCTACTGCAATACTATGATGTCTTCCTAGTGTGAGTGCTGCCCCTGGGCTAATGGAAAATTTCCAAAAAGTGCAGCCAAACCCAAGAAACACATCACCTTGGTCCCAGTCCCCCAACTGCTTCACAGCCTTGTTTAGTGCCATCGAGTCAGTTCTGAATCATAGCAACCCTGTATAAGGCTTCCAAGGAGCGGCTGGCAGGTATGAACCGCCAACCTTGTGGTTTGCAGTCCAGTGCTGATCCTGCAGCGCCACACCAGGAGTCCAACCATTTGAGGGTCCCTTCTGCTTACTCCTATGCCAAGCACTGGGCTGGGAACTCACCTGTGATGAGATCTTGACCTTTCCCCTCAGTAATACTGGAGAAGAGCATATAATCCACGGATGGAGCTGCCAAGAAGCCTTCCTCTCAGAACGTCAAGGCTTTTGAATATCTTACTGGGGCAGTTTGTGGTGCAGTGGTAGAATTCTAGTCTTCCACGCAGGAAACCCGGGTTCAATTCCTGGCTAACACACCTTATGTGCAGCCACCGCCTGTCTGTCAGTGGAGGCTTGTATGTTGCTATGAAGCTGAACAGATTTCAGTGGAGCTTCCTGACTAAGACATACTAGTAAGAAAGGCCTGGTGATTTACTTCCAATGATGAATCCATCAGCCAGTTTTCACTAGGGATCACCTAGTCTGATCTGCGAGCAATCATGGATTGCCTTAGGACTGGGAAGCATTTTGTCCCATTGTGCATGGGGTCACCATGAGTTAGGTGACTGAGCAGTGGCCAAGGACATCACAAAATCATGCTGAGTGAAATAAAGAACAAGTATTATGATTCTGTGGGTTAATACAGTGAACTGCTAAATTAATTGGAACTATAAAGTTGGCAGTTCAAGTTCACCAGCTGCTCCTAGGAAACCTTATACAAGGCTGCTATGGGTCGGAACTGACTTGAAGGCACTTAACGACAACAACAACAATTATATGAATCCAAGTCCCGGTTTGGTGCTCTGCGTTAATGTACTAGACTGCAAAGTCCGTTCGAACCACAAGATTGGCAGTTTTAAGTTTACCAGCTGCTCCTCAAAAACCCTGTACAAGTCGCTATGAGTCAGACAGACTCAATGGCACTTAACAACAACAACAACAACAACAACAACAAATTATATGATCCCACTTACATGAAATAGCTAAGTGTATAGAGACAAAAGCTTATTAGTGATTGTTATGGCTAGGAGGGAGAGGAAAAGGGGTTTATTGCCTAGGGGACACTGAGCTTCTATTAAGGGTCACAGCAAACATTGGAAGCAAATAGTTGTACAACAGGATGAATGTAAGTAATGTCACTGAATTGGACACATAAAAAATGTTGAAATACCAGGTGTTTTGTTATATACATTTCAACACAATTTAAAAAAAAAACAAGTCAAGGCTAAGGTGACCCAGGAAGAATGAGAGGACCTGGGCAGGTAGCACAACTGTACAGTTTTTTAGTAGCAGGAATAACATGATAGGAAATGGAAAGCATCCTTCAGTGGACAGGAGGGAAGAGAGCAGAGATAGAAGGCTCTGGAGGCTGGTTGCCTGAAATAAGGCCCAGGACTTTTTACAGGAAGCTATTAAAGGATTTTAAGTAGAGAGTGATTTGACATTTAAGAGAGCTCACTTGGGCCACCGAGTGGAGAATGGGTTAGAGGAGGAACCTGAGCCAGGAAGATGAGCTAACCTGGAACCAGAGTAGAGTAGGTGAGAGAAAGTGGGGGCCACGACAAGGCCAGGCTTGGGCACAGGCGGGGGAGAGGGTAGAAGCAATGATATGGTGGGCGCTAAAGATCAAAGGAAAGAAGTTGGGGTTACCTTCACTGTGCAGAGTGGTGTTGAGAAAATAAAAGACGTGAATCTGTTGAGCAGAGGTAGGTAGGGGCAACGATGGATGGAGCTTGAAAGAAATTTGGATTGCAGCCAGTGATAGTGGAGAACCAAGATGGATTATGCGTTAGAATCAGCTGGACCAGTGATGGCTTGTCTGTTGAAGAGCCCTATGTACCCAGCTTTGCCATGTGAAGTCTGGATCAAACCACCTCCCTTCCTCCTTCCCGCACATACACACACGCAAACACACTCATACACCAACCACCAGTTGCCATTGATTCCAACTTATGGAGACCCTGCGTGTAGAATTGTGGAGTAGAATCGTGCTCCGCAGGGTTTTCAATGATTGAGTTTTCACAAGTCGATTGTACTTCTGAGACACCTCTAGGTAGACTTGAACCTTTCAGCACCACCTTAGGACTCTGCACACTCCACTTAATCCAGGAGGGCTTCCTGGAGGAGTATACAAAGGTGGAAATGCAGGGGAAAGGCAGAGCTGGGGCAGAGAGAAAATTGGGGAGGAGCTGTCCCATGTGCAGTCCTCAGGGGTCAAGTCCAACCGTCTCATTTTTACAGAAAAGGAAACAGCCTTACCCAAGTTAAGTGCTGTCGAGTCAGTTCTGACTCATAGCGACCCTGTATAGGGTTTCTGAGGAGCAGCTGGCGGGCTTGAATTGCTGACCTTATGATTCGTAGCTCAGTGCTGATCCCACAGCGCCGCACCAGGAGTCCACCCTACCCAAGGCCCTACAGAAAATAGGGACCAAGCTTTGAGAACCAGAGCCTGCCACCCATTTTCTAGTAAGTAACTTTTCCCTCCTCTACTTGATCAGAATAAAGGTGTCAGGTAAAGGATATGCAGGAAAGAAGGAACCAAGAGTCCCCGTGTCCCTAGGGAACCAAAGGGCAGCCAGGTTAGACCAGGGCTGCAGGTCCAGCCCAGGTGTCCCAATAACTTGTCCTTCCCCCAGTGAAGGACAAGCCAAAACCCACCTCCCTGATTCCTCCTTGCTCCTCTTAGCCTGTCCTTTTAGGTTTCAGGGAGAGATGGATTTTCTAGAGCGCCCCCTGGCTACTTCCTTCTCCCCACTGGGAGATAGGGCAGCCCAGCCTGTCTGGAAGCTTCTAGGCTCTAGCTCCAGCTCCAGCTCCTCCTCTGGGGCTTTTCCCAGGCTACCGCGCCCCCTCCTCTCCCACGCACTCTGCTCACCCGCCCAAGGCGTCGGGCGCCAGCCACACAGCCCGTCATTAACCAGCTCCATGTGGGGAACTGGGGGGGGGGGGGGGGGGGGGGGCACCAGCCAAGAGGAAAACATCGGCAGTTTCTGTGACCCCAAATGAGGGGCGGAGGCGTCTGAGTCGGACAGTAGCAATTAGCCCCTGCTGTGGGATCATGGGATGTTATCACTTCTGCTGCAAGGCCCCAGCACAACTGGCACTGTTCTAGGAAACACTGGATCCAGAGAGAGGTTCCAGGACCCACCTCCCAGCAAGCAGCCCACCTCCTCACTTCGGGAGGCAGGCCATGCTGTGAAACTGGCCCAATAGCCCCTGGAGTCCACGGTGTGCTTCAGGGCAAAGCTGGCTCATGGGCCATCTTGCTGGGCCCCAGGCCAGTGAAGGATGGCTGGACAGACCAGGGCCTGCTAGTGATTCTCATCTCCCTGAGCCCTCTGGCCTCGGTCACTCTGGACCCCATCCTAGGAGTGGAGGGGAGTCTAGAGACAGAGATGCGGCCTTGGCACTCAGCGAACTCCTGGACTAATGAGGAGATGAGCCTGGGGCATAGAGACGAGACAGGACAAGTTCAAAGGACTGCAGTGAGAGCCCTGCCCGTGTAGGTTCTGTCTGGCAGGACGATCAGGTCCAGGTGACACCAGTTGGCCAAACCTTCCCATAGCAGGGGACCCTAGTAAGGGTCTTTCCTCCTGATCGCATCCTCTTCCTCTCAGGTGAAGCCAGCCTTGGCAACAGAAAGTGAGGAGCAGGCCAGCCCTGGGAGTTGACTTTGGGAAGTGACTTCCCGGAGGAGGGGACCTTTAGTTCACTGCACTGAGTCAGCAGGGTTTCGGCTAGAGGGCCCCCCAGTAGGTGATTCAGTCCCACTGGTGTCTCACCAGAAGTGCTAGCCATTTCCCGGGGAGTTTGGGGGACTATCCCAGGGAAGGTCTAGAGATGGATCCCAAAGGATGTTCGTGTCAGAGAGGCTCTTATTGGGGAGCACAGTGCCCACCCCCCCCTACGCTCCCCAAAGTGCTCCTACTTTATCCCATACCAGTCCTGCAGCTTTAGCTCCCACCCAAGGGCACCAGGCAGGGTGTCTGGGAAGGTGGAGGCAGAAGGCTGGGAGAGAGGAGAGCTGGCAAAGTCAGGAGAGAGGGAAAGGTGGTCCAAGCTACATACACAGGAGGTCACTCTGGAGCTCAGTGTGGTGCCTGAGGTCACCTCTGGAACGTAAGGACCCCCTACCAGAAATCTCCAGAGCCCCCCTACATCTCACCTGAGTGCTCCCTTTCACCCACCCACATGTGCCCAGTCCCAGCCTGCTTGGTTGCAAAGAGAGGGATCCGAAGTTGTAAGGGACAGGCAGAGAAAATGTTGACGGTGGCTATGAGGGAAGCAGAGTATCCTCCACACTCTGCCGCGCCCACTGCGTGGGAACCTGTGGCACCGGCTGGTGGATTAGCTCGATGGCGGGCAGGGCGGTGGGCAGGGCCTTGGGGAGCAGGTTTGTCTGCCACAACTGAGAAGCCTTTGTGTTTTGTTGCTGAGCTCGGGTTTTTGCAGGTCCATGACGTCTCAGGGGGCCGGCCTGACGCCTGCCTTGCTGGTTCAGCACTTTTGGGAACCCAAGTAGCCGGAACCACCCAAGCTCTCGTGGGGAATACGGGCACTTGAACACAAGGTCCAGGGCCTTGGGTCTGAGAGACTGGAGCTCAGAGGATGTTTAGGGAGAATATAGGCAGTGCCTGAGGTCAGGAAAAGATACTCTTTTCATACCCTTGGGATGAAAGAACTAACTACCTGCTGAAGACACAGGTTCCGAAGCCCCTCTAACCTTCTCTTCCTCACTACTCTGACCCTAGCTTCTCACACTTAGATTCTGCAGGTGTCCCTCACCTGGGCTTCCAAATACTCCTGTTTCTGACCCATCACCTGGCACCAAGCCATGCTCCCCCAGAGAGAGATAGACTGGGTGTCAACAGCATTGAGCTGCAGTCGCTGGGCTCAACTGGAGCCTATGCCTGACCCCCGCCTGCCAAACCCCTTTCAGGATAGCCTCCAGAAATAGGGGCCACAGTGTTGTCACTGGTTTCTCAAAAGAGCAATGGCATTCCGGGAGGGAATTACCCAGCATGCAGCCCTGGGGAATTAGATGGAGAGTCTGGTCCTGTTTATGAGCTGGGTGGGTAAAACACTGAGCTAGGTGCTACTGTTCTGTGTCCCTGGACAAGTGACCCCACCCCTCTGGACTCTGATCTCCTATAAAATGATGGATTGCATGGTCCAGTGGGCTCCAGTGGGCTCTCAGTTTTGAGGTCTGGGTTCCCACATCTGGGACAGCCTTTGCTTTTCATGTCAGAGGGGCATGAAGACATGGCGTTGGGGGAGACAGTACCTCCGTGGACCTGCTTTAGCTGCATGGGGTGTTTCCAGGGCAATCTGCAAGCCTTGGGCCCTGCCCACAGCAGACACAAGGTCAACCCTAAGCAGAGTTAATCCTGTTCCATCACGCTCCCACAGAGACATGTAATATGTTAGGGACAGGAGGGCATGCCCAACAGGAAACAGAAAATAGGATACATATTAATGTTATGTGCTGTTGAGGCTGGGGTATCAGAAACATCAGCTTAGTAGGAAGGGACGAGAGTCTGGAAGAGTCCTAGCAGAGTGGGATACACCATTTATACCACCCAGAGACCCCCTAGTACTTGATTATTGTTATGTAATATCAAGTCAATTCGACTCACAGCAACCCTGTATAGCGTTTCCAAGACTGTAAATCTTTGTGGGAGCAAAAAGCCTCATCTTTCTTCTGTGGAGTAGCTAGTGGGTTCGAACTGACTATCTTGTGGTTCACAGTCTAGTACTTCTCCAGTACTTATCGTACAGAGCCACCACTTACAGAGCCACTGCACTCCCCTAGTAGGTGCTCAATAAATACTTGTTGAATGAAGTTCCAGGAAGGGAAGCCCACTGTTCCCTTGGATAAAAAATGGTGGTGATAGCATTTAATTGGTGTTAAATACTCTCTGTCACATGTATTTACTCATATGGTGGTGGTGGTGGCTGTATGCCTCGGCGTCAATTCCATAAGACCCTGCATAGGGTTTCTGAGGCCGTAAATCTTTCTGGGAACAGAAAGCCTGGTCGGTCTCCCTCAGAGCAGCTGGCAGATTCAAACTGCTAACCTTTTGATTAGCATTCCAGCTCATAATCTACTATGTTACCAAGGCTCTAATAGTTCTCAAAAAGTTTATGGGATGATAGCTATTACTGTCCCCATCGTAAGATATAAATTGTATAAGTAAGTGTATAAATTGAGGCACAGAAAGGTTAAGTCATTAGCTGCTTGAGGGCAGAGGTGGATGCAAAGCCATCCTGCCTGGCTCTTTACAGCCCCACTATGCTATGTGAAGGTAGTAGAGATAGAACAGCCCTCAGAGGGTAAGAGTTGCTCAAACCGTGTGAGGAAACTTCCCCGTCAGGACTGGACTTGGCAGGGCGGAAGTGGTTGGTGAGTGGTGCTAAGGAGCAGTGTAGTCCAAGGGGCCTCTTCCCTGCTGCTTGCTCCTGAGGCGTACCTCCTTCATCCCAGTTCCTTCTTCTGACGCTCTGCCACAGGAGGCACACACTCTACCTCTTCCTGCATGGAGGAGGCTCCGGTTCTGGGTTCCTCCCCTCACCCAGTATCCTCCAAAAAAACAGGCGCATTTTCCCCATGCTGCATTCAGGTCAAACCAGAAGCCTGGGTTCCAGGTCCCTAAGCCTCAAAGTGGGATTAAAGTGAGTCTTCAGGCCTTGCAAGTCTTCCCAGATCCCCCCACACTCCACAAACCTAGGATCCCCACTTTTGAGGATCTCAAATCCCCATACTCCAGGAGCTCCCTATGCCCTGCTAACACAGCCAGCTGTGGGCAAAAGAGCACAGCAGTAGTGGGTCCGAGCCTTACAGGTCCTCCCTGCCTCATCTGCTTCACCCATCACTGGGCCAGAGAGCACCTGCTTTGTGCAAAGTCAGAGGGCACACGAGACCACTTTCCTCGTTACCACCACATGGTTCTTCAGGGAGAACAGGGGAAGGCTGCCTTGGGAAGCAGAGCAGTCTCAGTCCCAAAACAGACAGGATTGGGTAGGAGCCAACTTGCCTGGTGAAGACTGATAGATGGGATGGGGCTTTGGGGTGCCTCAGCCCTTGCATCTGGGAAAAGCATCCTCACACCCCACACCCGGGCTGCTATCTGCCATCTGCCCTCCCAGCACTGGTGATCTGACGGTGAGGTCACTGTGAAGATGCAAGGCTCTGAGCCCTGCCTGTCCCCACCCCTGTGAGGGGATGAGGGAAGGAGATGGGGTCTCAATGGGGTTGGTGGGTGATGTCCTAAGGCAAGCCCACCATGCTTTGGCAAAAATCCCAATAGCTCCAAGGAATCCACACCCTTCCCCCACCCCACTCTTACCTGTGGCCCAAGCCCTCCCAACTGGCTTTTCCTGTTCCTGGCTTTGTGTGTCGAAAGTTCCCACTTATGCCCACATTATCTCAGCCCCGGGCAGCCTCCAGCAGGTTTGGGGGCGGGACAAAAAGCACTCACTTAGCCAGCTAGGGTTAGCTGCTGGCCACTGAACTCATGGTGGGACTGTGTCTGGCGTGGTGCACAGTCTCTGCACTCAGAGGGCCAGAAGGGACCATTGAGAATGGGACTTCAGGCTGCTCATTTGACAGATTAAGAGAATGGACTCAGAAAGGAGAAGTGTTAGCCAGATCTTTGCCTCCGGGTTGGTAAAGCTAAAGTCAAAGCCAGACTAGAACCCACTGGCCCCCGCCCAGCTCAGCAGTGCACTTTGCATGGGGAGGGGCCAGCTTGAAGGCTGTGTGCATGGAAATGGGTATGGAGAAGGGGAAACACCAGAGACAGTTGGGAAGCTTTCAGAGTATGGCTGAGGACAGGCTTCTTGTTGTTACATGCCGTCAAGTCGGTTTTGACTCATAGCAGATATGGTATAGTGTTTCCGAGGAGCAGCTCATGAATTTGAACTGTTGACTCTGCAGTTCAAACTGACATTGTAGTCAGTGCATTATCCCATAGCACCATACCAGGACTCCAGGGACTGGCTTGGTGGTGGTGGTTATGTGTCATGGAGTCGATTCCGACTCACAGCCATCCTGCACTGGGTTTCCGAGGCTGTAAATCTTTACGGGAGCAGATATCCTCATCTTTCTCCCATGGAATGGCTGATAGTTTTGAACTGCTGACCTTGAGGTTAGCTGCCCAACTCGTAATCACTACACTACCCTACTAGAACTCCGTAGGGACTGGCTTAGTGGCTTAGACATTTATTCAGTAACATTGAGTTCTACTGCATGCTGGACTCGAACAGACCAGGCCTGTGAGGTTTTGGAGTCATCCCGAGAACCTATCCTGCACCCAAGCATCTATCATGTAGAGGAAGTGAGTGTGAGCCCCCTTGGGGGGGTCATGTAGGCTATTCCCCTGTCAGAGCCCGGTGTGGCTGATGTTATTGAGTGAGTGAAGTAAGGATGAGAGGACTTGAAGTGTACAAATGTGGCCTCGGAGACAGCTTCATGGCACTCATAGAGCTCTGGGTTGAGCTGAAGGACTGAGCTGGAGGGCAGAGCCTCAAATTAGAGAGTGGAGTCAAGTTCAGGAAGTTCAAGGCCTTGAGATCAAACTAAAGACATTCAACATGGCCTAAAGCAGCCAGTGGGGAGGCCAGGGAGGATTCTTTCATTCCTTCAATGCCACTGATCTCACAAATACTCTCTTGGCTTTTCCATCGCGATTTGTCTGACAGCAAATGTTTACTGAGTACCTATTGTGTGCCAGGGTACTGTGCTGGGCAAAGGGGATACAGAGATGGAAAAGACACAGACCCTGCCCTGATGGGGAAGTCAGACCTGTAAACAACCACATCCAGAGTAGAAAAGAGCCACAATAAAGTGTCTGGAAGGATTGGGGAAGTTTCCCAGAGGGAGCCTTCTAGACTCGAGGAACAGCAAGAACCCGGAAGTGCTACCTCAATAGGCTCTGTGCTCCTTGGGCTCCGGCTCTGAGTTGTTCATTGATATGACGCAAGTGCCTATAATAGATTGTGGAATACGGTTACTCAGAAAATGGTGGTTGAATAACTGGGAAGAGGAGTGGAGGGAGGAAAAAAATGCAGAAGAAACATAAGCAATTATATGGATAGGCTGATATGGTTGGAAAACAGGGTGTTTGGGGAGATGTGGACAAAAAGGCAGGGCCCAACTGGTCAAGAGTGTCAGAGGTCAAGTGAAGACCGGTAGACTTGATAGTGAAGGTCAATCGTTGTGTAGTGTCTCCTTCTCCCTGCCTGGCTGGTCAGGGAGGCCACAGGGGGAAAGACAGCGGAAGTGGCTACACTGTCAATGTGGCCCCCGAAGTTTCCTGCCTCCTGGAAGACTTGTCACATCCATTATGCTGTTTGATTCCCCCCGAGAAGCTGAAAGGAATGATGATCGACCCCATTTTTCAGATGAGAGGACTAAGGCCCAGAGAGGCAAAGTAAGCCTGAGCTCTAGTTGAAAAGCAGAGCGTTCTACCCTCCTCATTAAAACCAAGGCTGTAACTATCACGTAATTCACAATAAAACATTTAAAGAAAAACAACGAGGCTGTGAGTGTATAGTTACTGACATGGAGAGACATTTATTGTATAGCACCAAGTAAAGAAGCAGTTTATGGAACTGTATGGACAGTTTGATTTTGTAAACAAAAGAAATAAAGCTACATGGTCATGTGTTTTTATTGTTAGTTGTCATCAGAGTGTCTTCAGCTTATGGCAACTGTATGCACAACAGAACAAAGCAGTCCCCATCCCTGCCCTTCATGGCCACTGGTATACTTGAGTCCATTTTTGTGTTGTGCCTTCTAACCCAGGGGACTCATCTTCCAGTACTATATCAGACATTATTCTGTTGTGATCCATAAGGTTTTCATTGGTTGGTTTTCATAAGTTGATTTCTAGGCCTTTCTTCCTCATTCGTCTTAGTCTGCTGAAACCTGTCCACCGTGGATGATCCTCCTGGAATTAGAAACATTGGTGGTGTAACTTTCAGCATCATAGCAACATGGAGAAAGGGGGCAAAAAAAGGGGAGGGAAATGGATATCGTTTTCAGTGCTGTTTCTGAGTGGTGGGACCATGGATTGTCATTTTTGTCTCAGTAGTTTTCAATATTGCCCAGAGTGTCTACACTTTTTACAACAAGCCATTATGATTTGTATAAGCAGAATAAAACAAACAATGGCTCCAGTAAAAGAACAGACACACACACAGGACAGTGTAGGGGTGTTGTAGGGGTATTGTAGGGGTGGGGACTGTTACTGTTCTGACAGCTCCCTCTTGTCTCCCCATTCAGATGCAAACACCCAGGTGGTCCAGGTGAATGACTCCATGTACGGCTTTATTGGCACTGACGTGGTCCTGCATTGCAGCTTTGCCAATCCACTGCCCAATGTGAAAATCACCCAGGTCACATGGCAGAAGGCCACCAATGGCTCCAAGCAGAATGTGGCCATCTACAATCCAGTCTTGGGTATCTCTGTGCTGCCTCCCTACCAGAAACGTGTGGAGTTTCTGCAGCCTTCTTTCACCGATGGCACCATCCGTCTCTCCCGCCTGGAGCTGGAGGACGAGGGTGTCTACATCTGCGAGTTTGCCACCTTCCCAAAGGGCAATCGTGAGAGCCAGCTCAATCTCACTGTCATGGGTAAGATGGCCTGAACCCTTCCCTCCCTGCTTGGTCAGGGTACGTTCTTGGACCAGCAACCACAGGAGGGTCCACCCTGTTCTCTAGCAATATGGGGGCTTGGCCATCTGGATATGTGCTTCATTGATCCCAGACATTCTCCTTAGGTAGGCATGGTCCATAGCTCCAGGCATGGTGCTTCCAGTGTCTTCTAGCCACAGTTCACTAGGGGTTGGGGTCAGGGCCTTAGCGCTGGACTGATCTGAGGATCAGTATTCAGGGTATTTTATGGGCAGCCAGGAAGCAGACGGAGGCATCAAACACCATGTCAGGAAAGGAGCCGCAGCAGCTATGGTGTGATCAGGCCAAGACTCCAAGAAGACATGTATGGCAAAAGGGAATGCAAGCAGTAGAGCAGGAAGGACAGGTTAGACATGAAGGATTTCCTGGGAGAATTTCTGGGCTTTGATGAAGCACAGTAGAGAGAAGAGGATGGATGGACAAAGTGGCCTGGAAGTCAGGGCCTATGCATCTTTGAGTCGGTATAGCTGGTCCCATGGCTCTCTCTGGTTCCCTACAGCCAAACCTACCAACTGGATCGAGGGTACCCAGGCAGTGCTTCGAGCCAAGAAGGGGCAGGAGCACAAAGTCTTGGTGGCCACCTGTACCTCAGCCAATGGAAAGCCTCCCAGTTTGGTGACCTGGGAAACGCGCCTGAAGGGCGAGGCTGAGTACCAGGAGATCCGGAACCCCAATGGTACAGTGACTGTCATCAGCCGCTACCGTCTCGTGCCCAGCCGGGAAGCCCACCAGCAGTCTCTGGCCTGCATCGTCAACTACCACATGGACCGATTCAGGGAGAGCCTCACCCTCAACATACAGTGTGAGCGGGCAAGGAGCCAGCTGGGTGGGCCTTGAGGCGGGCAGGCCCCATCCCTTCCTACCATGTGCCTCACTCTCCACCACTGAGCTTGTCAGCCCTCCCTCCCCTTTGCTTCTCCTCCTATTGCTTTCTTCTCCCTTCCTTCTCCCTTTCTCCTGTACCACTACCTCCTCCCCTCTTTGTACTCTTCTGCCCAGGGATGCCCCTACGCTCCTCCTCTTTCCTTCTCCTTTCTCATCCTTGCTTCTGCACTGAGCTGCTGTTACCTCCTCTCCTCTCACTCTTCCTTCTTCCTGATCATTTCTGTGTCCTTACTCTCTTCCATCTTTTCCTACTTACAGTCCCCACCCCACCCCACCACCCACCACCACCTCAGTCCTGCTCCCCTGACCTCACCCTCTTCAAACATCATCATCTTTACCCCACAGATGAGCCCGAGGTGACCATCGAGGGGTTCGATGGGAACTGGTACCTGCAGCGGACGGATGTGAAGCTCACATGCAGAGCGGATGCCAACCCCCCAGCCACCGAGTACCACTGGACCACGTGAGTACCTCTAGGCCACAGGGAGGTCTACCCACCCACCTCAGGAGCTTTGGCAGGGTCTGGGCCCAGAAGGGGAGAGGGCGCATTCGAGATCCACCTCACCCCTGTATCTGACACATCAGGTTCAGTGGTTACCAAAGAGGGCTCCCTCATGGTCTGCCACTCTTCTTCTCCCTAATAAAGAATTTGATCATTTCTCTTTGGTGATTCAGCCTGCATCATTCCTACCCCAACCCCAGTATTTATTTTTATCGCGGTATCCCCAGGGAAGCTGGCTTTTCTGGAGCATCCCAGATCTCTTTGTTCCTATTCCTTCTCTTTAGCACCCCCAGGTTCTCAGGGAGGGGCACAGTTCAGCTCAAGTGCCTGTGTTCATGGAACTCTCCCCCACCTCCCATCAGCCCATCCTTAACGTCATGTCCTTGGGCCTGGCCCTTAGAAAGTCCTGTCTCCTCTCCAGCCAGGTCTAATGACATGGGGCAAGCTTCTTCCCTGAGAAGAGTCAGGGGACACATAGGAGACAGGGGTGTGGGGGGAATCGAAGAAAGTTGACATGATGGTTAGAAAGCAGCTGCCTAGAATGAGTCTGAACCCTTTTTCAAGAAGTAGAGGGCATTGGCCTGCTCTCCCTCGGCCCCTGAACCAAACTTGCTTCCAAAGATACAGTAGGTAAGGCCTTCTTGCCAGTTTGCTAGGTCCAGCAGTCTAATAGCTTTGTGGCACTGGGGATCAGAGGGAAAGAAGAAGATGCTCTGTCCTCAGGAAACTCCCAGGGTGTTCCTCACGTGAGAAAGTCTGCATCACCCCAGCAACAACCCCAGATAATGAAGCGGAACACAACCATTGCAAAGCACATTGCAGTTGCCAAGTAGCTTGTTAAAACATGGATTCCCAGGCCTTGACCCAAAAGTTCTGGTTCAGTAGATCTACTGTTGGGATCCAGGCATCTGTATTTAACCAATTCCCAAGAGATTCCTATGCAGCCAGGCCAGCAACAGTCCAAAAACTAACAACCAGGAACCATAAGTTGTAGAAAGAGCATTAAACCAGGAGTCCCGTGATCTGGCTACTAAAGCTCCAGTTCAGTACCTTGCTAACTGTACTTCCTTGGTCTTGAAACTCACCTTCCTGTTAAGTGGACCAGTCCCTGCTTGTCCTGCCTACATTTCAGTGTTAAGATAATCAAAGGTGAAAATATTGTCTAATACAAAGCTGTCAAATGCACAAGATTTTTACTGGATTTGTTATTACCTTTACTCCTTCCAAGAGAGACCAACATGGGCTGGCAGGCTTAGAAATACATGGCTGAACAGGAATGACTTCTGAGGGTTGGGAAGGATGGGGATTCCTCTGAGTCAGGTGGATGCACTGCTCATGGGGCAGAGGCATTAACCTTGTGCGTCTCCCCTGATTCCTGCAGGATGAATGGCTCTCTTCCCAAAGGTGTAGAGGCCCAGAACAGAACCCTATTCTTCAGGGGACCCATCAACTATAGCCTGGCAGGAACCTACGTGTGCGAGGCCACCAACTCCATCGGCACGCGCTCGGGCCAGGTGGAGGTCAACGTCACAGGTAGGAAGCTGCCTTCTTCCTTGCCTCTTCCCACTCACTGGTTCCCTTGCCTTTGGGTTTATGCTGTTGCAGGAAGTTTGTTTCTCCTCTTCCTGCTTCTCTGTTCCTCCCTTGAGTGCTGGTCATTGGCAAGCAGTGCTTTACTTTTCTTTTCTCCATTTAAGGCTCTGTGTGCTTAAGGCTCTGGGTGTGACAGTCAGGAAGGGAGGAAGTCTGTGCAATGCTATCTGAGATCCATTTAGGCTATTTGCCTAGCCATGGATTATCCAACCTAAAGCACCATGTGATACTGGTTTGGTAGGTGTGGGTTTGCTTGGGGGAGTCCCATTCCTCTAAACTCTGAGTCTTCAGTTCAGGCGCCCTGAATGTGTCAGATAGCTTACCTCAAGCAGGATACTGGAGAGAAAAGGAAGGAGATAGCCCAAGTCTGTATCTGCCTGGTGACTGAACTACTCTTTTCCCTGTATCTTCTGTTAGCGCCATCACTTGAGCTCTCAAGTGACAGGGAAAGCCAGAATGTTCCAGGACAATTTCATATGGGATGTGAAAGGAGCATGGGCTTCAGTGTTAGACAAAAGCGATCTGTACAGTGAGCACAATATGACCGGTCTTGAAGGGTTGTTACCAGAATTACACAGAATGTAGGTCAACTACCTATAGCATCTCTCTGCTTGTTGGTAAATGACGTCATGACCTCTATCACTCTTCTACGCCAAGAAATTTAGGAGATCGCTACTGGCCAACCAACCAGAAGAACTCTAGATTCATGTCCATTCCAGAGAAAGGTGACCCAACAAACAGTATGTGGAAATTACTGAACAAAATCATTAATATCACACGTAAGTAAAATTTTATTGAAGATAATTCAAAAGTGGTTGCAACAGTACATCAACAGGGAACTGCCAGAAATTCAAAACAGATTCAGAAGACAACGTGAGGCAAATCATGTCATTGCCAAGGTCAGATGGATTTCAAAGCAGAAAATACCAAAAAGATGCCTACTTGTGTTTTGTTGACTATGCAAAAGCATATGACTGTGTGGATCCTATCAAATTAAGATAACACTGCGAAGAATGGAAATTCCAGAACACTTCATTGTGTTCATGCGGAACCTCTCCACAGACATCAGAGGCAGTCTGAAATAAAACTAGAGGATATGGTGTGGTTTAAAATCAGAAAAGGTATGTCTCAAGGTGGTGTCGTTCTACCATGCTTATTCCGTCTGTATGCTGAGCAGATATTCTGAGAAGTGGACCTATATGAAGAAGAGCATGGCATCAGGTTTCAGGGAAGACTCATTAACAATCTGCAACATGCAGATGACATACCTTGCTTATTGGGAGTGAAGAGGATTTGAAGCACTTACTAATGATGATAAAAGGTTACAGTTTTCAGTATGGATTACACTTTAATATTAAAGAAAACTAAAACCCAACTGGACCAATAAACAACATCATGAAATTGTCAAGGATTTAATTTTATTTGGATACACAATCAACATCCACAGAAACAGCAGTCAAGACATAAAACGACACATTACATCAGTCAAATCTGCTGGGAAAGATCTCTTTAAAGTACAAAAAAGCAAAAATGTCCCATGGAGGACTAGGGTGTGCCTAATCCTAGCAATGATATGTTTAGTTGCCTCATATGCATGTGAAAGCTGGACAGTGAACAAGAAAGGCCAAAGAAGAATTGATGCATTTGAATTATGGTATTGACAAAGAATGTTGGATACACCGTGGACTCCCAGAGAAACTAACAAATCTGTCTTGGAAGAAGTACAGCTACAATGTTCCTTGGCAGGAAAGATGGTGAGATGTGGTCTCACTTTCTTTGGACATCGTATCAGGATGGACCAGTCAGTAGAGAAGGACATCATGGTTGGAAACAGAGGATCTGCAAAAAAAAAAGAGAAAGACAAGATGAATTGACAGAGTAGCTGCAAAATTGTGCTCAAGCATAGCCAATAACTGTGAGGATGGTGCAGGGCCAGTGTTTTGTTCTGTTGTACAGAGAGAGTCACTACAACTGGAACTGACTCAACAGCATCTATTAACTGTCATTATCATTACTATTAATGGAAGGATCAAAACAATCAATAGAGAGGTAACTAGCATCACAGCTTCACAACTAGAAGAGGGAGTGTCTTTAACATTGTAACATTCAGTGAGTTGCAGTGAGCCTCTGAGAACAGGAAGTGACATCATGGTCCTGTTGAGGATAGGAAGTAACATTGGAGGGTTAGTATAATGTCCAGGGGCTGACCTCAGGGAGGTGCTGGGTCAGGCTCAGCAGTACTAGAACTTAGATAGTAGATTGTCAGGCTCCAATCACATGGCTTGGGCAAGCCTTGGGGATTCATTGTCTCTGAGCCTTCCTCTCATTTGTGGATACATTCAAGGCACAGCTGCAGAAAGAGCACAATCCAAAGATACATCATACAGGGGCTAGACCTACCGGTCCTTGGAGCCACTCTGTCATCTGCCTCAATTGGACTGGAGGGCAGTCGTTTGCTATTTTGTTCACCTCCCTAAAATAGTTTTAGGGCTATTTAAGGAAGTGGAAATGTCAGGCTTAGGGTCTGGGAAAACTGAGCAGCCCCTCCCCAAGGCTGGGATTTAGAGGTTCCCACTGGATGGCAAATTCCTCCCCTCTTGAAGAAAGTTTGGGCAGAGCTCAGCAAAAGTTTATAGGGTCTGAGGCCTGACCCTGGGGCCAGAGGGCAGACACAGGTGAGATGGTCATGCAAGGTGATGTTATTTCATTAGAAGTCATAAGAGTGTGATCACCCCACACGGAGTCAGTGTCATGAACAGGGTGCATAGACTTGACCTGAGTATGTTCACATACTGGCTCTTCCTAGCTGTGTGGCCTTGGGCAAGTCCTTTACCTCTCTGAGCCTCAGCTTTCTAATCTGTAATATGAAGATAATTATACTTATCTCAGGCTTCTTGTGATCATACAAGGAGATATGCATGCAAAATACATATTCACTGTTTGCCACATAGTGAGCAATGCTCCACCTCCCTTCTGCATGGTGATACATCCCTCTAATGGAGTCCTGGTGTGGCACTGTGGGATAATGCACTGGACCACAAGGTCAGTTTGAACTGCAAAGTTGGAGGTTCAAACTCACCAGCTGTTCCTCAAAGCCCCTATAGGGGATCACTAGGAGTCGGAGTAAACTAGATAGCACTTAACAAACAATGGTGGACCACAAACGCCACCACATCCCCAGGCTCTCCAGGGAACTGCTGATTGGGAAATCAGGGAGGAGGCCAAGAAACCCAAGAGCCACTTTCTCCTGTTGATCCCAGCATAAGAAGACAGGCTTCAGAGGCAAAGTGGTACTGCCTAGCCCCAGAGGCAGGGCTGGGGTTGGAAAGCCAGGGCCTCCCTTCTCCACAGATTAGGAGGGTACAGGACAATGGTGAGTGCAGGCTGCTCATCAGGGTGTTACACCAGATCCAAGAGGAGAGAAGAAGGAAAGGGAGGTCACTTCCCAGGCCCAGAGGACACAGAGGAAAACAAAGGAGGAAGAGAAGCCAGCTGTGGGGCTTTGCTCTAGTGGTCAGGGCTGGGTGGTGGTCGTGTGCTGCTGTGCCTGTGATGGACATCATGACAGTGGGGTGAGCAGGTGGGCAAGATGGTCCAGGGGCCAGCAAGGACTCAAAATGGGGGAGGGGCATAAATGCCTTCTTAGGCTTCTTGAAGGCACAGAGTAAGATGGGGGTGGTCGTCAAAGACACACATGCTCTGGTGGTTAGAAGGGCATTTTCAAAGGGTGACACTGCTGACAGGCCATCTAGGCAGGAGCTGAAGAAGCTTAATGCCTCCTGAATCATTGATGGGTCCAGAGTGATTAGCTACCCTCCCGAGGCGGGGGGCGTCCCAATGGGCTTAGCCAGTTGAGTCCTTCAGGACTATTTGTACATGTGCTTACAGGCAATTTCCAAGCAGCAGCCAAGCTCACAGTCCTTCATCCCACATGGCTAGTACCCAGCACAATCTCCAGGGGGGCCCACGGGCCATGCCTTGAACTCCAAGCCCTATTCATCTGCAGGGAATGCATGAGTGAGAGGGATAAGTGGAAATTTAATTTTTCATTCTGGCCATCCGTTCGGGTAATAGCTTTGCTCTGGGCGCATCTGCAGAGGGAAATGAAGAGCAGCTGGGGCAAGGGGCAGAGGTGTGCAGCGGGTGCTCACTGACGAAGCAGACACATCTGAACGGAGTGTAGTTTCTGGACTGGCTGCACCGCTGCACAATCATTGGCTCTGGACTCTCTGGACCCCAGGCCCTGGGCAAGAGTTCTGAAGCACTTATACAGGTGGTACAGGTGGGCAACCAAGGGCTGAGTTCTCAGCCTCCTGAGCCAGCACTAGTACTGGACAGGGTGCAAGTGACAGGTTTGCTCTGACTGAGGGAAGCCAGGCCAACTTTGGAGGAGGAGGTGCTTGAGTTCCTGCAAAGACGAGTGAGTGAGTGAGTGAGTGAGTGAGTGAGTGAGTAGGGAAAGCTGGGCTTTCAGGCAGGGAACCACGTAGAAGGAAAAGGACTGGAGCTGAGCAGGCAGCAGTGTAAAGAACACAGCCTATGTTCTGTTAGCAAATGGGAGACTCTGAAGGGTTTATATTATAGCAGAGAAGAGCAATCCTGAGGCTCTGTGAGTTAAAAGGGTCCAGGCAGGCATCAAGAGACCAGTTTAAGACAGTTACAGCAAGCGATCCAAGCCCAGGTTGTGGGGATGAGAGACAGGAGGAAACAGACCCAATTGATTTTGTTCACATATCTATTTCCAAGGCACCACTAAAAAACCAATCCACTGTTGTCAAGTGGATTCTGACTCGTAGTGACCATGGAGGACAGAGTAGAACTGCCCCATAGGATTCCTAAGATTGTCAATCTTTAGGGAGGCAGATTGCCTCATGGTTCTCCCCAGGAGCAGCTGGTAGGTTTGAACTGTCAACCTTTAAGTTAACAGTCCAGCACTTAACCCGCTGTGCCACCAGGGCTCCTTCCAAGACCAGGACCCTTCAAAAGCACCATTTTCATCAGCCTTTATACCAAGGACCATTTTCACCAGGAGTTACAAAATAAACCAGTATAGCTCCCCTCCCTTCTGGGGGCGAGGAAAGGGAGGTCCAATATTGAGAGTGGAGGGGGTGTGTACAGGAGTGTGCCCATGACCAGTTAAAGAAGCCAAATGAGGCAGCATCCACCTCTGGGGGTGAGGGCGTCAAGAGAAAAGAATGCAGGCCTCTCTGGCCCAGGACACAGCCTCCCATCACCCCCTGTGTCCCCAGAAGTGGGACAGGAAACCACTGGGACGTAGGGTTCCTGTCCCAATTTCCATTTCCCAGTGAAACCTCACTGGAGGAAAAGGTAACAGGAGATCTGTCCATCAAGCCAGGAGTCCTTTAGACCAACATGATGGCCCTTTTAAGAGCAGCATCCCTCTGTAACAGGATGTGTTAGCCTGAGAGTGTGCATGCCTCTGAGAGTGTAAACAGCACCAAGTGTGTAAACAGGAGCCTGCACTGTGCCATGGGCAAGCGTGCTTTCTCCTGGCAGGCAAATGTGAGTGTGTTGGTGAGTCTGAGAACGCAGCTGCAGCTGTGCTTCTGGGAGGATTCCATTCTCCTCCAGCTTGACAAGACCCTGCCCTCCTCCAGCGGCCTGACGCCAAGCACAGCTGCTACAGCTTCAGGCAGGCCAGAGGAGAGGGCTTCCAGAGTTTGACCTCATGCCTTCCCACTCTCCTTGTGACCAGCCACACTGCATACTGGGAGGTGTAGTTCTGGCATTTCTCAGCCTAATCCTGAAATGCCTAATATTTCCTGCTTGAAGAAGCGCCAATCATTGGTTTTGGATACAAGCCCGACGTTCTCTTGACCACAAACCTACTCTGACTCCCAGGTCAAGACTTTACATCCCAACCCTTCAACTTTTCTTCAGATTCCCACTCACTTCTGAGATCTCCCCCACCCTATGGTCGCCACCAGTCTGGAATCCCAGAGAGAAGACTGCAACCCTTGAGAAACAGGAGCCAGACTGTCCCCTTTGTAAGAGGGAGGCAGGCTGGGTCCCTATCACCCAGCTCTTCTCCCAGCTGCGGCCTGAGGCTCTCCTCCTGGCACAGAGACAGGAACTACTGGCTGAATGTGACAGCTGGTGGGTGGGGGAGGATGCTGCATCCCACACCAACAGCCTCCTCTGTTTATGGATATACCTACTCCTTTCTTCTAAACCCTCACTGAGCATCTTCACTCTGAAGCTTGCAAAGACAAAAGGTCATCTTAGCCATTCTTCTGCCTCTCAACAGGCCTGACTCTAAAGTAGCCAAAATATACCACGGTTCCCAGGGTCCTGAAAGATCCCCAGGGAAGAGTAAACCTCCTTATGACTTTTTTTTTTTTTTTTTTTTTAAGTTAAACATTAGGGTATAGAGGGAAAAGAGATGCAGTGTAATCTGGCCCCAAGCCCTCACTCCACAACTTCAGTCACCATCTCTAGTGAAATGAGGTTGTTCCTGGTTTCCCCGAGGTGCTCCATGCATACATTTATTGCATGCCTCCTGAATACTTGCTATGTGTAGAACAGGGCTCCCCTCTAAGTTATAGCCAGGCCACCTAGGTGCTTAGAGAATAACCATAAACAAAACAAAGTTCAGCCCTTTTGGAGTTGACATTTTAGCGCACGGAGGGGATGGGCAGACAAACACTAGATTAAATTCCTTTTTAAAACCATGTAATTTTGAAGGTGGGATGGGAAGTCCTGGTGTGGCACCATAGGATAAGCACACGACCTCAAGGTCAGTTTGAACCACAGTTTGAACAGGGCTGCTATGAGTCGGATCAACCGCCCTTAACAACAACAAGTGCTATTGTTGTTGAATAAAGTAAAGAAGAGCAGCAGGGTGGGGAGGGGGTGTTAGTGTAGGAATGGGGTGGGGGGAGCAATCATCAGCTACCATTTGAACTTTGAGCCAAACCCTGAATGAGGTGAGGGAAAGAGTCATCTCTCACTTCTGGGGTAAGAAACGGTTGTGCAAAGGCCCTGAGGTGCATGGAGCCAGAAGGAAAGCAGGTGATTAAGTTGGGGGCAGAAAATCATGTTTTAAGGTCCAAAATTTAGGCTTTTACTCTGAGCGAAGCAGGGAGAGCCACTGGAGGAATCTGAGCAAAGAAACAATATGACGTGGCTTACATTTAACAAGCTCTCTCTGGAAAAGAGGAGGCCAGGGAAGCTAGTTAGGCTGATTTGTGATAATCCAGCTGACATTGACTTAGACCACGGTGGTAGTAACGGAGATAGGGTCTACACTGGCTTTGAATTCTAATTTATAGTAGTTTGTAACACAAACCATCCATGTGAAACGGGTAACAGTAAATAAATTCTACCATCCTGTGATTGGGGAGCATAGTGACTCCGTAAGATAAGCACTGGACTTTGAACCACAAGATGGGCAGTTCAAGCCCACCAGTGGCTCCATGGGAGAAAGATGAGGCTGCCTGCTCTCACAGATCAACAGCCTCAGAAACCCTATAGAAAGGTCATTATGCGTCGGAACAGACTTGAGGGCCCTTAAAAACAATAATCCTATGATTGGTGGGATCCAAAATATTTTCCTTTGGTCTCTGCTGCCACACACACACACACACACACACAAAGAAACTATAATAGTGAAGATAGTACAATTAATATTATTCATAATTGAAACACTGAATAAGTCAATCCCAGACTGTCATGAGGCTGCCGCTTTTCAAGACCTCCCTTCATTCTTGTGGAAGGGAAGAACGTCAGCCTGCCCTTAGATAAAAACAGGCAGAAGGGGCAGAGCCAAGTGTGGTAGATCCTACTTTGCATTTATTGTAAGGTGTTTTTATCACAGGCTTTGCTCTAATACATTAGTATGTGTTTGATGGAATAGTGTTGACAATTGCTTAAACCAAAATGAGAGGTGCCGACCAATAGTATGGGGGAAGAAAAATCCAAAGAGAAAAAGGTACCTGTGAGCTGGAAAAGAGAAAGCTGTGTGAAGAAGAAGCCGAAGAATTGAAATACCCAGAGTGCATAGGGAAAGGCATTCTTGGCAGGGTGAGCAACATGAGCAAAGACAGTAAGGAATCAACTTAGACAGGATGGAAAGTAAGCTGGCCAAACCCAAAATACAGTTATTTGATGGGAAGCTTTGAAATTCAGCCTGCCCTGGTCCAATAGGCAATGGGGAGTCATTGATGGTCAAAGGGAGTGGCAGTAAGCTACACAGTGAAAATCAACTTGGTCACTGTAGATGGGGTGACTGAAAAGGAGCAGAGGCCAAATGAAGGTGGGAAATTCGGGAATCCGTCACAACAGTAAAACCAAGTATAAAATGAGATCTACTGCATAGGAAGAGTTAAAAAAAAAGTTACTGATAGATTTTTGATTCAAGAAGTGATGAAGGAAGAGTCAAAGATAAATGTGAGTCTGGACTGAAAGAGTGAACAAATGGTAATATCAGTGGTAGGAACATGGAAGTTGTGGTGTTGAATGGAGAGGCTTCAGAGAGAAGATGGTGAAGCCGGTTAGAACAGATGGGTTTTGAGGTGGTGGTGAGAATTGCAAATGAAGGTCTGCTAAAGGAAAGTTTTTCAGAGAGTATCCCAGCATATTTGTCCTATAAGGTAATCCTAGGAACACTGCGGCTTTGTAGGGTAAGCACTGGACTGCTAACCACTAGGTCGGTAGTTCAATCCCACCAACCACTCCATGAAAGATGAGGCTTTCTGTTCCCATGAAAGATTTACAACCTTGAAAATCCTATATAGGGGTACTGTGGGTGGGAACTGACTTTTTGGCACTTAACAACAAGGTAGTCCTGGAGGCAGTGGGGGGTGGGGTGGGGTGCTTAAAGCAGTTGGGAAACACTACATCTTGCCTGTCTCTTGTACAGTTTCAGTGTACATGAGAAGACAAAGGGCTTTGTTTAAACCAACAGTTCCTAAATAACTGTGTTAGACTCAAGTATTTTTTGCTGATCCTCTGAATCAATGGTTTGAGGTTTCTTAGGCCACAATTTGGGAAATGCTGTCCATGAGGCCTTTGGAGATAAAGTCCTACAGTGAAGTGAGAGTTGAAACCTGAGATGGTTAGGAGACTTGGTGATACAGGTTAACTTATGAAAATGAGACCCCATCGGTCACTAGGAAAGAAAGCTTAGGGTAAAAGATAAAAAGCCTAGAAAAAAGGCCCTTAGAAATCCTTATCTTGGAAGGCAAGGGAAACATTTCGGTAAAGAAAGATTTGTTCCCCCACCTGGGCACCTTCATTTCTCTTGGCCTCTCTGAGTAGGTCTTTGCCACCCTTCCAGGCTTAACTCACCTCTCCTCTAAGAAGCCTTCTCCATCCAATTCTAGGTCACAGTGTAAGAGCCATTCTTTTACTCCCATGGTGCTTCACTGCTTGTTCCCTTGATGTTTGCCTGATGCTTTGTCTTTAAGAGTGGCAGTTGAGTCTTCAAGTCATTGTTGCTGAGTGCTGTGTTAGTCCCTTGACTCTGTTCTGACTCTTAGCGACCCTGTAGAGGGTTTAAACAGCCCACCTTGCAGTCCAATGCTTATCCTACAGTTCCACAACAGGACCCCTCAGTTAGGATAGAATTTACATAATAGAGGTCCAGTACATGTTTGTTGGTTAGATGGATGAGTGCATGGATGGATGGATGAAGGCAGGTGTAGAAAGGAGAGGTAATTTACATTAAGAGCAAGAACTGAAGAGCGAGCAGACAGGGTGAAAGTGCAGATGTGAGGTTCCTGCCAGCAGCCTCCAACCAGCTCTTCAGGAGGTGGTTCTCGCCTCATAAGGAACAGGTGTGTTGTTATGGGAGGTAAACAGACGGAGACCTGGAGAGCCAGAACAGGCTTGAGGTTCCAAGGGGCCAGGACAAACAGGCATCACAGTTAATATTTATTGGGTAGCTGCTCCGTGACCTGAACTGAGGACACAGTGGTGACAAGTAAGAAACAGTCGTCAGTGGTTGTGCTTTCCCTTGCTGACTCCTGCATATGGAGAGGCCAGGAACAGAGCATCTGGGTGGCCCCAGATCAGCCTTGTGACCTTGAGCAAATTGCCTCTCCATCTTTGGGCCCCAAGGCTTGAGGCATTAGATCTTTCAGCCTGAACTCCAGGAAGGCCTTTGCACTTCTCTTCTAGAATCTCTCCCCTGCCTGCTACAGATGAGCTACACACACACACACACACACACACACACACACACACACACGCCAGTTCCACCTCTGGGAAAAGGGATGGGCTCCCAGTAGGAGCTCAGTTCTGCTGGTGTGAGTGTTATCCAGTCAGGAAATGAGCTGGCAGAAACAGGCTTCAAGGGGCCAAAACATATGCCCCAACTAACCCTTTATCTTGGCCTGAAGAGAGAAGGGGAGAGAAAGCCAGAGCAGCCTTCAGGGCTTACCCTGGAGACCTGTTGACCTAGACTCTAAGGCTGGCTGTGGTCTCCGGTGCCACCCTGTGGTGGTGCTGGGAACCACTTCCCTAACCTTGCCTTGAGACCTTTTGGCCTCTGGCATGATTTCACCCACCTTCCCAGGCCCAGAACAGTACTCTGGTCAGGTCTACTAGCAAAGACAACTGCCCACCCAGTCTTCTTACTTTCACCTGCTTCCCTTCTCTTCTTTTCACCTTTCCTGCATTCTTGTCCTCTGTGTACATTCATCGAAATGACTAGGGTGTGAGACATTGCTACCCTGTGTGTACTTGTGTCTACCGTCTCTGCTGGGTGCATACGTGCTTTCACTTCCCCTTTCGTCTCTGCCTGCTCTATGCCTGCACCCTGTGGTGCTTGGTGTCTTATGCTGGCAGCATCCCTGACCCCACCTTACCCTGTAGGGCCAGATTGCAGCCAAGAAGCACAGCCCTGGTTTCTTGGCACTTGATTAGCACCTGCTGGCCCAGTACTTGGGAACCCATTCTTCCTGTGCCCAGGGGCAAACAAATTCAGGTATGGAGCACCCAACCTCTTCCAAATTTGAACTGAGACTAGGCAACCAGGAACTAGAAGAGCACTTTGGGCAGGCCCACTAGCAAAAGACGTTGCCCACCCTGACCTTTGCACAGGTTTTCCTTGCAAGAAAGCCAACTCTGCATCATTGGTTATGTGACTTTGGGCAAGTTAGTTAGCCTCTTGAAACCTAACTTCCTCATTAAATGGAAGTTGGTGGTGATATGTTTGCCTCTGAGGTAGCTGGGAAGACCAAGCAGTGCAGTGTTGCAAGGGCCATGGTGTCTAGTGGGTGCTGGGTCACGGCGGCTTTGGGCATATATCTCTCATGGACCCCTGGGGTGAGCTGGTACGAATACAGAGAGAGAGGGTGGAAAGCTGTAGTTCTTCGCCTCTCTCTCGGCCAACTACCTACCACTGCTGCAGATCTGTGGAGCTCCTAGAGGGGGATCCAGTGCTGAGCGGCTCCGGATTGGGGCACGTGCACACTGCCTGTCCTGGTGCATCGGGCTCACCTCCTGACCTTTCCCTCCCCTGCCTTCCTGTCGCCTGCCCCAGAAGCAGACACTGACATTGTCCCCCTCCGTCTCTTTTCCTCATCCAGAATTCCCCTACACCCCGTCTCCTCCTGAACACGGGCGGCGCGCCGGGCCGGTACCCACGGCCATCATTGGGGGCGTGGTGGGGAGCGTGCTGCTGGTGCTGATCGTGGTCGGCGGGATCGTGGTGGCTCTGCGCCGGCGCCGGCACACCTTCAAGGGCGACTACAGCACCAAGAAGCACGTATACGGCAACGGCTACAGCAAGGCCGGTATCCCACAGCATCATCCACCCATGGCCCAGAACCTGCAGTATCCCGATGACTCAGACGACGAGAAGAAGGCTGGCCCACTGGGGGGGAGCAGCTATGAGGAGGAAGAGGAGGAGGAGGGTGGGGGTGGGGGCGAGCGCAAGGTGGGCGGCCCCCACCCGAAATATGAAGAGGATGCCAAACGGCCCTATTTCACGGTGGATGAGGCAGAGGCCCGTCAGGACGGCTACGGGGACCGGACTCTGGGCTACCAGTATGACCCTGAGCAGCTGGACTTGGCTGAGAACATGGTTTCTCAGAACGACGGGTCTTTCATTTCCAAGAAGGAGTGGTACGTGTAGCCCCCTCTCCAGAGCCTCTTGTCTGCACCCACTTCTCCCCAGTCACACCCGCACGCCCCCTGCCCACTCCCCACAGCCCACTCTTCAAGAGCTCAGCAGACTCACCAAGCTGCCCAATGCCGGCCCCAAACTCCTGGGGAGCGAGGGGCGCCCAGGGCAGAAGAACTTGCTTTGTTTTTTATTTCCCCCCTGTCCCTGCCCTTCCCCGTGGTGTTGTGTTCGCCCGTGGCTTTGGTGGTGTTGTACCTTTCCTTTATTGCCCCCACCCGCCTGCCCTCAGTGCAGGGGGCCCTGTTCTTGTCTTGTGTTCCTGGGCCAGCCCTCCCCGCCCCCCCAACACTGGAATTTGTGTTCTCTTCATTGGGGTGGAGGGCCAAAGGGGCTTCTTGAGTGAGAAACCCCTGCCCCATCCCTAGATGCTGCTCCTCTTTCCCAGGGAGGGGGAACCACCCCACCCAACGCTGACGCAGCCGGGGGTTTGGACCTCTGGTCTAGAAAGTGGTTGTTCCCCAGAAGTGGGGGTGAGGGTGTGGCTTCTCCAAGCACCCAGAGGAGACTTGTTTGCTAAGTGAATCAAGTTGAGGTCCCCACCTAGGGCCTCGGGCAGTGCTGGTGAGGTTGATTTTACCTGTCTTTTTTCCCCCCTCATTGGCTTAAAGAGAGTTCAATTGGCCCTGCTCTAGCCTGTCCCTTCCTTTTGCCCTTCCCATCTGCCCCTCCATACACATGATGGGACTGCAGGGTGGGTTCTGCCTGCACTTCCTATCCAACACACACATACTGCCATATATAACCCACTAGTGGCTGCCCTGCCCTGCCCTGTTCTCCCCTGGGGTCACACGCCTTACCTAGGCTAACAGTGCCCAAGAGTCACCCTCTCTGTACCACTTCCTCCTGCCCAGCTGAGAATGGGGGCAGCCTTTAGAAGCTTCTAGGGCCCCTGAGACTAGGCCCGCTGGTGCCTCTGCCTGAAAGTCTCAGATCTGGCCCAAACTGCCTCTTTACAGCACAGAAGTTTCTCAAATTTCTCCTTTATCAAGTGCTAGCAACTCTTGATTTTCCTAGGGATAAGAGGAGTCAGGGCTGGGAACCTAAAAAGAAAGGAGTTGGTGATGAAGCCGTGTCAGTGTGGAGGATGTGGAGAAGGAAGCCTGTGGGAGAAGCTCTCTGGCAACCTGCGTTCCTAAGTCTGATAAACTCAGATGATAACAGACTGACGGCTCTCACACACAGGCCAAAGTAGGTGTTATGGGCTTACCACAAAGTGCAGGGGGTACAGGAAGCCAGGGATCCTGAGTCAGAGGCTTCTACTCTTTCACAGCCCATTTCCCTGCTCAGATGTTCCTGGTGTTCACTCTGGGATGAGGAGGAGGACCTTGGAGAAGCCCTCTTTTGAATGCAGAGTCCTCTCCGACTCTGAAAAGAAGGCTCTCACCCAACCCTCTCTGTATCCCCAGCTCAAAGTGCCTAAATTCCTCCATCTGCCCACCAGGTTCCCCTGCAGTTCAGATGGGCATACTAGTGGGGAAGACCCCTGGGATAGGAGAGGCAGGCTCCAAGGACCTGCCCTTGTCTGCCCAGGATTAAAATGAACTCATCCCAGGATGTCAGGGGTTCTATGGGGTGGCAAGTGGTGGGTGAGAGGGTGAGGTAGAACACTGCCCTGCCCTGTCCTTCCCTACTATAGGCTTCCCAAGGGGGCTTCCCAGTCCCCACCCTGCCCCTCCCTCCTGGGTGCTGCTACTTGAACCCCCAGCCAGCTCCATCTCTGCCCTGGGCCCTCCTACTTGGCCACCTTTGTCCGGCTCCCATTGCCCTAACCCTAGCCAGGCCGCCCAGTAGCCACGTAGCAGAAGTCTGAAGCCATGCCAGCCCTGGGGCGGCTCTCCCCTCTTGGCATTGGGGGTAGTGGATGGGGTAGAGTTGGGGGGAGAACACTCTGAGGTCTTTTAGTCACCTGACAAAAGTGGAGGAACTGGATCTAGAGAACCCGCTGGGCTGCTCCTCCCAGCAGCAGTCATGTTTCTGCCACCCTCACCTAGGGCAGAGGACCTTTTCCATGTCACATCACTGCCCCAGACCACCTCCTATCACTTCCTCTGACCCCTGTGCTTTATCCCCTTGCCCCCCAGGCCGAAGGCAATGCCAGGGGCCTCCCTAATAGAGGTACTCCTGATCCCTTGAGACCAAGAAACTGAAAGAAGTCCTCCTCCAATGTCTCCCTTCCTTACCCTGCGCTGCCACTTCTACTCTTATGATGATGATGGCTTAGGAGACCCCAAGCCCAGCCAAAGCACTGAAGACGCCTCCACACCCTCCCCCAAAGCAAAGCACAAATTGTGGGGCCCACATAGAATAGGTCATGCTGGTAGCTCCTACCTTCCCTGGGATCCAGCAACAGCATACCCACTCGGGACAGCTGCTACCCTGGGCCAAGGGTGGATTACCCAATGGACAAGGTAAGCATGAACTTTCTTGGGTATCCTTACTAATCTGCAGTACAGTGAAACCCATGTGAAATGGTTCACTACCAATCAGCAGGGAAGCCCACCTTGCTAATCGGGTGATCTGACATTACCCTGAGCTGAGGGTGGGCATGAGGCAGGGTTGGCACCTGGGCCTAGAGAGGTGCCCTGAGTTCATGGAAGGACAGGCACTGCTGCTGGGCCCACAGATGCAGCCAGGGACCTAGCCAGTGGCACCAGGGAAGCCTGGCCTGGCAGAGAGAGAAGGGCACATGGCTTCTCCTCCAGGCCCACAGCACGAGCTGAGCTTCTACCTCTCCTGGAAATGAGATCAATCTGGTATTGATTGTGCCAAGGCTTCCCCAATTATTCTCCTGCCTCTTGTCCTCCTTGTCCCTGCCTCTCAGCCCACAGTTCTATTTCCTTACTGATTTTGATACCGTTGTAAAGTATAACAGGACCATCAGAGTCCCATTTTTCCAGAAGGATCTGGACTACGGGGGCAGCAGAGTCCACGCATGCATCCCTCAGGCGCAGCTCCGCACACAGTGGCACATGTGGGCACAACATGCTCAGACAGACCCAAGCACAGTCATCCCACACATGCTCGGCACATGTAGATAAGATGGAGCACAGCCAACGTAGATACACACACACACACACACATACACATACTCAGAGAGGTGGGCTTAGTCCGGCTAAAAGCCCGTGAGGAGAACCCGTGATGCCCGGTACTTGGGCCATAGGTGAGAATCACAGGACCCCCTGCCCCGCTTCCCTGGGACATGTGTGCCCCCCCACCCCCGCCAACTGCCCCCATGTGCCCAAGTCACTCGTGCAATAATTCTAATGTCGTCCTCAAATCAGAGGGATCAGGAATTGTGTTAGGAATGGGCAGGGACCAGGTGGAGCTAACTGGGTACAGGTGCCTCCTCTGTTGGGAGCAGGGGAAGAGTCTCGGACCTCTGAGGGTCTTGACAGAGATCTCCAATATCTGACTGCTAACAGTAATCCCCTTCGAGACCCTCAACACCCAAGGGGAGACCTGCTTTGTCTACCTGTGCCAGAGATGTGAAGGAAGCAGGTCTCTGCTGAGTCTCGGTGCCGAGGTTCTGATGGAAAGGCCAGAGGAGGCCCTCCCACATCCACATCGGTGCTGCTGTCTTTCTGACCCCTGCTGTGAGGAACGGGATTCTTTTTTTGTATAAATGGAACAGAATCAAGGAGAAGCTGCACCCCTCACCTCTGAGTGTGATCCTTTGCTTCAGTTTCTTTGTCATGGTTTTGTCTTTAGTCCTGGGGACTGCCCAGCAGATTCTCCTGGTTCTGACCCAGGGGGTGTTTGCCTCAACCCCCTTTTACTTGTATAAAAAAAAAAAAAATTATGGGTTAAAAATGTACTGAGGAAAAATGTACTTTTTTATAAATAAAGTGTTTAAAACAAACGTGTGTCTCGTGCCTCTTGTTCCCCAGCTGTGGTCCTTCTCCACCACAGTGGGGCCTGGGAGGGATAAAGCTGACTGATGAGCAGAGCCCTCATGGCAGGGGATTGAGGGAAGGGGGTCTGCACGTGTGCCAGGTCTCATGGTTCTGTGATAGTGAAGAAGGAACCCATGCCATCATCTTGCACAAGCCCCGAGGGAGAAGGGGAGGGCTCCACAACTCACAGGCATGGATGGAGATAGCTTGTCGGTGTCTGCACGCTGTCCAGGACCAGAGAACCGAGTTAGGGGAGAGGCACTGTACCTAGCTGGGAAGAAGTTGTCCCAGCCCTCCTGGAACTTAGATGACCATGCACCCTTCTGTCCCAGATCTGAGGTTCTTTTCAGTATCCTCGCCCACTCCCCTTGTCACCCCATCCCCTGCTGTCGGCCTCTCCCTGCCAAGTCTCCTCCAAGTGGCCGTTTGGAGAAGAGAACTAGCAATGTCACACCTGTCATGTTAAATCCCTGGAGACAGAAAACATGGGAGCTTCATCCTTTCATCTTCTATTTTGAGGATGCTTCAGCCCCCACCCCCAGCAAGCTCTCTCTCAAACACCCCCTTCCCCGACTCCTCTGTCTATGGGGCTAGTTGGAGGAAGGGTCTCTCTGTCCCTCTCTTACATAACCCACTCCCCACATCAGCACCATCTGCTTCTCATCTCCAGGGCTGGAATGCAGGACAAATTGATCCTGGGGGTGGGAGTGGTAGGGCTTCTAGGACCTACCATCCCCAGTAGCATCTCCTTTCACTGAAATCCATACCACAGACCCCTGGGAAAGCGGATCAGGAAGCTGGAAGCCATGGTGGCTGTGTAGCAGAAAGTCCCCCTGCCCATCTGGAACTAGGCCAGATTCTCCACACCTAGGATTGGGGTAAGAAGCGAGGAAGTGGGGTGAGGGGAGGCAGCAGAATCAGGCAGGGCAAAGAAGCCAACAGCTGTTAGCAGCTGGCTGGACCTGTCACCAACAGGCCTAATCGACCTGCACCTTAGACAGGGAGGGCGGGGACTGTGTTTAGATGTTGGTACTAGAATAATATGCAAATTGGTCATTTAAGCGGTCCTTCCTCAGTTTTCCAGGCTGTCCATTTAAGTTAATTTTTAATTCGTGCAGGCAATAAATGCTTAATTACATTATTAATATATTGGAAGAGAGCAGTGGACAGAGCGTCCTAATTGGCATTTAACTGGAGCGTTCCGGCAAATTAGCCAAGACTTTCTCAGGCAGAAGGAGG
Organism: Chrysochloris asiatica; assembly: GCF_000296735.1. Taxonomy (NCBI): domain Eukaryota; kingdom Metazoa; phylum Chordata; class Mammalia; order Afrosoricida; family Chrysochloridae; genus Chrysochloris; species Chrysochloris asiatica. The sequence goes on along the minus strand of NW_006408526.1, from coordinate 32,762,187 downwards.
AGGGCAAGCCAATTAGTCCCAGCCAAAGCTTTTCTGGGCGGAGCTTTAGGCTGGAGAAGGCAAACCCAGGCCCTTCCCCCAGGCTCAGGTCCTGGGATGCCACAGCTCCCCTGGCAGACATGGTAGCCCCCAAGTCACCGGGAGTCCAGGGGCACACTCTCACCTTTCCAGCCAAGTTAGGTTTAGAAAGAATTTTGGTTAGCTCATGATTCCTTCCACCCAAACCTCAACCTTTACCCCTACCCTAAACAGAACAGACCACCAAGTGTCTGGGTGGCTAAGGTTCCCCTAGGGATGTACCTAACTTGGTCCCACCTCAGTTTGGTACACTCAGTGACCGCTTTCCAAACTGGGACTCAAGATCTGTCTGACACAGGAATAGCCAAAGCAGACCTGACTGACTACCAGATGGATGATTTTAAACGAGATCTTAGATGGCTATTGAATTAAAGCAAGATGGAGTCCTGGTGTGGCACTGTCAGATAAGAACTGGACCACCTGGGACCATCAATGGAGAAGAGCGGAGAGTGGGACCCTAACCAGAGAAGCAGTGATGCCTGAGATGGAGGCAGAGAAGACAACGTGGAGAGATGGAGTGGCTGGGGACTTGAGATCCAGAGAGGAAAAGGGGCTGTGTGCTGAGGACTGTGGGGGCGGGGGGAGTGGGGGAGCAGGCTTGCAGGGTATACCCTTTGGTTGGGTGATGATGCATGGATGGGATGGTAATGATGGCAATGAAACGATATATGATAGAATGAATGTAAAACCAATGTTCTCCCATGTAAACTATCACATAATTCACAATAAAACCTTTATTGAAAAAAAAAACAAAACTGGATCACAAGGTTGGTTTGAACCGCAAGATCTATGATTCTGACTCACCAGCCACTCCTCAGAAACACTATACAGGGTCACTATAAGTCTGAACCAACTCAACGGCACTTAACAACTTAACAACAGCAACAAGGGTCACTATGAGTCACAACAGACTCTACAGCAAACGGTTTGTATTTTGCCAATACAGATGGTTGGACGGTTACATGCTCCACTCCAGAGACCTTGCAGGCCTTTCTCCCTCATTCCCCTCTGCCTGGGTGGGTACAGATGGCTAAGGTGATTGACTTGATGAATTAAGGGACTCACTTACTTATGCACTCATTCATTTATTCTTCACTTAAGTCCTATGTTTAGTCATTGTGGGCCAGGCACTGTGCTCAGAGCTGGTGATACTGTGGTTGTCCCACAGGGTCCCTGCCCTCAAAGACTTCAGAATCCCTAGGAATCCCAGATTCCAAACTAACCATGCCATTCTGGCCACAGGATATAGCAGAGTTGTGGGTAAAGTGCTGTGGTAGCTCAGAATGGGAAACCCTCATTTTGTGTGGGAGGGCCTTCAGGACTTGTGAGATGAGATACAACATCAGCTAGGCCTTGAAGGATGTGTGGGACCTCTCCAAACAGAGATGGGTTAACAGTATCCCAGGTATCTAGCAATCCCACTCCTAGGGATCTATGCCCAAGAGTTGAAAGCAGGGACGCAAAAAGATACTTGCACACCAATGTTTATTGCAGTATTCACAAAAGCCGAACGATGGAAGACCATCAACAGATGTATGATAAACAAATGTGGTCAATGTTTGAGAACTTAAAAACCAGAGGCACTTAGTGTATGTAACAGAGCAGTCTAAAAATGGAGGCTTAACTCCATTTTAAAGTCTTGACATGAGTCTAGAATCCATGTTGAATTTTTAAAACTGCCTTTTCTAGTAGTTTCTCTCACCTTGATGCTGGCCTAACTAACCATTTAGCCTAAAGGAGACATTCTTTTTCTCTGCAGTCTGGCAGATGGCGGAATGTCACCATCTATCCCCAGAGGGTCTTTCCTCTGTGGTCAAACAGACACAAGATGTTATCACGTATTCCTGAAGGCTCTTGATATACAACATTATCAATAAATCCTTACAATGGACCCCCTGGAAGCAGACATGGTTGAGAAAGCAATTTTTATAGCAGGTTACCTGTCTTGCTGTTGTCCTCTGACCATTCTACATGAAAATGAAGAGCGCTTACACTTGCAGTTATGTGTCCTGAACAATCATGTAGTCCCACAGATAGATTATAAACCTATTCCTGCGAAAGGTCCAATTTTACACATCCCTTGAGATATCCCACCTGTGACTCCCTTGATTATCTTTTAGTCAATTATGATTTTGTAACTTACAGTTTCTGCTCCAACTATGCAAACATGTCTTTCTTCAGTGTCCAGTGGAGCCAATCATTTTTGTTCTGAATTTGGACGTCTTCCCCGCTCAGGCCATCTCTAAGTCTTCAATAAACCCCTGTTGCTTTTAGTCTGAGCAGATTCCGTGTTGTTGCTCTACAACCAGATGTACAATAGAGTATTAGTTGGCCATAAATAGAAATGAAAATCTGATAGATACATGCTACAACATGGATGACTGTTGAAAACGTTATTCTGAGTGAAACAGTTCAGACACCAAAGAACAAAGACTAGGTCACTGCATAGTGCTGCTACAAGCAGATGGCTCTAACAACATAAATTTCTTCTCTCACAATTCAAAGCACTAGCTTTGGAGAAAGACCCTTGTCTGTAGACCCAGCATTCCTGGAAGCGCTCCATGTGTCTTGGCATCGATCTTCCTCTGGATCTAGGAGCTTCTAGGAGCTCAGGAACCCCAGGTACAAAGGATGACCTCCACTCCCAGCTCATTGTTCTCTACTCACTTCTCTCTCTCCTTCTATATCTTGTAAAATAAAAGGTGTCATAGACCACAACCACCAGAAAATGTACTTTTAGTTAAGTCAGTTTACTAACTGCTATCTTCACATAGGATCGCTATGAGTTGGTACTGACTCGATGGCACCTAACAACAACAACAACATCTTCTCATAGCAGATCTTTTCATGGGCATAATGACATTATATTAGATCTCATCGTAAGGTTGACTCCGATTCATAGCGACCATACGTACAACAGAATGTAGCACTGCCTGGTCCTGTGTCTTCCTCACAATTGGTGTTACCCTTGACATCATTGCTGCTGCCACTGTGATCCAAACAAAATGAAAGAAGTTATGTGCAACAGATTTGCTTCATACAATACATTGTTTGATTTCTTGACTGCTGCTTCCATGAATGTTGACAATATTCTGGTGCTATTTATAATGTTTTCATCTTCCAGCACTATATCTGACAATGTTCCACTGCTACTCATAAGGTTTTCAGTGGCTAAACATTCAGAAGTAGTCTGCCTTTCCTTCTTCCTAGTCTTTCTTAGTCTGGAAGCTCCACTGAAACCATGTGTGACCCTGCTGGTATTTCAACACCAGTGGCATAGCTTTCAGCATCATTGCAACACACAAACTACCACAGTACAAGTAAGCTGACCAACAAGTGGTGGGTTGTGGGGGATTACTATGTCTACTAAACCACTGAGAATCCTGACCCAGTCAAGTTGAAACAAAACCTTAACTATCACACATAGAGACCAAAGTTTATTACAAGTTACCAGATTCTGGAGTGGAGGAAGAAATAGTAGTTATGCTGAAGGAGTTCTAAGTTTCTGTTAATATAAAAATATTGTAAATGAATAATGGCCACAGTTGTACGATGTGATCATAAATAATATCACTGAATTGTACACTTGTTAAGTGTCAATGAGTTGACTCATAGCAACCCCACATAGAGTTTCCAAGGAGCAGCTGGTGGGTTTGAACCACTGACCTTGTGGTTAGCAGTCCAGTGATTATCCTACAATGCAAAAGTAGTTAAAATGACAAAAAAATTTGTTACCTTTATTTTACCACAATAAAATTAAATGTTAAAAAAAATTATTAACGTATTCCAGGCAAATTTGATGATGTAGGATTTGAAGGTCCTTTTTCTAAAAGGGCCCCGAGCGATCACCCTAGTCCAACAAACACTCTCATTCTGCACAGGGAGAGTTGAAGCCTAGTGGGAAAACTAAAGATTTGGCAACCAGACCATTCAAAAGCATGCCCTCGATGTGTGCAAGGGTAGGAAACAAGGTGAGGGCCAAGGGAAAGGGTAGCACCACCCTAAGGCCAGGAGTGATACTAAATCTGTTACGTGGTTCACAGAGCAGTAAGCACCCCATTGGGGTATAAAGTGGACTTGCAAGAGCCACATTTGTTAAGTGGAGACATCAGAGTCAGGATGGACTGGCTTACTGGGGAAGGCTTCCTAGAAAAGGTAGTGTCTGAGGTGGTTTTCAAGAATGGTAGAAAAGGGGACAGTTGAAGGAGAAAAGGGTTCTGAAAGCTTGAAGAAGAGTACCAGTGAGACCCGGATCCTTGTACTCTCTCTACACCCGACCCTATGCCAGATACTTCTGGGGAGTTGTCTTTGACCTCTGCCTTGGTACTGGCTTCTGTGACCCCCACAGATCCTATTTCCTCGCCTGCTTTATAGGTGTGATGGCAGAACTAGGCCAGTTCTCTTCTATGGGGGCTGCTGTCCCACTTCTCACCCCTAAGATGAGAGATACAAGCATTGTCCTCCTCCCCTTTCCTCTACCAGCCACTTCCCTCCCCAGTACATACACTCACACAACCTGGGGCCTCATCTGAGCTGGCCCCTCCAAAGCTATTCCATCCAATGCTGAGCATCCTGATGGTGTCAACTAGGAAAGGCACAGAGAGAGGCAGACTTGGTTTGAGAGCCAGCCCCAGGACATCATCAACACCTATCATAGCCTCCATCTAGCACCAGGAATTTAGCAACCTGGATACACATCAGCATTATCTGAGGGATCTACAAGAATGAGTCGAAAATTATCCACACTCTGGCTGTAGAAATTATTTTAATCAACTTTTAGAAAAGACAAATACATCATTTTTTGACATTATCTCCTTGCATTTCAATACACTTTGTCCATCTGTCAACAAGCTTTCATATTCCCTTATTAAACATTTTAGGCTGAGCCATGAGCCAAGAATGTACCATCTTTCCTTCTTCATCAGAGGTGACTCTTCGTCCTCGAAGGGCTGCTTTTAGGGAACCAAACAGGTCCCCTAAAATGGAGCAAGATCAGTACTATAGGGAGGAAGCTTTAACACCACAAAACAAAGTTTTTGCAGAGTGTCAACAGTGTGGGCAGAGGTGTGAAGATGTGCATTGTCACGTAAGATCACAATGCCTTTGGAGAGCAGTCCTCAGCATTGAATCTGAAGTTTAGGCTTTATCTCTTCAGTGAGCACTGTAATGAGCACTGTAGATTGTTGAACCTTTTTCTTGATAGTGTTCCAATACTGGCCCTTGAGAATTCCAGAAAACTGTAAGCATCAATTTTCCAGCTGATGGTTGACTTTTGGACTTTTTCTTGGTCGGTGATTAAAGATGTTTCCATTTCATACTCTGCCATTTATTCTCAGGCTTGTAGTGATGAATCCATGTCTCATCACCAGTAATGTTTTGGTTTGTTTTTTAAGAAACCTTTAACTTCCTTCAAGTAGGCATCCAAATTTTATTTGTAGATGTCTAAACACTCTGTTTATGCTGTTCTGTTTTGGTACCCATCTCGCACAAACTTTTCAAAACCCAAGTCTGTCGTGGATTATTTCATAGGCAGAGCCATGGCTGATTTGCAAATGACTTTCCACATAATCCACTGTCATTCGTCTATTCAACACAATCATTTCACATGTACACTCTATGATATCATCAGCCATAGATGGGCATTTTTAATATAATGGAGTGCAGATAATTTTTGACTCATCCTTATAAAGTCAGCTATCCAGTCCCCCTCCAGGTCCATTGGATCAGAGCCTCTGGAGTTATGCTACCTCAGAGATCCAAGTGGGTAGAGGCCTTTCCAGGGATCAATCATGGGCAAGAGGTCAGCCCTGAGATAGGAAGCTAGAACTGGAGGAGTGAGTAGTTGGGTGATGTTGTGAGTTAATGCACATAAGGGTGTGGGTGCACTATATATGTCATCACCATCACATTGTCAGCTGCCATCACCATCATCATCTTAACACCTCTTAGAGGTCGAATCTTAGATGACAGTGACTGCAATGGAGCCCACCACCCGAGGACAAGTAAGGGTCTAGGATGGTGCTATACCAGTAACACTCATGAAGCAGATTTTCTGGTTTTAGTCCATTCCTGGGTGCTTGGTCTCAAGGCATCTGCCAGAAGAGAAGGTGGGGCTCTGAGTTCAAGGTCAAGACAGTACATCCAGCAAGCAGACCTTCCTTCAGTAAGATTCTTGTTCCAGGGTGCCAACAACCTCAAAAGAGTGGATATGTTTTATTAAAGGAAGCCATCATTCCCTTCTAGCCTCCTCTGAAGAACGTATTGTGTTCCGCTGTGAGTCAAGACCTTTTGTGGTATGATGACTCAGAGATTGGGCCCCTCTGCCCAACACCCAGTCTCCCTTCAGTCAGCACCTTTCCATTTTACAAACAAAATACTCCTGGACCTTCAATCCTAAGAGAGTCCCCATGACTTCCAGGCTAGCAGGAAACAGCAAGTTATGTTGTTGTTGTTGTTAAATGCCATCGAATCAGTTTCTGTATAGGAACTGTATAGGAACAATTCCTGTATAGGGTTTCTGAGGAGCAGCTGGTAAGCTGAAATCACCAATCTTGCTGTTCAAATCAACTGTTCAAACCAACTTTGTAGTCCAGTGTATTAACCAGCAACACCACACCAGAACTCCCAGCAAGTAATTTGTTGTTGTCATTGTTAAGTGTCGAAGAGTCAGTTCCGACCCATAGCAACCCTGTATAAGGTTTCCAAGGAGCAGCATGTGAGCTTGAACCATCGACTTTGCTGTTCAAATGACTTTGTAGTCCAGCGCATTAACCCACAACACCATACCAGGACTCCCAGCAAGTAATAGAACCATTCAAACTGACTTCCTCTCTAGGCTGTAAGCTTCCTGAGGGCTGGAATCCTGTCTTCATCCCCAGACCCCAGCACAGGCCTGGCACAGAATGGGTGCTCAGCACAGGTTGAACCAAATTGAATTTATCAAAGTGAGAGTCAAAAGAAATCTTTCAGGTGATATGACCCAACCTCCCCTGAGGCAGGGTCCTCCTAGCCTCCCAGGTGCCTCTGGTAACAAGGAACACTTTATCATAATAGGGCAACTCTTCTATTCAGACAAAGGTTTGCTCCTCTGCATTTCACCCATAAGGGAATACGGTGGTTCTGGTTAAGAGTCGGGCTGCTAACCTCAAGAGCAGTAGTTCGAAACTACCAGATGTTTTGCAAGAGAAAGATGAGGTTTTCTGCTTCTGTAAAGATTTACAGCCTCAGAATCCCCATGCAGGGTCACTAGGAGTTGGAACCGACTCCATGACACATAACCACCACCACCAGTACCACCACCACAGGATAAGCACTGGACTTCAAACCACAAAGTTGGCAGTTCAAGCCCATCAGCTACTTTGTGGGAGAAACATGAGGCTTTCTGCTTTCGCAAAGATTACAGCCTCAGAAACCCAATACAGGGTCTCTATGAGTCAGAACTGGCTCCAAGGCACTTAACAACAACAACAACACATTTCACTCATTGGTCTAAACATTTCCTGAGAAAAATCCCCTTTCCCAGGACAGTTCTTCAGTCATTTGGAGACATTTTTTTTCATATATTGTTGTTATGTACCATCCAGTTGGTTCCAACTCATAGCAACCTTGTATAGGTTTCCAAAAGTGATTGTGGGGTTTAAACTGTCAGCCTTGCTGTTGCCAGTCCAGTGCTTATCCTGCAACGCCACACACTGAGCCCTGTGGTAAGGACCACTAGTAGCCATGGCTAAGCTTTCAGCTTTGTTGTTTGTTGTTGTTGTTATTAAGTGCCATCAAGTCAGTTCCAACCCATAGCAACCCTGTATAGGGTTTCCAAGGAGTGGCAGGTGAGCTTGAGCCACCTACCTTGCGGTTCAAACCGTGTAGGTGGTTCAAATCCACCAGCCACTCTGTGGAAGAAAGATACGGAAGTCTGCTTCCGTAAAGATTGTTGGTGTTGTTGTTAAGTGCCATTGAGTCAATTCCGACTCACAGTGACCCTGTAAAAGGTTACAGAAGAGTGGCTGGTGAGTTTGAACTGCTGACCTTGGGTTTCAAACAGATCTTGTGGTCCAGTACTTATCCTACAGCGCCACACCAGGACTCCCTTTAAAACACTATGGGGCAGTTCTGTTCTATCCTATAGGATCACCATGAGTCAAAGTCAACTCAACAGCAGTTTGTTGGGTTTTTTGGAATCCTAAGCTAGAGGCCTGGTGTGGTGCTGTAGGTTAATGCGCCAGACTGCAAAGCCGCTTGAACTGCAAGGTCGGTGGTTCAAGCTCACCAGCTGCTCCTCAGAAACCCTATACAGGGTCACTATGGGTCAGGATCGACTCAACGGCACTTAATTACAAAGCTAAAGGTGGAGTCCAGGTGTGGCACTATGGGTGGTTCAAGCCTCTCCCTCGGAAGCCCTATACAGGGTCTCTATGACAACTTAACAACAACAACATGCTAGAGGTGGAGTCCTGGTGTGGCACTGTAGGATAAACACTTGACCATAGCTCAGTTTGAGCCTAAAGGTTGGTGGTTCAAACTCACCAGTTGCTCCTTGGAAACCCTATATAGGGTTGCTATGAGTTGGAACCAACTCAACAGCACTTATAAACAACAATACTAGTGGTATTACATCACTTAACAGCACAGCTGTTAGAAGCCTGAACTTTTGAGTCAGGTAAACCTGGGTTCTCCTTTTGGCTCAGTAGACCCGCTGTGGATAAGACTTGTCACAATGCCCAGCACCATACAAACATTCCAATGGATACCGAAAAATCCCCAGTGCCCTGTGCTGTTTCTGAAAGGACCACATTACCAGCTCCCTCCCTTTCTGAGAGCCAGGGATGAAATACTGTTCCTAGAACAGGTCTGACCAACAGAAAATGACCTCCCCATGCCTGGTATCTTCTTACACTGTAGACACAGCCCATCCAGCTGGCTGTGTGGTGGCATGGAGCACAGAGGGCTCAATCCTGATGGTTCAATTTGTGAAGGGAAAGGGAGATGGAGTGATAAAAGGATGGATGGCTGGATAGAGGGATGGATGGAGAGATGGATAAACGAGCGAGTAAACCTCTGGTTTTTCTTATGTGTGCTTTCTCTAAGTAGGTCTCCCTCATTCTACCTGGGAAATAGCTGTCTATTTTTTCCCCTAAATGCAGTACTTTTCATGTCTCTCGGCTATGTTTCATCTTAATGGTCAGGGCCAGCTTTTTGGCTGTTGCAGCCCTTTTAGATGATGATCTATCACTGGTTCAGTTCACAGCAGATATTTATTGAAAGCCTTGTGAAAGGAGGGAAGGCGCTCTGGTAGCATAGTGGGTTACATATTGGTTGGGCTGCTAACCACAAGGTCAGCAGTTCGACCTCACCAGGCGCTCCATGGAAGATGAGGCTTTCTGCTCTCAGAAAGATTTACAGTCTCAGGTACCCTATGCAGGAGGGAGTCCTGGTGTGGCCCTGTAGGATCAGCACTGAACTTTTAACTGCAAGATCAGCAATTCAAACCTACCAGCTGCTCCTTGGAAACCCTATACAGGGTGACTATGAGTCAGAATCGACTCAACAGTGGCACCTAATAAAAACAGCAGTGAGAGGAGAGAGATGGAGCTTTGGAGACAGACTGAACTTGATTCAATCCCTAGTTTTACCACTTACTAGCTGTGTGAGCCTTAGGCAAGTTGCTTGCTTTCTCTGGCCTTTATTACTTAATCTACATGAATACAGTGATGGAACAAATAAAGATAGTTCGAATACAGGGACAGTTACTTGCAAAAAGAAATAATAGTGGCACCTACTACAGAGGGTTGTTGCAAAGATTAGAGGAGACTCCGCTTTTTGTAAAGTACTTAGTACAATGCCTGGAAAAGAATGGTGCTCAGTCAGGTGGAGCTGGGATCGGATGATCTTTGACTATTTTCACCACTCTGCAGCATAGAACTGAAACAGTCATGGAAATAATATTAGGACACTTATTAGCTCTGTAACTTCCAGCAACTCTGGTTTCTTCCTCCCTGATCTGTCTCTTCCCACAACAGGCACAGAGGAACTGGAATGTGTCTCCTCAAAGGACTGGGACTGGGGCCAGCTGCAAGAACAGGAGGCCACGGACAAAGGTTTCCAGCATGTCCTCCAAAATTTTAGCCATAAATGTGCCCCAGGAACCACCTGAGATGGGAACAAGAGGAAAAGGCTCAGTTTTTGTCTGTTTGACTTACCAGGATTCTGTGTAAGGTTTTGGTATCTTTTTAGAGATTACTGTTTTAACTGTTTGATTGAGGAATATCATGCAAACAGCTAAAAAGCTCAACTGTCATGAAGTCAGCTCCAGCTCACAACGACCCCACATGTGTCAGAGTAGAACTGTGCTTCAGGGGATGTAGATAGCCATGCCTTTATCTCCAGGTGCCTCTGGGTACCTCAAACCTTCAATTAGCAGCTGAACAGGTGAACTGTTTCACCACCCAGAGACTCCTACACAAACAATAAGGGGCACAAATCCTGAAAGTTGTTTTTGGGTGCTGTAGAGTTGGTTCTGACTCGTAGGGTCCCGATGGACAACTGAACAAAACACTGCCCAGTCCTGCTCCATCCTTACCATTTTTCTTATGCTGAGCTCACTGTTCAGCCCTGCGTCAGTCCACACAAGTCTTCCTCTTTTTCACTATCCCTCTACCAAGCATGATGTCCATCTGCAGGAATGGGTTCCTCCTAATAACATGTCCAAAGCACATGAGATGTAGAGCTGCATGTGTATGTACATATATGACTGTCCCCAGATTAAGACTCATAAAGTTTACTCACTCATGCCCCTCCTCAGATAAATAGAACCATACGCAATAGACTCTTTGGAGTCTACCTTCTTTCCCTCAATATTGTGTCTGTAGGATTCATCCACAGGAATGTGTTTTCAGTCCTGTGTAATATTCCATTGTGTAGGCATGTCTCACTATCTTTCTCTATTCTACCATGGTTATGTGGGTGGTTTCCAGTTTGGAGCAATTATGTGTAAAGTTGCTACAAACATGCTTCTATGTGACTTTGGGGCATACAAGTGCTCCTTTCTATATCCAGGAATGAAACTCAAGTTGGGAAATACAGCCAGATAGTCTTCCAAAGTGGCTGTGCCAATTTATGTTCCCACCAGCAGTACATGAGCATTCTAATTTGTCCCTTTCCTTACCCATTCTTGGTACTATCTGTCATTTGGTTTTAGCCATTCTGGCAGGGATAGAGCAGCATCTCATTGGCATTTAACTTGCATGTCCCTGATGACAAATGGTGATGAGCAATTTTCATATAACTATTGGGGATTTTGGACTCCTGGTGTGGTGCTGTATAGGCTCGCTATGAGTCAGAATCTACTTGACGGCACTTAACAACAGATTTGTGGTTTCTATAAACCAAAAGGTTCAAGGCCACCCATAGGAGCCTTGGAAGAAAGGCCTGGCAATCTACTTCCCCTCAAATCAGCCATTGACTCAGTTCAACCACATTCCATAGACTCCTGTTGACCTGGAGATGAAAGAGAGAAGAGGAAGGACTCATCGGTCCAAAGTACGGTAAGACCTAGGAACAGCTGAGCCCACAGAGGGCTAGACCTAACAGTGAAGCATCCAGCTGATATGAAGTGAGGGGAGATACACAAGAATGCCCTAAACTTACAGATAGTACCCATTTGACCTTGCCTCGATGGCTTGATGACCAGAACAGGAAGATTTAAAAAAAATAATTTTTGATCAAAGAAAAAGTGTAAATTGCTACAATTTGATGAACTTGACCTAGATTTATGGATGTAGTAGCTCAAAATACCAACAGAGAGGGAAGGAGTCTTCACATCAAGTATCAGTGGTATCCCCTCTGTACACAAGGTAGATAGGGATGGGCAACTAGACATTGGCTCCCTAAAATGAGGGGGTGATAAAGGCATGAAGTATATGGCTTACAAGTTTTCAAGAAGGAGTTTAGTTTAAGAGTGTGGGGGGGAAGGTAGAGTCCCTATTGAATACTTTTAATCCTGTCTAGATAGGTCTGGTGAAAAGAGATGGGGATAAGATTCTTATGATTCAATAGTGAGTAATTGTTATCATGACTAATTGTGAGTGTCACAATTGTAAAGGTAGGAGTCTTGTAACAAGAAGGTGGGAGTAGTTATTCTTACAGGAACAGAGGACCTGAGGACCATCAAGGGAGAAGGGCATGAGCAGAATGTGGGACCCTATCCAGAGAGGCAGCAACACCGAAGATGTGGGCAGAGATGAGGACATGGAGAGAGGGAGCAGCTGAGGACTCTAGACTCATGGAAAGAGAGGGACTGAGTGCTGGCGGCCAGGTGGCAGGCTTGTAGAATGTGCCGTTTGGTTGTTTAAATGATTATATATTCCTGAGTGTTTTTGTGTACACCCCCCAATAAAAACTAAACGAACAAAAACAGAGGGAATACCAAATACTGTTAGCAAATACTGTTGAATGATGATGCACAGAGGAGATCGTAATCATTGCAATGAAACAATGAGTGTAAAACTGATATTCTCCCAAGTAAACTATCACTCAGTTCATAATAAAAACTTTTTTTAAAAAATCAGCCATTTAAAGTTTTATGAAACACAATTCTACTCTGACACATATAGGGTCTTCATGAGCTGGAGTCAACTCAACAGAAACTGGCAAGTGTAATAATTGTGTAGGGATTGAAAAAGCCACTGTCAAACATTCCGTGGAGTTTGTTGTTGTTGTCAAATGCCTTCAAGTCAGTTCTGACCCACAGTAACCCTGTATAGGGTTTCTGAGGAGCAGCTGGTGAACTTGAACTGCTGACTTTGCAGTTCAAATGGCTTTGCAGTCTGGTGCATTAACCCACAGTGCCACACCAGGACTCCCTGGAGCTTAGGAGGAGGGAAAGGCCAGCAAGCCTGGTCCTGAAGGTCTAGGAGGCACTGGGAAAGCAAGGACAGGATGAGTAAAGCCAGAGGAGTAAGATGGAGTGTGCACCCAGACAGGGAGTCTCAGATGAGCAGGAAGGATTAGAAATTAAGAAACAGGAACCCTGAGGAGCCACAGGTAGGAAGTGGAATAAATGTTGTTGCAGGGAGGGGATTGTAATCACTGAGATGAAACAAGGTGTATAGTTTGCTGAATGTAGAGCTGAGGATCTTGTCTATAAACCTTCACCCAATTCACAATAAAAATTTTTAAAAAGAAAGAGGAACCCTGACTCCCAACACAGAGTCACACTCTGTGGCTGGGTGAGGTATTAAAGGCGTCATGGGTAACCACTCCAGGTAGGGTGAGCTGGAAAATCTTTCTCTGCTCCCAAGATCGATTCTAACACAGCACACTTGGGGGGTTTCACAAGGAGGGCCAGGGGCAGTGAGCCACACCTGGAGGAGGTCTTTGCTGATTGGACTGTGTTGTGGAGAATGAGTAAGCAGCCAGGGCTGGACAGAAGGCAGAGAGGGTCAACACACCAGAAAGGAAATCTGAACCTGCAGTTCAGCCTTAGCATGCCCCCTGCCCCTCTGACTCAGTAACAGAGGGACATGATCCTTCCACACACAGGGAACAAAGGGCCAGGGGGATGGTAGGAGGAGCTGCTCTGGAGAGAAAGTGGCCAGACCTTGTGGGGTGGCAGTCCGAAGCCTCCTCCATGGGTCCTGACAGTGATGGATCACCACACCCCACTCCATCCATCCCCTCTACCTACTGCAATTGATCCTGAGACCAGGTGCCTGGGTGATCGTGGTTGGCAGCTTCCCATGGAGTCTAGTATGCAGCAGCAGTGGGCTGTAGGAGGGTTGACAGCAGCCCTCCATCAGCTGTTCTCACCCCTCACCCCATACTGGGGAAAGCACCCTCCTTGGCACTCCCCTGAGGAGAAGCTAAGGATCCACCCTGCTTACAAAACAAATGGCTGACAGAGAAGAGTCTCCCCAGGAGAGACATAGTGAGTGCAGGCCCCACATGGCTCCATTCCCAGTCCACTAAAGGAGGGGCAAGGGGGAGCTACAAGACAGAGTGTGGCTGCTACCTGTTTTGAGTGCCCTCCAGGGCACTGTCTGTCACCCTAAGAGATTCAGGGTTTTCGTCAATGACAGTGCAGGACTTTTACATGTGACTTTTTCCAGGACAGCCTCAGGTTCCTATGAAACTGGCCTTCTTGCAGGAGCTGAGATAAAGGTGGCACCCGGGTCCACCCCTGATTGGGAGGATTTGCCTCACCAACACCCCCAACCTCCTCTGGGGTGTTTTCTGCCATCACTTCCCATAGATCAGGCTTTCCCCTTCCCAAGCCTGAGCCCATGGGGCCTCCTGCCCATGTCCTATTCTCTTGCCCCTACAGCTCAACACATGCAGATGCCAAGTCAGAGTTATAACTACCTGTTTCAGAACTACAGACCATTAGAACCAGATGGAGCCTCAGAGACCATTTTTCCCCAACCCTTAAATAAATTGAATCCCAGGAGACTAACAACAATAAGAATTCTTTACATTTATATAATGTTGGCAAATTTTTTAAAAGACTCAAGATATTTTAATAATGGTTAAGACTTAGAATATCACGCACTGTGTGCCAGTCACTATTCTAAGAACTTGACAATATTAAACCCTCACCTCAACCCTAGAAGGTAAGAACTATTACTATCCTCATCCCCCAAGACACAGGGGAAATGAGGAAAGTTGCCCAAGGTCACACACAGAGTTAGTTAGCTGGTGGTGAGCTGAGCTATAAACCCAAGCAGTCTGCCTTCAGAGGTCATGTCTCCTGCCTCCAACCACTTGTTTGCTCTGCCCAGTGTCTCCCACCCACCATGCCGTTGTTGTTCATTGGCATTGAGAAGATCCCAACGAGCAGCAAACCCATGCACCATGAAAGGAAACACTTCCCCATCCTATGCCATCTCCAGGATCATTTGAAGATCTTAACTATTGTGATCCATAAACTTTTCATTGGCTGATTTTCAGAAGCAGATCACCAGGCCTATCTTCCAGGTCTATTTGATTCTGGATGTTCCACTTAAACCTGTTTAACAACATAGCCACATACATGTAAGCCTCCACTGACAGATGGGTGGTGGCTATGCCTGAGATGTGTTGGCCGGTAGGGTCTCCTGCAAGAAAAGCAAGAATTCTGACACTGAAACGTCTGTGTCCCCTCCTCCCACCATAGTAAGGTTCCAAAGGGCAGAGTCATGACGATGGCAGGGACACATGGTGGGAGGATCCTGGGTCTCATATACAAGTTTCAGGACACCCACAAAGCAGCAAGTGCCCCAGGTGGATACAAACTGAGCCTGTGGGAACCACGTTTGGTATCAGCTAAAGTTATCAGAGGTAGGCGGGGCTCATGAGAAAGACTTCCTGGAAAAGATGGTATCAGAGACGATTTTGTCAAACGGAAGGGATTTGGAAACTTTGTAGAATACACAGCTCTGAGGAGGAGCAGAGGGTTCCATGTCGTGTTTCAGGCAAGAATCAACTAGACTAGACCAGGCTCCGTATACTGCAGGTAGGGAACCACCCACTACCCTAGGACCTTCACAACCACCTGGTGAGGAAGCCAGCCAGGTCTTCCTAACCCTGTTGTTAGTACCATCAAGTCACTTCTGACTCATAGTGACCCTGTATAGGGTTTTTGAGGATCAACTGGTGGGTTTGAACTGCCAACCTTAGGGTTAGCAGTCCAGTGCTTATCCTATAGCGCCACACCCCTATTCAGTGATAATTAACAGATGGCTCAGAGATATCTCAACCAAAATTACACAGGTGTGGAGAAGCAGACTCATAATTTAAATCCAGTTTCTGACTCCAAGCCCAGTTCACTGAACTCTCATTAAAAGGAAACAAAATATCACCACAGGTCAAGTTTTTGCATTGGCTTTTAGATCACTAAATGCATTTAACAATGTGGAATCCTGGTGTGGCACTGTAGGATAAGCACTGGACTGTAAGGTCGTTTGAATCGCAAGGTCAGCGGTTGAAATTCACCAGCCACTCCTTGGAAACCCTACACAGGGTCGCTATGATTTTGAACGGACCCAACGGCACTCAACAACAACAATGAAGCCCTATTTGAGATTGAAGAATCAAAACCAAACCAGTTACCATTGAGTCAACGTCAATTCCTGGAGACCCCATTATGTCAGAGTAGAACTGTGCCCCCTAAGGTTTTCGATGACTGATTGTTTAGAAGCAAATCACCAGGTTTTTCTTCTGAGGCACCTCTATGTGAGTTTGAACCACCAACCTCTTAGTACACAGCCTTTAACGGTTTATACCACCTAGGGACTCCCCATTTGAGACAGTGCTCTGGAGTCTCAAAGCAAACATTGGCTGCTCCAATTATAAAGCCCGACAGCCTTTGAAATGAACACAATATGTGGACTTCCTGGGAAGCAGTATGCCACCTCCATACACACCCCATTCACCCCAAGTCCCACCCAGATGAGACGTCTTCCATCTTTTCTCCCAAGAAGAATCTGTTTGGTCAGCTCTGTAGATTGTTTTCCCTTCGACTTGAGAGGGAAAAACAAATTAATCAAATCTTCTCCCTGAGGCCTCCATAGTGCTGCCCATAGAAACCGCCAGAACTAAACCACCCCACTACTCAACAACCTTCCCTGCTGTACTGAGCTCCTGAAGCTCCTTTGTGCTTTCCCATCATTGCTCCAAAAGCCCTAGATTTCTTCATGCCTGTAGCCTGGGTTTTTATCTCCCCCAGGAGCTCTCTGTCTCTGTCTCTCGCTCTCTCTCTCTCTCTCTCTCTCGCTCTCTCTCTCTCTCTCTCTTTCACACACACACATACACACACACACAGCTGAGTGCATTCATTGTTTGTCCCATTCAGGGACTCCAGACTCTAGAGTCTAGCACCTGGGGCGACACTGATCCAAAGCCAGTCAGGTTTGTTTTCCACAGAAACAGTTTCAGGCCTCTGCTGGATGCTGGACCGTGGCTCAAAGGGGCAGCAGAGGGGAGATGAGGCGAATCCTGCGGCTGCTGGAAGAAGCTGGAGCTCAAGTAGAAGCAGTGGGCCTCACTTGGGCAAATGAGAGAGAACTGCTGTCTCCTAATGACACTGTCATTTCTAGTAAAAATAAAGATGGTCACCCCTGGATTCCTACCGTTTAAGAAGCCACTCTGTGCCAGACATTTCATGTACACTGTCTTACTTATTTCTCCCACGTCTGCATTTTAGCGGGGAGGAGAAAACTGAAGAACCAAACAGTGCAAGTCTCATGGCTGAAATGTGGAGAATCCAAGCCACTGTTTTTCCTACCATATTACACGCATTTTCATACTTGGTGCTTCGTTCCCACCCATCCCCTCCCCGGCACTCCTCCCCTCCACTTCAAAGTAACACATTGTAGGGAGATGAGGAGGAACAGGAAAGAGGTGGCCCAGGATTGGTGGGAGTGCCCAGCAAGAGAGAGCAAGGCTGGCCCACAGGAGGTGGGATGGATTAGTAGTTTCCCCATGTCCCCCACCCCTGCCCCACCTGGCTGGGTAGTTCCTGGCTCCCCCAGGATCCCCTCCTCTAGAGGCCTGGGGGTCAGGTCCCTGCCTGGCAGGGTTCCCCAAGAGGGAGATAGTCCTTCCCCTGCCAGGAATGTGCGTGAAATCCCAGTAACTCTCTCCAGCTGGGCCTGACCTAAAAGGGGTCTCCAAGCCATACAATCAGGGGCCCATGTCTGGGAAAGTTAGTCTCACTCCTTTTTTCTCCTAATTATAACCCAAGGTGTGGAGGGCTGGGTGGGAGGGCCTGGTGACACTGGAAAGGGCATTCTAAGTACAAGGGACCATCTGCACAAAGTTGGAAGTAATGGCTCTGGGCCCTCCTCAAGGGTATCCGAGTCAGACACAAGCACTCCCAGATTAGGATGCCTTGCCCCTTGACCTAAAGCCTGCTCAGGCCTAAACAAGGGGGGTTTGCAGATGGCAATAGCTAAAGGGCCAGGGCAAAGTAAAGAGGACAATAGGCAGTACTAGAGTAGGAGTTCCAGCCCCGGCTGCCTGGTACAGTTATCTAAGAAACAAGCTCTATTAGAACCATTTCTTCCTAAACCCTGACGTTGCATTAACGGCTCTATTATGCATCTGTGAGCTGCATGACTTTGTACATTTTACTAATTCTCTCCAACCCTCCAGTTACGCATCTGTTAGCAGAGACAAATGGAGTGGGGTGGGAATCAAATGAGATAATTTGCGTAAAAGCACATGTAAGATATATTGTTGTTGTTAAGTACTTTCGAGTTGGTTCTGATTCATAGCCACCCTGTATAGGGTTTCTGAGGAACGACTGATGAGTTTGGACCGTCAACCTTGTGGTCGAGTGCTTATCCTACAGCACCACACCAGGATTCCATAAGATATGATAGATATTAGTATAATGTGGCCACAGGGATAATTTGACCCAGAGTGCTAGTTTAATGAAGAAGTTCAGCTTCCATGAAGGGAAAAACACCAACATCATCACTATCATCATTAACAACATTACCACCATTTTCATCATCATCACCATCATCACTAACCATTTCTATTTATTGAGTAGCTAATAACAACCAATAAATAGCAGCCATTTATTACGTATTGACTATGTGCCACGTACTATACTAAACATGGCACACAATGTATGCTTGCTCCAGGCAAACAAAATAAGTCAAGAACAAGATGTCTGGTAAGGGATGAGAGGTGGGGACTGGGTTGTAAGGGGCAGAGTGAAGGACCCAGAACACAAGGCAAGGAAAGCACACAGACACAGGCTCCAGCGCCCACTCTGCCCCCCACTAGCTAGATGGCCTAGCCTCTCTGACTCTCACTTTGCTCAAGAGAATAGCATTATCTAAGTTTGCAGCCCCACGTGAGGCTCAAACAGGCCCCAAATCAGCCTCCACTTGTGACCTCCAGCTGAGTTCAGAACAGATCAAATGCTGTAGTCAAAGTGGCTTTTTATGCCAAGGGGCCCACCAGGGCAGGCCAGGGCAGAGCAGCTACAAGGCTGAAGTGTAGCCCAGCCCAGGCCAGAGGGAGCAACCAGGAGAGAGGCAGGCAGAGGACTTTGGGAGAGGCCTCCCTTCCTGGCAGTTCTAGCCAGTGTCAACCAGGGCCGCCTCATGCAATAGAGCAAGGGTCGGGCCTCTGAGCCTTGCAGGCTGGGTGGAGGCTTTGTCTGAGTGAGGCAGGCCAGGCAGGCACTGGTTGCATCAGGCCAAGGAAAGAGCTCTGTGACCCCTTCAGTTCCAGCCTCTGGGTTGGTCCCTTCCCGTATGGGCTGAACTGGGAAAGAGAGGAGCGTGTCCACTCCCACGCCAGGGGAGATGAGGCACCCACAGCCCTTGCTGTGCCTCCTATAAGTCCTGTGGAGCCGGGAGCTGGGGAATAGATTGGTCATGGTGAAATCAGAGGAGCTGGGGCCTTGATGCCAGGGCTCCAGCTGGGGTTAGCATCAGCCCCCTCCTCACAGCTGTCAAGGGGAGCCTCAGAGACAAAGGAACCAGGAGCCCCCAACTCAAGACTGTAGTGGAGGATACAGAGTAGGTAGGGATTTGTCTGGTAAGGGATGAGAGGTGGGGACAGGGTTGCGAGGAGGAGGATGGAATGGGAGCATGAGACAGGGAAAGCACACAGACACAGGCTCCTGCGCCCACTCTGCCCCCCACTAGCTGGATAACCTAGCCTCTCTGTGTCTCAATTTGCTCATGAGAATAGCATTATCTAACTTTGTAAGATCAAACAAGCCCCAAATCAGTAATGGTACCCAAAAAGCACAGTGTCTAGCAAACCACAAACTGCAGGCCAATTCCTCTTCCTTCTCCTCTTTCTCACTTGTCTTTCCTGCCCTTGTCTCATCCACATCTCTCAGTTTTCCTCCACTAAGGAGCTCTGGTCATGTAGTGGTTACCAGTCGGGCTTTTAACCTCAAGGCTAGCAGTTCGAAACTACCAGCTGTTCTGCGGGAGAAAGATGAGGCTTTCTGCTCCCATAAAGATTTACAACTTCGGAAACCCTGTACAGGGTCACTATGAGTTGGAACCGACTCCACGGCACATTGCTGTCACCACCACCCGTATTTGCCCAGCTGGATGGCACACAACAGCAACAAGTGTCTCACCACCAGGGTGAGACCGTCCAGGAAGACTAGGGGTTCCCAGGGAACTTGCACTTACATTTGTGCAGGGAAAGGGTGGGGCATGGCTAAAGGGGAATTTGGGGGTAGTGAAATCAGTTATCCACACTGGCCCTTGGCTTCCCTAACGCCACATGGGTACAGCCACCAAGTCATCCGTCACATAGGGTCATATTCATTGTAGGTGTGATCTACAGACTGAGTGGCTGCTGACTCGTGAAGACATCATGTGTGTCAGTGTAGAACTGAATTCCATTAGGGTTTTCAGCGACTGATTGTTGGGGGAGAAGATCATCAGGCCTTTCTTCCAAGGGTGAACTCCCCTGGGGGAACTCGAACCATCAACCTTCCCATTAGCAGTCAAGCACATTCACTGTTTGCAAAACCCAGGAGCAATACTTTTTATTTAAAAACAAACAAACGAACATTGTTGTTGAGTCGATATTCTAACTCATAGTGACCCCAGAGTAGAACTGCCCCATAAGGTTTCCAAGGCCACAAGTCCTGCTGTGGCACTGTGGGATAATGCACTGGACCACAAGGTCAGTTTTAACTGCAGAGTCGGCAGATCAAACCCTCCAGCCACTCCTTGGAAACCCTAGACAGGGAGGGCCACTATGAGTCGGAACTGACTTGACAGCCCTTAACAACAAAACAACAATCTTTTCAGTAGCAGAGTGCCACAACTTTCTCCCTCAAGGGGCTGATGGGTTTGAACTGCCAACCTTTTAGTTATCAGCGCAGCACTTAACCACCCCTTAGAAGGACAGCTGCCTCCCTCTCTTACTGGAATATACCCTGAATCCTTCAGGGGTGCCGGAGAAAGATCGCCTAGAAGCAGGGAATCAGACAGTGGCTGAGGTCCCAGCCCTTTGTCAGGAAACCTTCTCTTCCAGGGCTGGATCCCACGTGGGGCCAGGCGGCTGAGCCAAAGTTGGCTCTGGCAATAGAGAAACCTGAACTCCGTGAGCCAGACAGGGTATGTGTGATGTGCCTCTTTGTTCATGTGCCTACTTCTCCCCTCCCCCTGTCCTTTAAAAATGCCAGCCTGCCTCAGCTGTGCTGAGAGGAAGCAGGGATATAGATTTGGGTTGTGTCCAGGCTTTTATAGAGAAACAGAATTCCCAGCTTCCAACTTCCAGACCTGGGGACTCGAGGTGAGAGCACCCTCTGGTGGAAGGTGAGATTCCAGAAGACAGGGGAACCCACTACCAGAACTGCCCCCTGCAAGTTCATTCCTTCAGCAAATACTTATCGTGTATTTCGTGCACATTGCATTGTGCCATGGCAGGAGCTAAGGAGACAGAGACAAGTCAGACACAAACTTGCAGTCTAGAGAAGAGACCCTGAATCTTTTCTTATAGTGCTAAAGAAGGGCTTCTGGTGTAAGAATAGCACTGGACTACAAACCATAAGGTTGGTGGTTCAAATCCACCAAGCTGCTCCTTGGAAACCCTGTACAGGGTCAGAATTGACTCGATGGCATTTAACAACCACAAGAAAGTGCGATGAAAAAAGCATGGATGGCTTCCTGGATGAAGAATGTCCAGTTTACACCTGGAAGATGGGTTGGCCTGATGAAGATGGTGTAGGAAGGAAAGACCTTACTAAAACCTACAGATGAGAGGAGCCAGGGACTCACTGTCAGGCACCCTCTCTGACAGTGGTCCAGGTTGGCTGATGAACAACGTCTTGCTAGTGAGGGATCTCGTAAGCTTGAGTATTTCACTGAGGATGTGACTTGGTCAGATTTCTATCTGAGTTTTGGATAGAGAAGGGTTAGGAGAGGACAAGACTGGAATCAGGGAGGCGAAGTTGGCTGTTGTCTCGATGACAATGGTGATGATAGTGGCTTGAACCAGGGTGGCGGCACTGGAGAAGAGAGAAAGCAGCCATGCTGGAAAGCTATTTAGGAGGTAGAAGCAAGGAGAATGAGGAAGTGTAGAGGTCAGAGGCAGACAGTGGCTCAACGTTAAGAACAGTTCAGTGAATGTTTCCTAGACCAAAGGAGCAAGTATGTTTGGGAGGTTTCAGGAGCTGAAGCAGAAAGGCTTGAGAATAAAGAGAGGAGAGAAAGGAGAAGAAAGTTATGGTGGGTGAGACCCCCAGTGAGATGGATTGGCCAAGCATGGCAACAATACTGAGGTTGGCCCAGGATTGGGCAGTGTTTCGCTCTGCTGTACATAAGGTCACTATGAGTCGGTCCTGACTAGATGGCACCTAACAACAACAGCAAAGATTTAGAGGACAAATAAATACGTGTTGGAAGAAGTATAGCCAGAATGCTTCTTAGATGACGGGATGGTGAGACTTCATCTCTCATACTTTAGACATGTTATCAGAAGGACCAGTTACTGGAGAAGGACATCATGCTTGGTAAAGTGGAGGGTCAGCGAAAAAGAGGAAGCCCCCCAATGAGATGTACTGACACAGTGGCAGCAGCAATGCGCTCAAGCGTAACAACAATTGTGAGGATGGCGCAGGACCAGGCAGTGTTTCATTCTGTTGTGCATTGTTGTTGTTGTTGTTAAGTGCCATCGAGTCGGTTCCGACCCATAGCGACCCTGTACAGGGTTTCCGAGGGTGTAAATCTTTACGGGAGTAGAAAG